>NC_139591.1:11102058-11637058 GCF_946808225.1 Silurus aristotelis
AGGTCCTGGGATTATATATCAAATCATGTTTTGATTTCCTGCATCCTATACTTTCCGTTGACTCCGTTTTGTCTCTTTTTGCTTTCGGAAGAGAGCTTTATTCCCTGTTCGAGGGTTCGAAAGCAGTACGTGGAGACCATTCCCACCAGAACTACGAACATACACTACAGTAACCACATTAAGGCGAACATCCAGTTCATTCAGTGTGTGAAGTGTGACATGTTTAGTCACTGTTTCTCCGTTGTTAGCGATAATTTTATCTGTGAGAAGTATAAGCTAGTTTGCTCTTTGACAGAGAAAAACTTCGCATTAGAGAAGCGCATCCAGAGTCTAGAAAGAAGTAATGACTGCGAGAGCTGTCTGCGGTTCTGCAGGGGAAAGTCTGAATGCCCTAGGTGGAGTTAGCATTCCCTATTTCACTATTAGCGGCATACTCGCAAAGCCAAAGCTAACGCTAAGGCTCGCCCATGGGAGCACCATTCCCCAACATATTTGCTCTCCTCAGTGAAGCACCCGCTGAGAAACCTGAAAGAGCTATGGTGAGACTCTATTCTGAGGCACGTGAAAATAGCTAGACCTTTAGGGGCACCAGAAGCACAGCTTATTTGTATACCGGGAGCCAGGGTGCCGGACATAGCAGGTCAGCTTAGGTTTTTAGGAAAGCACAGGTTCTCTAAGTTTTTCACACAGGAGCTAATGATATACACCTTTGACAGTCAGAGGTTATTAAGAGTAATATAATAGAGGCGTGTAAATTATCGAAGGCAAAGTCCGATGCAGTAACATGCCCATTAACCATCCCAATGCAACGTGGCGATGTAGCCTACAGCAGGTTACGGTCGCTGAACTGCTAGATAGATATATAAAGAGATAAATGATAGATAGATACAGCATTGAAGAGGAATGTGAAGAAGTGAACGTTACAAGATGATGGCATTAAAGAAGTTAACAAGCTAAATAAACAGTCTAATATATATATATATATATATATATATATATATATATATATATATATATATATATATATATATATATATATATATATATATATATATATATATATAGTACAGACCAAAAGTTTGGACACACCTTCTCATTCAAAGAGTTTTCTTTATTTTCATGACTATGAAAATTGTAGATTCACACTGAAGGCATCAAAACTATGATTTAACATGTGGAATTATATACATAACAAAAAAGTGTGAAACAACTAAAAAATGTCATATTCTAGGTTCTTCAAACTTTAGCTCTGCGTTCAATACAGTCCTCCCCACTGTACTGCTCACCAAGCTTAATGACCTGGGTATCTGCACCTCCACTTGCAGATGAATTAAGGACTTTCTCACCAACAGACCTCAATCTGTTAGGTTGGACAACCAGGTATCCTCAACCCTCATTCTGAACACTGGCAGCCCTGCAGGATGCCAGTGTTGAGACTTTCTTGAGACCTTTTAAGAACTACAGGCGTTGTTGTGCTTTTTTAACCAGGGCTGAAGTGTTCTGCTGCCATGACAGATCCTCAGAGATGTGAACTCCCAGGAACTTAAAGCTGGAGACTCGATCTACCTTAGCTCCATTGATGTTGACTGGTAGATGTCTCCTGCTGTTGGATTTCCGAAAGTCCACAAAGACTAAAGAGCTCAGGTAGAACTGAGGTAGATCAAGTCTCCAGCTTTAATCCAGGTGGGTGAGGGCTGAATGGAAGGCTGCACCCCTGTTGACCTGTTCGGGCGATAGGCAAACTGGTGTGGGTCCAGTGTAGGTGGTAGGCCTACAGTGAGGTGATTCAGGACCAGTTTCTCAAAGCACTTCATAGCGATAGGGGTGAGTGCAACTAGGCAAAAGTGTTTCAGGCATTCGCTGAGTGCTTAGGCACAGGTATGAGTGTTGTGGTCTTCAGGCATGTAGGAACCATGGCTTGGGCCAGTGACAGGTTGAAAATGTCAGTGAAAACCTGTTCCAGTTGTCCAGCGCATGCTCTGAAAACACGTATGCCATCCGGGCCAGCTGCCTTGCGTGCATCCACTCTACAACGCTGAATAGACGTCTGTTATTGAGAGCAAAAGTAAGCTGTAAAAGAGTTGAGGTGAAATGTCCTGTGCTTTGATCGAAACGAGCAAAAAAGCGACTAAGTTCATCCGGTTGGAAGGCACTGCTGGTTGGTTGAGCTGTACATTTATAGTCTGTGTTGGTCTGGATGCCTTTCCACGTGCGTCTGGGGTCAAAGTTGTGAATGTGCTCTTCTATGTGGAGTTTAAATATGAGTTTTGCTCTCCTAATGCCTCTTTTCAGGTTGGGACTGGCTCTGTTGTAGTCCTCTACGTTGCCAGATTTAAAGGCCGCATCTCTTGCTTTCAACAAGAGACGGAATTCAGAGTTTATCCACGGCTTCTGATTAAGAAAGCATTTCACGTGTTTGACGGTAGTGACCTTGTCAATGCACGTGTTGATGTGGTCCAAAACAGATGAAGTATAAATGTTCATGTGAGAGTCCAGTGTGACCTGTGAGGCAAACATGTTCCAGTCAGTATCCTGAAACTGTTGCTGTAGAGAAGAAATGGCCCCCTCTGGCCATACCTTTACTGTCCGCACAGCTGATTTCACCCGTTTGATCAGTGGTGTGTATTTTGGTAGCATGAACAAAGAGAGGTTATCCGACTGACCCAAGTGGGGGAGGGGAATGGCTGTGTATACCCCAGGTATGTTTGTGTACACCTCGTACAGTGTTTTGTCTCCTCTGGTAGAGCAGGAGACATTGCGGTGAAATTTTGGAAAAACAGATCTCAGGTTGGACTGGTTGAAATCTCCAGCAACAACGATAGCTCCTTTGAGATGTGCAGACTGTTGTTTGCTGATAGCTGCGTGCAGTTCCTCCATAGCTAGTTTCGCATTAGCATCCGGTGGACTGTACACCTCAGTCACAACAACGGCTGAGAATTCTCTCAGTAAATAAAAGGGTCCGGATGAATGAATGGTGCTCCAAAAACAACGTGGGCTTCATAAATTTTGGAGCAATTTTGAGGGCAAGGCTGGACTGTTAAGGCGGGACAATATCCATGCTATTATTTCTTGTTGTATAGGTCATAGTCTCAGAACAGTGACTGTCCAGAGCCAAGGCCAGGGAGCAGACAGACAGGCTAAACAGATTCTTTAAAATGAACAACGATAATATATATATTATAATATATACGATTTTATTATGAAATGAGATATTCTATATATATATATTCATTTTTATATTCATATTAATCATTTCAATCAAAAACTGTTAAAAAGTGCAATTCTTTAAAACGTCAAAAACAAGAAATTACACCACAAATCGTGTTTTCAAATATATTCCTATTTTACGTATAAATGATATTTAAATATGAATTTTCATATTCAATGCATAATTTCAATAAAATCCATTTAAAAGTGAAATACATGAAGGTAAGGTTACAGAACCAATCAAATTTTCCCACAAAAAACTTTTTTTTTTTTTTTCAAAAAACACTTTTTCAATATGGGTTTTTATATTCATACACAGAATTTCCTTAAAAACCACAAATTATAACATTAGAGCAATTCATAAAAATTTAAAACAAACAGTGCTAAGTTTTTTGATATTACATTTTTATTACAAAATGATAATTCTATAAATATAGTTTTTTATATTCATATTAACAATTTCATTAAAAAGTGCATTTCTTTAAAACGTAACAAAAAATTTAAACGACAAATCGTGTTTACAACAATATTACTTTTACATAAAAATATTATAGCTATTCTAAAAATATGAATTTTCAAATTCATAAACATTATTTAACTAAAACCTGTTAAAAAGTGAAATACATAAAGGAAAAGGTGATTTTTATTTTCAAAAGTTTCCTTAAAAACAATTAAAAGGTGCATTTATTAAATCATATTTTCACAAAACAATCGATTTTTTTTCACTCAACAAATATTTTTTAATATAAATTTTTATTTTTAAAAGTTTCCTTGAAAACAATTAAAAGGTGCATTTATTAAAAATGAAAACATTAACATGAAAAATCAACTTTTGATATTACAATAACAAATCATTTTCAAAAATATTCATTTTTATAGTCATAAGCATAATTTCTTTAAAAATCGTGTAAAAGTTCAATTCTTTCAACAAAAAAAAAAACGATAATCGTGACATGCCAAATTATGTTTGGAGAACAGTATTATTTTTATATAAATTATATTTATTCTTAAAATATGAGCTTTCATTATCATTACCATAATTTCATTAAAAACCATCAAAAAGTGCCTTTCATTAAAACGAAAATCTAAAAAAGTGACGTTTTGATCATATTACTTTTTTATAAAAAAAATATATTTATTTTTAAATTATTATATTTCATATTAATAAATATAATTTCACTAAAAACCGTTTAAATGTGCCAAACATGAAGGAACTAGTGACAAGACAAATTATATTCTCTCAAGATAATAAGCTCTATCATCAAAAACATATTTTTTATATATAATTTTTTTTATTTTAAAAATATTACTTCTTTTATAAAATATTTATATAGTTTAAAAATATTAATTTTCATATTCATACATGTGCAGAGAAAAATTTAACGTGCGAAAGAAAGGAAATTGTTTTTTTCGAACTAACACTAGCACATACAGCATGCAATTGACCACGATTCTTTTACATGTTAATAATGAAATATGTCATAACAAATCATGTTTTGACAAAAATATAACTTTTTCCCAAAATATTTAGTTATTATGAAAATAATTTATTGGTATATATAATATATATACCAATATATATACATATATATATATATATATATATATATATATATATATATATATATATATATATATATATATATATATATATATATATATATATATAACCATAATTTCATGAAAATTTTTAAAAAACTTTGAGAAGTGAATAAAAATGCTTTAGAAAGTAATTTTAATTTAAAAAGATTTCAACAGTTTATGTTTGGCATGGTCGTGTAAGTGCTTTCTTGAATGAGCATCTAATGTGCTGTTTTTCGAACTAACGCTTGTTTGCACATACAGCATGCGATTGACCACGATTTATTTACATGTTTATGATGAAATATGTCATAACAAATCATGTTTGACAAAAATATTACTTTTATTCCACAATATTTATATTACGACAATATTAATTTTCATATTCATAAAAATACATTTAATATAAATATGACTAAAAAAAGACATGAAAAGACATATGAAAATATTAATTTTGTATCCAAAAACAGTTTTAAGGTGTAACAAGTAAACGAAAAAAAGGTGAAATGACAAATTATTTTTAATTATAAAATTATGAATTTTTTTTTTTCTTAATCATAATTTCATGGAAAACGAAACGATGTTTTTTCAAATCATGTTTTGACAAAAATATAACTTTTTTTATTTAAAAAAAAGATTATGAAAATATAAATTTGTTTATTCATTAGCATCATTTAATGAATAAATGTAAACAGAGAAGTGACATTACAAATCAGGTTTTGACAAAAAATATAACCACAAAAAGACATGATAGCTAATATAAAAATAATCATTTTATATATTAAAAAAAAAGTTTTTTAGGTGCAACAAAAAAAATTTTCCCAACAGTTTTGATCTCCTCAGTGAAGCACCCGCTGAGAAACCTGAAAGATCTATGGTTATAGGAGACTCTATCAGCAGCACAGGTTATGTGTATACCGGACATAGCATAGGTTTTTAGGAAGGCACAGATTCTCTAAGATAGTTTTTCACACAGGAGCTAATGATATACGCCTTCGACAGTCAAAAGTTCCTAAGAGTAATATTATAGAGGTATGTAAATTATCGAAGGCAATGTAACATGCCCTGGCCCCATTCCAATTCGACGTGGCGATGTAGCTTACAGCAGGATATAATCGCTTAACTGCTGGATAGATGGATGGATTTTCTGACCAAATTATGACATTTCATATAAATATTATAGTTATTTAAAAAATATTAATTTTCATGTTCATAGTCATAAAATTTGAAAAAAGCGAATGAAAATGGCTTAGAAAGTCATAATTAATCAAAAACAAAACAACAGCACATATTTGGCAAAGCCTTCCAAGTGTTGACAATAATGAGTTTCTTAGACCCTGAAAAAGCGATTCCGCAAGTTTTAGGCTTCTAGGACAAAGAGAAAGCGGTTTTTCGAACCAACCGTATTTGCACAAACAGCATGCACTTGTCCATGATCATTTAACATTTTTTTGATAAGATGATATTATACAACATTTTCTGACCAAATAATGACATTATTCATATACATTTTATGTTACTTTCAAAAATATTAATTTTCATATTCAAAAGTTATTATTTCATTAAAACTATTTAAAACTGGAAAAAGTGAATGAAAATGGCTTAGAAAGTCATATTTAATCAAAAACAAAACAACAGCACATATTTGGCAATGCCTTCCAAGTGTTGTCAATAATGAGTTTCGTAGACCCTGAAAAAGCGATTCCGCAAGTCTCAGGCTTCTAGGACAAAGAGAAAGCTGTTTTTCGAACCAAGCGAATTTGCACAAACATCATACACTTACCCATAATAATTTCACGTTTTTGATGAGATATGATATAAGAAAACATTTCCTGATCAAATTATTACATTTTTCATATAAATATCAGTTATTTCAAAAATATAGATTTTCTTATTCATAATCATAAATTCATAAAAACTGCAAAAAGTAAATGAAAATAGCTTAAAAAGTCATAAATCATCAAAAACAAAACAACAGTACATATTTGGCAAAGCCTTGAACGTGTTGTCAATAATGAGTTTCGCAGACCCTGAAAAAGCGATTCCGCAAGTCTCAGGCTTCTAGGACAAAGAGAAAGCGGTTTTTCGCAACAAGCGAATTTGCACAACCATCATGCACGTACTCATGATAATTTCACATGTTTAAGATGAGATATGATATAACAAAACATTTTCTAATCAAATTATTACATTTTTCATTCAAATATCATAGTTATTTCAAAAATATTAATTTTCATATTCATTATCATAAATTCATAAAAGGGATTGAAAATGGCTTAGCAAGTCATATTTAATCAAAAACAAAACAACAGCACATTTTTGGCAAAGCCTTTGTACGTGTTGTCAATAATGAGTTTCGTAGACCCTGAAAAAGCGATTCCGCAAGTCTCAGGCTTCTAGGACAAAGAGAAAGCGGTTTTTCGAACCAAGCAAATTTGCACAACCATCATGCACTTACCCATGATAATTTCACCTGTTTATGATGAGATATGATATAACAAAACAATTTCTAATCAAATTATTACATTTTTCATTCAAATATCATAGTTATTTCAAAAATATAAATTTTCATATTCATTATCATAAATTCATTAAAAGTGAATGAAAATGGCTTAGAAAGTCATAATTAATCAAAAACAAAACAACAGCACATATTTGGCAAAGCCTTCCAAGTTTTGACAATAATGAGTTTCTTAAAATCATAATCTTATAAAAACTGCAAAAAGTGAATGAAAATGGCTTAGAAAGTCATATTTAATCAAAAACAAAACAACAGCACATATTTGGCAAAGCCTTTCAAGTGTTGTCAATAATGAGTTTCTTAGACCCTGAAAAAGCGATTCCGCAAGTCTCAGGCTTCTAGGACAAAGAAAGCATTTTTCGAACCAAGCGAAGTTGCACAAACATCATGCACTTGCCCATGATCATTTTACATGTTAATGTTGTGATATGATATTTCACAACATTTTCTGACCAAATAATGATATTTTTCATATACATTTTATTAACTTTTAAAAATATAAATGTTCATATTAAAAAAAACATAATTTTATAAAAACTGCAAAAAGTGAATGAAAATGGCTTAGAAAGTCATAATTAATAAAAAAAACCAAAACAACAGTACATATTTGGCAAAGCCTTGTACGTGTTGTCAATAATGAGTTTCTTAGACCCTGAAAAAGCGATTCAGCAAGTCTCAGGCTTCTAGGACAAAGAGAAAGCGGTTTTTCGAACCAAGCGAAGTTGCACAAACATCATGCACTTGCCCATGATCATTATACATGTTAATGTTGTGATATGATATTTCACAATATTTTCTGACCAAATAATGATATTTTTCATATACATTTTATTAACTTTTAAAAATATAAATGTTGATATTAAAAAAAACATAATTTTACAAAAACTGCAAAAAGTGAATGAAAATGGCTTAGAAAGTCATAATTAATAAAAAAAACAAAACAACAGCACATATTTGTAAGTGTTGTTAATAATAATACTCAATAATGAGTAATGAGTGTTGTCAAATTCCCTTGGTTTTTCGAACCAAGCGAATTTGCACAACCATCATGCACTTACCCATGATAATTTCACATTTTTATGATATCATACAACATTTTCTGACCAAATAATGACATTATTTATATAAATTTTATATTACTTTCAAAAATATGAATTTTTATATTCAAAAGTTATTTCATTAAAACTATTTAAAACTGGAAAAAGTGAATGAAAATGGCTTAGAAAGTCATTTAATCTAAAACAAAACAGCACATATTTGGCAATGCCTTATACGTGTTGTCAGTAATGAGTTTCTTAGACCCTGAAAAAGCGATTCCGCAAGTCTCAGCGAATCTGGGACAAAGAGAAAGCGGCTATCGAAACAAGCGAATGTGCACAAACATCATGCACTTACCCATGATAATTTCACATGTTTATGATGAGATATGATATGACACAACATACTCTGATCAAATTATTACATTTTTTATTTAAATATCATAGTTATTTAAAAAAATAATGATTTTCATATTCATAATCATAAATTCATAAAAACTGCCAAAAGTGAATGAAAATGGCTTAGAAAGTCATAATTAGCCCGGATCAATGGGAAGGGTTGCGGTAGGAAGTTTTAGTGAAATTGTGACTTTTTAATATTCATAAGAATTATTAAGTAAAAACCATCAAAAGTGCAAATATTCATAGCAAAATGGGATGAAATAAATCTGACTTTCTTTTTATAATTTTGTTTATTGTTTTATTAAAATATTACATTTTATACTCATAACCCTAATTTCACTAAAAAATACTGGAAGGCTATACAGTCTGCTCCAGCTGTTGGTCTTCTGAATTATGCTAAGCCTTTCCACCTTTATTTGCACGACCGTGGTGGTACGGCTGCAGTGATTCTAGCCCAGGAACACGGTGACAGATTCCGCCCTGTTGCGTATCTTTCCAAATCTTTAGACAACATAACACAAGGGTTGCCCTCATGCTTTTGCGTGCAGTGGCTGCTGCGGCTGTCACATCCTTTGATACTGTACACCTCACATCAGGTAACAACTATTTTACATAACCTTAACACACCTCAAGATATGACAGCACGACGTAGATTTGGTTATGAAATCACGCTCTTGGCAACAAACGGCGTAACCATTAAGCCTTCTTCTCAGAAGTATTCAGCTGTAGTAGCGCTGCATGTTCTGCTAGATTTTTATTGACTTAGATGGTTTTGACGATGCACACGATTGCCTTAAACACACAGAACAAGAGACCTCTTGTAGGCCCGATCTTTTAGATATCGCCCTGGTAATTGGGGATTGCCTATATGTACAGTGAGGAAAATAAGTATTTGAACACCTTGCTATTTTGCAAGTTCTCCCACTTAGAAATCATGGAGGGGTCTGAAATTGTCATCGTAGGTGCATGTCCACTGTGAGAGACATAATCTAAAAAAAAATCCAGAAATCACAATGTATGATTTTTAAACTATTTATTTGTATGATACAGCTGCAAATAAGTATTTGTACACCTGAGAAAGTTAATATGTTAATATTTGGTACAGTAGCCTTTGTTTGCAATTACAGAGGTCAAACGTTTCCTGTAGTTTTTCACCAGGTTTGCACACACTGCAGGAGGGATTTTGGCCCACTCCTCCACACAGATCTTCTCTAGATCAGTCAGGTTTCTGGCCTGTCGCTGAGAATCACAGAGTTTGAGCTCCCTCCAAAAATTCTCTATTGGGTTTCGGTCTGGAGACTGGCTAGGTCATGCCAGAACCTTGATATGCTTCTTACAGAGCCACACCTTGGTTATCCTGGCTGTGTGCTTCGGGTCATTGTCATGTTGGAAGACCCAGCCTCGACCCATCTTCAATGCTCTAACTGAGGGAAGGAGGTTGTTCCCCAAAATCTCGCAATACAAGGCCCCGGTCATCCTCTCCTTAATACAGTGCAGTCGCCCTATCCCATGTGCAGAAAAACACCCCCAAAGCATGATGCTACCACCCCCATGCTTCACAGTAGAGATGGTGTTCTCGGGATGGTACTCATCATTCTTCTTCCTCCAAACACATTTAGTGGAATTATGACCCAAAAGTTCTATTTTGGTCTCATCTGACCACATGACTTTCTCCCATGACTCCTCTGGATCATCCAAATGGTCATTGGAAACTTAAGACGTGCCTGAACGTGTGCTGGTTTAAGCAGGGGAACCTTTCGTGCCATGCATGATTTCAAACCATGACTTCTTAGTGTATTACCAACAGTAACCTTGGAAACGGTGGTCCCAGCTCTTTTCAGGTCATTGACCAGCTCCTCCCGTGTAGTTCTGGGCTGATTTCTCACCTTTCTTAGGATCATTGAGACCCCTCCATGATTTCTAAGTGGGAGAACTTGTAAAATAGCAGAGTGTTCAAATACTTATTTTCCTCACTGTATATAGATCATGTTCAAAACCCTCTGATGTGTATTTATGTGGATATGCGGTTGTAAGATTACCTGATGAATTAGTTGAAGCTAAACTATTACCATACACATCTGCACAAGCTGCAGAGTTGGTCGCACTTACAAGAGCATGTCAGTTGTCTGAAGGTAAAGTAGTGCCTGTATACACTGATTCTAAGTATGCTTATGATGTTGTGCATGATTTTGCCGAAACATGGAAGTGTTGCCGGTCTACTGGTAACCGCTGCTACCGTCTGCGTTGTGTTCAAGAAAGGCTCAGGACACTTTCATTCAGTTCACCAGAGATCATTAGGTATCATTAGAGATGTAGATGGAAAAATGTCTCTGCCTAAAATAGCTTTAATAGTGAAGCATTACCATGGTGAATCATTAGCATACCATGTCACACATTAGCATAGCTAAAGTCACACAGGCTATAAACTCATCAAACTGTATTGCTGTGAAAACTAACATACATTGACCTGTACGACATGATGCGCGTACTTATCCTGAGCAACCTTTCCAACAACATCAGATGGATTTCCTGTAGGAAATTTTAAAATACCTGTTGGTTATAGTTGACAGATTCAGTCAGTGACCAGAAGCATTTGCATGCGTGACAGAGAATGCTAAAACAGTTGAAAAAATATTAACGAAAGAGATCATCTCTAGGTTTGGTATTCCTAGTGTGATTGAAAGTGATAACGGCACACCTTTTGCTTCTAAAGTAACACAACTTTTTGCTAAAAGCTTATCAATTGATTGACATTTTAATATTCCCTATCACCCACAGAACCATTAAGGAACGTGTTACTAAAGCCTGCATTGAAACAGGCTGAAATTGGACTGTTGTTCTCCTGGCAGTACTCACAGAAATGAAAATGACCCCTTCTTCAACTACTAAACTGTCACCTTTTGAAATTCTAATGGGCCGGCCTTTCCTGACCCCATGGGTCAGGCGATGCACTGCTATTTCCTCCTTAGGTAACCTGGTAGTAATGGTGGACGACTACGTTTCTGCCCTAGTTAAAAAATTGAATTCTATTAGTGCTGATGTCTCACTAACTCTTCCCCTGCCTACAGAAAACCCAGCACGCCATTTTGTGCCTAATCAGCATGTCCTGATATGAAGTCCAAGGTCGGTGAGCTGAAGTATCTGGGTCCAGCGACTGTTCTAGCTGAAACCAGAACTGGAGTTCTGACTGATTATCACCCACAATGTATACATGCAAGCAGGATCAAAACAGCAGCCTCTTAATCTTTGCACTAATTGGTCTGTTGGCCTAAGAAACCTGCCTAAGTGAGTATTCAGGGCTGAAATATTTGAGAGCACACGGAAAGATGATTTCTTTATAGTAGAAAGGGGGCCACCTCCCGGGTGAAGCTCTGACGCACTCGACTGTTTTGTTCAGCTTACCCTGATACCTAGGTCTAAATTCTATAACAATATGTGCATAGTTCAAATTACACTCCGAGTTTTCCTTATTCTCTTTGAACACATCATTCAGAGAGAATAAACTGCTACGTATACCTAATAATACTGCTTATAGACATATTGAACAAGCACTGAGAAACAATTGTCTCATGATGTCTTGGAGAACGTGAAATAACTGCTGACAAAGTTTTTTGAGAAGATTAAGAATTTATTCATGAGTGTTGAACACTACTTTGTTTTAGAATTGATTCTTGTACTGATTGTTGCGGATTCGCGGTTTCAGCGCTTAAGAAGCTCAATCTTGACAGCACTTATGTTTGGCAGAGGCCAAACACAAGATGTTGATACGTTTTTATTGAAAAATTATTTTCTAAAGATTTTCTAAACTTTTTATAGTTTTTAACAGTTTTTCGTGAAATTATGATTATGAATATGAAAATTAATATTTTCATAATTACTTTCATAATATTTTGGGTAAAAGTAATATTTTTGTCAAAACATGATTTGTTATTGTTTTTTTGGTAAAATGTGATTTGTTGTCACATTTTTCCCTTCAGTCATTGCACCTTATAGTTTTTCATAAAATTATGATCTGGAAAATTAAAATTCATATTTTTATAATAAGTTGTCATATTACTTTTTATTTATTCGTTTACTTTTTGCACCTATAAAACTGTTTTTTTTTTTATATATATATATATATAAATAATATTTTTATATTAGCTATCATGTTTTTTTTTGTGGTTATATATTTTGTCAAAACCTGATTTGTAATGTCACTTCTCTGTTTACATTTAGTCAGGAAATTATGCTAATGAATACACACATTTATATTTCCATAATCATTTTTTATTTATTTTTTTTTTTTATCAAAAAGTTATATTTTTGTCAAAACAATTAAAAAAAACATTTGTGGGGGAGTGGTGGCTCCAGCGGTTAAGGCACTGGGTTGCCGATCGGAAGGTCGGCAGTTCTAGCCCCGGTATCGCCAAGCTGCCACTCTTGGGCCCGCGAGCAAGGCCCTTAACCCTCTATGCTCCAGGGGACTCTTACGAGAAAAATAAATCAAGGACCGTGACGTCGGAGCGACGTGGGGCCGCCTTCCCGTGGGCTCACCACCTGCAGAAGGGACCGGTGCCGAGAGGATTGGGCAGCAGTCGAAGGCGGGGGCCTTGACAGCCCGATCCTTGGACACGGAGAAGTGTCTGGGGAATCTGCTTAGATTGCTGCCCCCGCGACCCGAATTACGGATAAGCGGGAGAAGATGGATGGATGGATAGATGGAATAACCAAAATATTTATTTACAAAATGGCATATTTTTGTCAGAAAATGTTTTGTAATATCTCATTATAAACCTAAAATTATCATAGGCAGGTTGATTAATGATTATAATTAAAATATAATTTATAATATAATTATATATTATAATATAAATGTGATAATCTCTATATATTATTTAATTATATTATAATTTGATTATAATATAATCAAATATTATTAAGCACCCAAGAAGCTCATTGTTGACAGCAACTGTTTTATATAAAAAAAACCTATGCTTATTAATATGATAAATCAATAACTGTTAAAACTCTTTATTTATGAAAAATATGTCGAAAAATAATTGTTTGTGTCAGGTTATTGTTTTTCGTTTACTTATTGCAATATTTAATGATTTTCAATTAAATGATGCTTCTAAATATCAAAATTCTTTTTTTCATGAAAAATTGTCTTAATTTTGTCAAAACATGCTTGTTAGGTTTATTTTTTTCTTTTGTGTAATAACGTTTTATGTTAATTCTTTAAACGATGCTTATGAATATACATTTTTTTTAATGAAAAAAAGGCATATTTTTGTCCAACCATAATTTGTCATTAAACTTTTTTCGTTTACTTATTGCAGATTTGAACGTTTTTTAATGAAAATGTGCTTATAAATATGAAAATTCATATTTTCCCAATAATATATTCGTTTCAAAAAAAGACTGTTTTCAAACCACCGTTTGTCATGTAACATTTTTCGTTTACGTCTTGCACTTTTTATTGTTTTTGACAATAAATTATGCTTACAAATCTGAAAATTCATATTTCATATTTTTTGTATAAAATTATGATTATGAATATTAAATGTAATATTTGTTTTATAGTTTTCATAAAAAAGACTTTTTTTTAAAACGTTATCACATTTTGTGTTGCCAATTGATAAACCTTTAACGTTTTTTGTTGATGATGCTTATGAATTTGAAAGGTCAAATTTTTTACAATAACTTGATTTGTCATATATCGTTATTCATTAACAATTTAAACAGTTTTTCATGAAATTATTAGTATGAATATAAAAATTTTACCAATTAATTTAATATTTTTAATAAAAAAAAGTTCTATTTTTCTCAGACAATGGTTTTTCATGAAAGTTTTTCGCTTACATATTGCACTTTTTAATTGTTTATTTATTAAATGATCCTTATAAATATGGTTATGTACCTAAATCCTTCAAACTGGCAGTTATCCACCCCCTAATTAAGAAACCTGACCTTGACCCATGTCAGCTGTCCAACTACAGGCCAATATCAAATCTCCCCTTTATATCCAAAATTTCAGAAAAGGTTGTGGCACAGCAGTTCTGCTCACATCTACTTATGAATAACATTTTTGAAATGTATCAGTCAGGATTTTGGCCTCATCATAGCACAGAGACGGCGCTAGTTAAGGTGGTAAATGACCTGTTATTGGCCTCTGATAGGGTTTTGTTTTTTTACTTGTTTTGCTCGACCTTAGTGCAGCTTTTGACATTATTATATTCCCAATAATATATTCGTTTCAAAAAAAGACTGTTTTCAAACCACCGTTTGTCATGTAACATTTTTCGTTTACGTCTTGCACTTTTTATTGTTTTTGACAATAAATTATGCTTACAAATCTGAAAATTCATATTTCATATTTTTTCTATAAAATTATGATTATGAATATTAAATGTAATATTTTTTTTATAGTTTTCATAAAAAAGACTTTTTTTTAAAACGTTATCACATTTTGTGTTGCCAATTGATAAACCTTTAACGTTTTTTGTTGATGATGCTTATGAATTTGAAAGGTCAAATTTTTTACAATAACTTGATTTGTCATATATCGTTATTCATTAACAATTTAAACAGTTTTTCATGAAATTATTAGTATGAATATAAAAATTTTACCAATTAATTTAATATTTTTAATAAAAAAAAGTTCTATTTTTCTCAGACAATGGTTTTTCATGAAAGTTTTTCGCTTACATATTGCACTTTTTAATTGTTTATTTATTAAATGATGCTTATAAATATGGTTATGTACCTAAATCCTTCAAACTGGCAGTTATCCACCCCCTAATTAAGAAACCTGACCTTGACCCATGTCAGCTGTCCAACTACAGGCCAATATCAAATCTCCCCTTTATATCCAAAATTTCAGAAAAGGTTGTGGCACAGCAGTTCTGCTCACATCTACTTATGAATAACATTTTTGAAATGTATCAGTCAGGATTTTGGCCTCATCATAGCACAGAGACGGCGCTAGTTAAGGTGGTAAATGACCTGTTATTGGCCTCTGATAGGGTTTTGTTTTTTTACTTGTTTTGCTCGACCTTAGTGCAGCTTTTGACACCATTGATCACACTATACTGCTTGCTAGACTTGAGAACGTTGTTGGAATAAAGGGAACAGCTCTCTCTTGGCTCAGGTCTTATTTGACTGATCGCTATCAGTTTGTTGATGTAAATGGTGAGTTCTCCACACTCTCTGAGGTAAAGTTTGGTGTTCCTCAAGGATCTGCCTGAGGCCCACTGCTTTTCTCTTTATATATGCTGCCTCTTGGTGAAATTAAACATAAACATGGTATTCGCTTCCATTGCTATGCTGATGATACACAGTTGTATATTTCAGCAAAGCCAAATGAGAGAGATCAGCTTAGCAATGTTGAGAGGTGTGTAAAGGACATTAGACAGTGGATGCTTGATAACTTTCTTCTGCTCAACTCAGATAAGACAGAAGTACTTTTACTAGCACCACATGCAGCTAGAAGCAAACTTTCCGATTATGTAGCATCTCTGGATGGTGTTTCTGTTTCAGTGTGTATGGCTGTCAAAGACCTTGGTGTTATTATTGACCCTAGTCTTTCCTTTGAGGGTCACGTGAATAATATCAACAGGATTGCCTTCTTTCACCTTAGAAATATTGCTAAAATTAGAAATATGATGTCGTTACAGGATGCAGAAAAACTAGTTCATGCTTTTGTTACTTCTTTATTAAACTACTGTAACGCTTTACTGTCTGGGTGTGCGAGTTAGTTCAGAATGCAGCATCAAGAGTCCTCACTAGATCTAGGAAATATGACCAATCACTCCTGATTTAATCAGTCTACACTGGCTCCCAATCAAAACTTGCATTGATTATAAAATACTACTACTGACGTATAAATCACTTAATGATCTTGCACCGCAGTATCTGAGTGAACTTCTGTACCAGTATGATCCTTTTATTTATGATACATTATGATACATTTATTTAGTCAAGCCTTTGATCAGTAGATTCTTTCTTAGGTAAAGGCTGGCATATTTGTATGCTGTCGTTCCCCTCACATTCACACGTTCACACAGGTTCGTTGACAGTGGTGTGCTGGGTCGTCTCTTATCCCAGAGATCCCTCATGTCTGTGTTACCTTCTGGTTCTCCCTTGTAGTTATGCTGCCAAAGCGAGTCCAAACTGCACAGTGATATTAATTAACTTTCATACAACAATAAGGACACATAATAATCCATATCCTTCTCTTCCTGTCACCCTCTTCTCTGTTTCTCTCTGTCTCTCTGTCTCTCTCTCTCTCTCTCTCTCTCTCTCTCTCTCTCTCTCTCTCTCTCTCTCGCTCACACACACACACACTCTCTCTCTCTCTCTCTCTCTCTCTCTCTCACACACACACTCTCTCTCTCTCTCTCTCTCTCTCTCTCTCTCTCACTCTCTCTTGGTCGAGTTAAACATGCTCCTGAGGCTCCAGTGACCACTGTTCCTGCCCCTCTCCCCTCCGTGGATCTTCCCACTTCATCCAGGCCTGCCTCTGGATAGTGTTCTCTTCGACTGGCGGCCACTCTGTGCAGCTTGGGACGGTTTTTCATCAATACCGTGGGTGGTTCCATGAAATTCCGGTGAAAGAACGGGCGCTTCGAGGATGGATTTGACTGTAGTTAATGTCAACAGTCTCCTACACTGACTCAGGACTACTTTTCGCTTCTGATCATCATCACTGTACCCCGCAACATCGTATATCTGCTACAAATAGACATTCAGTGCAACCCAGATGAGGATGGGTTCCGTCTTGAATCTGGTTGCTCTCAAGGTTTCTTCCTTATTCCATCTCGGGGAGTTTTTCCCTGCCACAGTCGCCACCGGATTGTTCTTCAGGGACAAACTTACTTATAAATAACATATTCACTTTTAATCACCACATTATCTGTGTAAAGCTGCTTTGAGACAATGTTCATTGTTAAAAGGGATATACAAATAAAAATTAATTGAATTGAAATTCATATTTTCACAATATCAAATTTCTTTATGAAAAAGTCATATTTCTGTCAAAACACTTTTTTGTTTTTCATTGACTTTTTTTTAAAGGTTTTCCATATGATTTATAGTTTCACAGTTACTCATATTTTTATAGTAAAGGTTAACGTGTTTTTATAAATGAAAATATGATTATGAATAGGAAATTATATATTTTACTAATTAATTGCATGTTTATAAAAACGTCATTATTATGTCAAAAAATGGTTTGTCATGTGAAAGTTTTACGTTTATGTATTACACTTTTTAATGTTTTTTAATGAAATTATACTAATGAATATATTACATTTATATGAAAATTAAACTTTTTTCAAATGAAATTTTGGATATGACTTTGAAATTTAATATTTTAATTAAAACAATAATTTTTTTTTAAAAGAAAGTCAGATTTGTTTCAAACCATTTTCATATCACTTTTTAAAAAAAAATAACTTTTCATGAAATTACACTTATATGAAAATTTATATTTTCATAATTATCACATTTTTTTTTATATGTAAAAGCATATTTTTGACAAAACATGATTTGTCATGTCATGTCATGTCACAACGCTCGCCACCGAGGACGTGGATGAGTACTAGGCTGCATCTTACAGTGTTTGCAGAGCGGTGAAGGAAGCAAAGCGGTGCTACGGGAGGAAACTAGAGTCACAGTTCCAACATGGTGGCTCTAGGAGCCTGTGGCAGAGACTAAGAACAATCACGGACTATAGAACACCATCTTCTAAAATCGTGAATGCGGACAGTTCTCTGGCAGACGAGCTAAACACCTTTTACACTTGTACAGCATTTAACACCGTTATTCCCTCCACACTCACCTCTAAGTTGGAGGTCCTGGGATTATATATCAAATCATGTTTTGATTTCCTGCATCCTATACTTTCCGTTGACTCCGTTTTGTCTCTTTTTGCTTTCGGAAGAGAGCTTTATTCCCTGTTCGAGGGTTCGAAAGCAGTACGTGGAGACCATTCCCACCAGAACTACGAACATACACTACAGTAACCACATTAAGGCGAACATCCAGTTCATTCAGTGTGTGAAGTGTGACGTTTAGTTACTGTTTCTCCGTTGTTAGCGATAATTTTATCTGTGAGAAGTATAAGCTAGTTTGCTCTTTGACGGAGAAAATCTTCGCATTAGAGGAGCGCATCCAGAGTCTAGAAAGAAGTAATGACTGCGAGAGCTGTCTGCGGTTCTGCAGGGGAAAGTCTGAATGCCCTAGGTGGAGTTAGCATTCCCTATTCCACTATGGTGGGTGACTGCTTAGCGGCATAATCGCAAAGCCAAAGCTAACGCTAAGGCTCGCCCATGGGAGCACCATTCCCCAACATATTTGCTCTCCTCAGTGAAGCACCCGCTGAGAAACCTGAAAGAGCTATGGTGAGACTCTATTCTGAGGCACGTGAAATTAGCTAGACCTTTAGGGGCACCAGAAGCACAGCTTATTTGTATACCGGGAGCCAGGGTGCCGGACATAGCAGGTCAGCTTAGGTTTTTAGGAAAGCACAGGTTCTCTAAGTTTTTCACACAGGAGCTAATGATATACACCTTCGACAGTCAGAGGTTATTAAGAGTAATATAATAGAGGCGTGTAAATTATCGAAGGCAAAGTCCGATGCAGTAACATGCCCATTAACCATCCCAATGCGACGTGGCGATGTAGCCTACAGCAGGTTACGGTAACTGCTAGATAGATATATAAAGAGATAAATGATAGATAGATACAGCATTGAAGAGGAATGTGAAGAAGTGAACGTTACAAGATTATGGCAGTAAAGAAGTTAACAAGCTGAATAAACAGTGTACGATATATATATATATAGTATAAATCCTCAGCTCCATTGATGTTGACTGGTAGATGTCTCCTGCTGTTGGATTTCCGAAAGTCCACAAAGACTAAAGAGCTCAGGTAGAACTGAGGTAGATCAAGTCTTCAGCTTTAAGTTCCTGGGAGTTCACATCTCTGAGGATCTGTCATGGCAGCAGAACACTTCAGCCCTGGTTAAAAAAGCACAACAACGCCTGTAGTTCTTAAAAGGTCTCAAGAAAGTCTCAACACTGGCATCCTGCAGGGCTGCCAGTGTTCAGAATGAGGGTTGAGGATACCTGGTTGTCCAACCTAACAGATTGAGGTCTGTTGGTGAGAAAGTCCATAATTCACCTGCAAGTGGAGGTGCAGATACCCAGGTCATTAAGCTTGGTGAGCAGTACAGTCGGGAGGACTGTATTGAACGCAGAGCTAAAGTCAATGAACAGCATTCTGATGTAGGTGTTGCTTTTATCCAGGTGGGTGAGGGCTGAATGGAAGGCTGCACCCCTGTTGACCTGTTCAGGCGATAGGCAAACTGGTGTGGGTCCAGTGTAGGTGGTAGGCCTACAGTGAGGTGATTCAGGACCAGTTTCTCAAAGCACTTCATAGCGATAGGGGTGAGTGCAACTAGGCGAAGGTGTTTCAGGCATTCGCTGAGTGTTTAGGCACAGGTATGAGTGTTGTGGTCTTCAGGCATGTAGGAACCATGGCTTGGGCCAGTGACAGGTTGAAAATGTCAGTGAAAACCTGTGCCAGTTGTCCAGCGCATGCTCTGAGAACACGTATGCCATCCGGGCCAGCTGCCTTGCGTGCATCCACTCTACAACGCTGAATAGACGTCTGTTATTGAGAGCAAAAGTAAGCTGTAAAAGAGTTAAGGTGAAATGTCCTGTGCTTTGATCGAAACGAGCAAAAAAGCGACTTAGTTCGTCCGGTTGAAAGGCACTGCTGGTTGGTTGAGCTGTACATTTGTAGTCTGTGTTGGTCTGGATGCCTTTCCACGTGCGTCTGGGGTCAAAGTTGTGAATGTGCTCTTCTATGTGGAGTTTAAATATGAGTTTTGCTCTCCTAATGCCTCTTTTCAGGTTGGCCCTGGCTCTGTTGTAGTCCTCTACGTTGCCAGATTTAAAGGCCGCATCTCTTGCTTTCAACAAGAGACGGACTTCAGAGTTTATCCACGGCTTCTGATTAAGAAAGCATTTCACGTGTTTGACGGTAGTGACCTTGTCAATGCACGTGTTGAAATGGTCCAAAACAGATGAAGTATAAATGTTCGTGTGAGAGTCCAGTGTGACCTGTGAGGCAAACATGTTCCAGTCAGTATCCTGAAATTGTTGCTGTAGAGAAGAAATGGCCCCCTCTGGCCATACCTTTACTGTCCGCACAGCTGATTTCACCCGTTTGATCAGTGGTGTGTGTATTTTGGTAGCATGAACAAAGAGAGGTTATCCGACTGACCCAAGTGGGGGAGGGAAATGGCTGTGTATACCCCAGGTATGTTTGTGTACACCTCGTACAGTGTTTTGTCTCCTCTGGTAGAGCAGGAGACATTGCGGTGAAATTTTGGAAAAACAGATCTCAGGTTGGACTGGTTGAAATCTCCAGCAACAACGATAGCTCCTTTGAGATGTGCAGACTGTTGTTTGCTGATAGCTGCGTGCAGTTCCTCCATAGCTAGTTTCGCATTAGCATCCGGTGGACTGTACACCTCAGTCACAACAACGGCTGAGAATTCTCTCAGTAAATAAAAGGGTCCGGATGAATGAATGGTGCTTCAAAAACAATGTGGGCTTCATAAATTTTGGAGCAATTTTGAGGGCAAGGCTGGACTGTTAAGGCGGGACGGTATCCATGCTATTATTTCTTGTTGTATAGGTCATAGTCTCAGAACAGTGACTGTCCAGAGCCAAGGCCAGGGAGGAGACAGACAGGCTAAACAGATTCTTTAAAATGAACAACGATAATATATATATTATAATATATACGATTTTATTTATGAAATGAGATATTCTATATATATATTCATTTTCATATTCATTTTAATCATTTCAATCAAAAACTGTTAAAAATTGCAATTCTTTAAAACGTCAAAAGCAAGAAATTACACCACAAATCGTGTTTTCAAATATATTCCTATTTTACGTATAAATATGATATTTAAATATGAATTTTCATATTCAATGCATTATTTCAATTAAAATCCATATAAAAGTAAAATACATGAAGGTAAGGTTACAGAACCAATCAAATTTTCCCACAAAAAACTTTTTTTTTTCTTCCAAAAAACACTTTTTCAATATGGGTTTTTATATTCATACACAGAATTTCCTTAAAAACCACAAATTATAACATTAGAGCAATTCATAAAAATTTAAAATGAAAACAGTGATAAGTTTTTTGATATTACATTTTTATTACAAAATGATAATTCTTTAAATATAGTTTTTTATATTCATATTAACAATTTCATTAAAAAGTGCATTTCTTTAAAACGTAACAAAAAATTTACACGCCAAATCGTGTTTACAACAATATTACTTTTACATGAAAATATTATAGCTATTCTAAAAATATGAATTTTCAAAATCATAAACATTATTTAACTAAAACCTTTTAAAAAGTGAAATACATGAAGGAAAAGGTGACAAGACAAATCATATTTTCACAAAACAATCGATTTTTTTTCACTCAACAAATATTTTTTAATATAAATTTTTTTTTTTTAAAGTTTCCTTGAAAACAATTAAAAGGTGCATTTATTAAAAATGAAAACATTAACATGAAAAATCAACTTTTGATATTACAATAACAAATCATTTTCAAAAATATTCATTTTTATAGTCATAAGCATAATTTCTTTAAAAATCGTGTAAAAGTGCAATTCTTTCAAAAAAAAAAAAAACGATAATCGTGACATGCCAAATTATGTTTGGAGAACAGTATTATTTTTATATAAATTATATTTATTCTTAAAATATGAGCTTTCATTATCATTACCATAATTTCATTAAAAACCATCAAAAAGTGCCTTTCATTAAAACGAAAATCTAAAAAAGTGACGTTTTGATCATATTACTTTTTTATAAAAAAAATATATTTATTTTTAAATTATTATATTTCATATTAATAAATATAATTTCACTAAAAACCGTTTAAATGTGCCAAACATGAAGGAATTAGTGACAACACAAATTATATTCTCTCAAGAAAATAAGCTCTATCATCAAAAACATTTTTTATATATAATTTTTTTTTATTTTAAAAATATTACTTCTTTTATAAAATATTTATATAGTTTAAAAATATTAATTTTCATATTCATACATGTGCAGGGAAAAATTTAACGTGCGAAAGAAAGGAAAATGTTTTTTTCGAACTAACACTTATTTGCACATACAGCATGCAATTGACCACGATTCTTTTACATGTTTATAATGAAATATGTCATAACAAATCATGTTTTGACAAAAATATTACTTTTTTCCCACAATATTTATATTACGACAATATTAATTTTCATATTCATAAAAATACATTTATATATAAATATGACTACAAAAAGACATGAAAAGACATATGAAAATATTAATTTTATATACAAAAACAGTTTTAAGGTGTAACAAGTAAACGAAAAAAAGGTGAAATGACAAATTATTTTTAATTATAAAATTATGAATTTTTTTTTTCTTAATCATAATTTAATGGAAAACGAAACGATGTTTTTTCAAATCATGTTTTGACAAAAATATTACTTTTTTTTTTTTTTTAAAAAGATTATGAAAATATAAATTTGTTTATTCATTAGTATCATTTAATGAATAAATGTAAACAGAGAAGTGACATTACAAATCAGGTTTTGACAAAAAATATAACCACAAAAAGACATGATAGCTAATATAAAAATATTAATTTAGTATATTTAAAAAAAAAAAGCTTTTTAGGTGCAACAAAAAAAATTTCCCCAACAGGTTTGATCTCCTCAGTGAAGCACCCGCTGAGAAACCTGAAAGAGCTATGGTTATAGGAGATTCTATCAGCAGCACAGGTTATGTGTATACCGGGAGCCAGGGTGCCGGACATAGCATAGGTTTTTAGGAAAGCACAGGTTCTCTAAGATAGTTTTTCACACAAGAGCTAATGATATACGCCTTCGACAGTCAAAAGTTCCTAAGAGTAATATTATAGAGGTATGTAAATTATCGAAGGCAATGTAACATGCCCTGGCATTTTCGACGTGGCGATGTAGCCTACAGCAGGATATAATCGCTTAACTGATGGATAGATGGATGGATTTTCGGACCAAATTATGACATTTTTATATAAATATTATTGTTATTTAAAAAATATTAATTTTCATGTTCATAGTCATAAAATTGGAAAAAAGCGAATGAAAATGGCTTAGAAAGTCATAATTAATCAAAAACAAAACAACAGCACATATTTGGCAAAGCCTTCCAAGTGTTGACAATAATTAGTTTCTTAGACCCTGAAAAAGCGATTCCGCAAGTCTCAGGCTTCTAGGACAAAGAAAAAGCGGTTTTTCGAACCAAGCGAATTTGCACAAACATCATGCACTTGCCCATGATCATTTTACATGTTAATGTTGTGATATGATATTTCACAACATTTTCTGACCAAATAATGATATTTTTCATATACATTTTATTAACTTTCAAAAATATTAATTTCCATATAAAAAAATCATAAGCTTATAAAAACTGCAAAAAGTGAATGAAAATGGCTTAGAAAGTCATAATTAATAAAAAAACAAAACAACAGCACATATTTGTAAGTGTTGTCAAAAATAAATTTCTTTGACCCTGAAAAAGCGAATCCGAAAGTCTCAGGCTTCTAGGGCAACAATAAAGCGGTTTTTTGAACCAAGCGAATTTGCACGAACATCATGCACTTACCCATGTTAATTTCACGTTTTTGATGAGACATGATATTAGAAAACATTTCCTGATCAAATTATTAAATTTTTCATATAAATATCACAGTTATTTCAAAAATATTGATTTTCTTATTCATAATCCTAAATTCATAAAAACTGCAAAAAGTAAATGAAAATAGCTTAAAAAGTCATAAATCATCAAAAACACAACAACAGCACATATTTGGCAAAGCCTTGTACGTGTTGTCAATAATGAGTTTCGCAGACCCTGAAAAAGCGATTCCGCAAGTCTCAGGCTTCTAGGACAAAGAGAAAGCGGTTTTTCGCAACAAGCGAATTTGCACAACCATCATGCACTTTCCCATGATAATTTCACATGTTTAAGCTGAGATATGATATAACAAAACATTTTCAAATCAAATTATTACATTTTTCATTCAAATATCATAGTTATTTCAAAAATATTAATATTCATAATCATAATCATAAATTCATAAAAGGGATTGAAAATGGTTTAGCAAGTCATATTTAATCATAAACAAAACAACAGCACATATTTGGCAAAGCCTTTGTACGTGTTTCAATAATGAGTTAGGTAGACCCTGAAAAAGCGATTCCCCAAGTCTCAGGCTTCTAGGACAAAGAGAAAGCGGTTTTTCGAACCAAGCGAATTTGCACAACCATCATGCACTTACCCATGATAATTTCACATGTTTTTGATGAGATATGATATAAGAAAACATTTTCTAATCAAATTATTACATTTTTCATTCAAATATCATAGTTATTTCAAAAATATTAATTTTCATATTCATTATCATAAATTCATTAAAAAGGGAATGAAAATGGCTTAGAAAGTCATAATTAATCAAAAACCAAAACAACAGCACATATTTGGCAAAGCCTTGTACGTGTTGTCAATAATGAGTTTTGCAGACCCTGAAAAAGCGATTCCGCAAGTCTCAGGCTTCTAGGACAAAGAGATAGCGTTTTTTCGAACCAAGCGAATTTGCACAACCATCATGCACTTACCCATGATAATTTCACATGTTTATGATGAAATATGATATAACAAAACATTTTCTAATCAAATTATTACATTTTTCATTCAAATATCATTCTTATTTCAAAAATATTAATTTTCATATTCATTATCATAAATTCATTAAAAGTGAATAAAAATGGCTTAGAAAGTCATATTTAATCAAAAACAAAACAACAGCACATATTTGGCAAAGCCCTGTACGTGTTGACAATAATGAGTTTCTTAGACCCTGAAAAAGCGATTCCGCAAGTCTCAGGCTTCTAGGACAAAGAGAAAGCGTTTTTTGCAACAAGCGAATTTGCACAAACCATCATGCACTTACCCATGATAATTTCACATTTTTTAGCTGAGATATGATATAAGAAAACATTTCCTGATCAAATTATTACAATTTTCATATAAATATCATAGTTTTTTCAAAAATATAGATTTTCTTATTCATAATCAAAAATTCATAAAAACTGCAAAAAGTAAATAAAAATAGCTTAAAAAGTCATAAATCATCAAAAACAAAACAACAGTACATATTTGGCAAAGCCTTGTACGTGTTGTCAGTAATGAGTTTCGCAGACCCTGAACAAGCGATTCAGCAAGTCTCAGGCTTCTAGGACAAAGAGAAAGCGGTTTTTCGAACCAAGCGAAGTTGCACAATCAACATGCACTTGCCCATGATCATTTTACATGTTAATGTTGTGATATGATATTTCACAACATTTTCTGACCAAATAATAATATTTTTCATATACATTTTATTAACTTTTAAAAATATAAATGTTCATATTAAAAAAATCATAATTTTATAAAAACTGCAAAAAGTGAATGAAAATGGCTTAGACAGTCATAATGAATAAATAAAAAAAAAAACAACAGCACATATTTGGCAAAGCCTTCTAAGTTTTGTCAATAATGAGTTTTGCAGACCCTGAAAAAGCGATTCAGCAAGTCTCAGGGTTCTAGGACAAAGAGAAAGCGTTTTTCGAACCAAGCAAATTTGCACAAACATCATACACTTAACCATAATAATTTCACATGTTTTTGATGAGATATGATATAAGAAAACATTTCCTGATCAAATTATTACATTTTTCATATAAATATCAAAGTTATTTCAAAAATATTGATTTTCTTATTCATAATCCTAAATTCATAAAAACTGCAAAAAGTAAAAAAAAATCGCTTAAAAAGTCATAAATCATCAAAAACAAAACAACAGTACATATTTGGCAAAGCCTTGTACGTGTTGTCAGTAATGAGTTTCGCAGACCCTGAACAAGCGATTCAGCAAGTCTCAGGCTTCTAGGACAAAGAGAAAGCGGTTTTTCGAACCAAGCGAAGTTGCACAATCAACATGCACTTGCCCATGATCATTTTACATGTTAATGTTGTGATATGATATTTCACAACATTTTCAAATCAAATTATTACATTTTTCATTCAAATATCATAGTTATTTAAAAAATATTAATTTTCATATTCATAATCATAAATTCATAAAAGGGATTGAAAATGGTTTAGCAAGTCATATTTAATCAAAAACAAAACAACAGCACATATTTGGCAAAGCCTTTGTACGTGTTGTCAATAATGAGTTTCGTAGACCCTGAAAAAGCGATTTCGCAAGTCTCAGGCTTCTAGGACAAAGAGAAAGCGGTTTTTCGCAACAAGCAAATTTGCACAACCATCATGCACTTTCCCATGATAATTTCACATGTTTAAGCTGAGATATGATATAACAAAACATTTTCAAATCAAATTATTACATTTTTCATTCAAATATCATAGTTATTTCAAAAATATTAATTTTCATATTCATAATCATAAATTCATAAAAGGGATTGAAAATGGTTTAGCAAGTCATATTTAATCAAAAACAAAACAACAGCACATATTTGTAAGTGTTGTCAAAAATAAATTTCTTTGACCCTGAAAAAGCGAATCCGAAAGTCTCAGGCTTCTAGGGCAACAATAAAGCGGTTTTTTGAACCAAGCGAATTTGCACGAACATCATGCACTTACCCATGTTAATTTCACGTTTTTGATGAGACATGATATTAGAAAACATTTCCTGATCAAATTATTAAATTTTTCATATAAATATCACAGTTATTTCAAAAATATTGATTTTCTTATTCATAATCCTAAATTCATAAAAACTGCAAAAAGTAAATGAAAATAGCTTAAAAAGTCATAAATCATCAAAAACACAACAACAGTACATATTTGGCAAAGCCTTGTACGTGTTGTCAATAATGAGTTTCGCAGACCCTGAAAAAGCGATTCCGCAAGTCTCAGGCTTCTAGGACAAAGAGAAAGCGGTTTTTCGCAACAAGCGAATTTGCACAACCATCATGCACTTTCCCATGATAATTTCACATGTTTAAGCTGAGATATGATATAACAAAACATTTTCAAATCAAATTATTACATTTTTCATTCAAATATCATAGTTATTTCAAAAATATTAATATTCATAATCATAATCATAAATTCATAAAAGGGATTGAAAATGGTTTAGCAAGTCATATTTAATCATAAACAAAACAACAGCACATATTTGGCAAAGCCTTTGTACGTGTTTCAATAATGAGTTAGGTAGACCCTGAAAAAGCGATTCCCCAAGTCTCAGGCTTCTAGGACAAAGAGAAAGCGGTTTTTCGAACCAAGCGAATTTGCACAACCATCATGCACTTACCCATGATAATTTCACATGTTTTTGATGAGATATGATATAAGAAAACATTTTCTAATCAAATTATTACATTTTTCATTCAAATATCATAGTTATTTCAAAAATATTAATTTTCATATTCATTATCATAAATTCATTAAAAAGGGAATGAAAATGGCTTAGAAAGTCATAATTAATCAAAAACCAAAACAACAGCACATATTTGGCAAAGCCTTGTACGTGTTGTCAATAATGAGTTTTGCAGACCCTGAAAAAGCGATTCCGCAAGTCTCAGGCTTCTAGGACAAAGAGATAGCGTTTTTTCGAACCAAGCGAATTTGCACAACCATCATGCACTTACCCATGATAATTTCACATGTTTATGATGAAATATGATATAACAAAACATTTTCTAATCAAATTATTACATTTTTCATTCAAATATCATTCTTATTTCAAAAATATTAATTTTCATATTCATTATCATAAATTCATTAAAAGTGAATAAAAATGGCTTAGAAAGTCATATTTAATCAAAAACAAAACAACAGCACATATTTGGCAAAGCCCTGTACGTGTTGACAATAATGAGTTTCTTAGACCCTGAAAAAGCGATTCCGCAAGTCTCAGGCTTCTAGGACAAAGAGAAAGCGTTTTTTGCAACAAGCGAATTTGCACAAACCATCATGCACTTACCCATGATAATTTCACATTTTTTAGCTGAGATATGATATAAGAAAACATTTCCTGATCAAATTATTACAATTTTCATATAAATATCATAGTTTTTTCAAAAATATAGATTTTCTTATTCATAATCAAAAATTCATAAAAACTGCAAAAAGTAAATAAAAATAGCTTAAAAAGTCATAAATCATCAAAAACAAAACAACAGTACATATTTGGCAAAGCCTTGTACGTGTTGTCAGTAATGAGTTTCGCAGACCCTGAACAAGCGATTCAGCAAGTCTCAGGCTTCTAGGACAAAGAGAAAGCGGTTTTTCGAACCAAGCGAAGTTGCACAATCAACATGCACTTGCCCATGATCATTTTACATGTTAATGTTGTGATATGATATTTCACAACATTTTCTGACCAAATAATAATATTTTTCATATACATTTTATTAACTTTTAAAAATATAAATGTTCATATTAAAAAAATCATAATTTTATAAAAACTGCAAAAAGTGAATGAAAATGGCTTAGACAGTCATAATGAATAAATAAAAAAAAAAACAACAGCACATATTTGGCAAAGCCTTCTAAGTTTTGTCAATAATGAGTTTTGCAGACCCTGAAAAAGCGATTCAGCAAGTCTCAGGGTTCTAGGACAAAGAGAAAGCGTTTTTCGAACCAAGCAAATTTGCACAAACATCATACACTTAACCATAATAATTTCACATGTTTTTGATGAGATATGATATAAGAAAACATTTCCTGATCAAATTATTACATTTTTCATATAAATATCAAAGTTATTTCAAAAATATTGATTTTCTTATTCATAATCCTAAATTCATAAAAACTGCAAAAAGTAAAAAAAAATCGCTTAAAAAGTCATAAATCATCAAAAACAAAACAACAGTACATTTTTGGCAAAGCCTTGTACGTGTTGTCAGTAATGAGTTTCGCAGACCCTGAACAAGCGATTCAGCAAGTCTCAGGCTTCTAGGACAAAGAGAAAGCGGTTTTTCGAACCAAGCGAAGTTGCACAATCAACATGCACTTGCCCATGATCATTTTACATGTTAATGTTGTGATATGATATTTCACAACATTTTCAAATCAAATTATTACATTTTTCATTCAAATATCATAGTTATTTAAAAAATATTAATTTTCATATTCATAATCATAAATTCATAAAAGGGATTGAAAATGGTTTAGCAAGTCATATTTAATCAAAAACAAAACAACAGCACATATTTGGCAAAGCCTTTGTACGTGTTGTCAATAATGAGTTTCGTAGACCCTGAAAAAGCGATTTCGCAAGTCTCAGGCTTCTAGGACAAAGAGAAAGCGGTTTTTCGCAACAAGCAAATTTGCACAACCATCATGCACTTTCCCATGATAATTTCACATGTTTAAGCTGAGATATGATATAACAAAACATTTTCAAATCAAATTATTACATTTTTCATTCAAATATCATAGTTATTTCAAAAATATTAATTTTCATATTCATAATCATAAATTCATAAAAGGGATTGAAAATGGTTTAGCAAGTCATATTTAATCAAAAACAAAACAACAGCACATATTTGGCAAAGCCTTTGTACGTGTTGTCAATAATGAGTTTCGTAGACCCTGAAAAAGCGATTTCGCAAGTCTCAGGCTTCTAGGACAAAGAGAAAGCGGTTTTTCGAAACAAGCGAATTTGCACAACCATCATGCACTTACCCATGATAATTTCACATGTTTATGATGAGAAATGATATAACAAAACATTTTCTAATCAAATTATTACATTTTTCATTCAAATATCATAGTTATTTCAAAAATATTAATTTTCATATTCATTATCATAAATTCATTAAAAGTGAATGAAAATGGCTTAGAAAGTCATAATTAATCAAAAACAAAACAACAGCACATATTTGGCAAAGCCTTCCAAGTGTTGACAATAATGAGTTTCTTAGACCCTGAAAAAGCGATTCCGCAAGTCTCAGGCTTCTAGGACAAAGAGAAAGCGGTTTTTTGAACCAAGCGAATTTGCACAAACATCATACACTTACCCATAATAATTTCACATGGTTTTGAAGAGATATGATATAAGAAAACTTTTCCTGATCAAATTATTACATTTTTCATATAAATATCAGTTATTTCAAAAATATTGATTTTCTTATTCATAATCATAAATTCATAAAAACTGCAAAAAGTTAATGAAAATAGCTTAAAAAGTCATAAATCATCAAAAACAAATCAACAGTACATATTTGGCAAAGCCTTGTACGTGTTGTCAATAATGAGTTTCGCAGACCCTGAAAAAGCGATTCCGCAAGTCTCAGGCTTCTAGGACAAAGAGAAAGCGGTTTTTCGCAACAAGCGAATTTGCACAACCATCATGCACTTACCCATGATAATTTCACATGTTTAAGATGAGATATGATATAACAAAACATTTTCAAATCAAATTATTACATTTTTAATTTAAATATCATAGTTATTTCAAAAATATAAATTTTCATATTCATAATCATAAATTCATAAAAGGGATTGAAAATGGCTTAGCAAGTCATATTTAATCAAAAACAAAACAACAGCACATATTTGGCAAAGCCTTGTACGTGTTGTCAATAATGAGTGTTGTAGACCCTGAAAAAGCGATTCCGCAAGTCTCAGGCTTCTAGGACAAAGAGAAAGCGGTTTTTCGCAACAAGCGAATTTGCACAACCATCATGCACTTACCCATGATAATTTCACATGTTTAAGCTGAGATATGATATAACAAAACATTTTCTAATCCAATTATTACATTTTTCATTCCAATATCATTGTTATTTCAAAAATATTAATTTTCATATTCATTATCATAAATTCATTAAAAGTGAATGAAAATGGCTTAGAAAGTCATAATTAATAAAAAACAAAACAACAGCACATATTTGACAGAGCCTTCCAAGTGTTGACAATAATGAGTTTCTTAGACCCGGAAAAAGCGATTCCGCAAGTCTCAGGCTTCTAGGCCAAAGAGAAAGCGGTTTGTCGAACCAAGCGAATTTGCACAAACATCATACACTTACCCATAATAATTTCACATGTTTTTGATGAGATATGATATAACAAAACATTTTCTAATCCAATTATTACATTTTTCATTCCAATATCATTGTTATTTCAAAAATATTAATTTTCATATTCATCATCATAAATTCATTAAAAGTGAATGAAAATGGCATAGAAAGTCATAATTAATCAAAAACAAAACAACAGCACATATTTGGCAAAGCCTTCCAAGTGTTGACAATAATGAGTTTCTTAGACCCTGAAAAAGCGATTCCGCAAGTCTCAGGCTTCTAGGACAAAGAGAAAGCGGTTTTTCGAACCAAGCGAATTTGCACAAACATCATACACTTACCCATAATAATTTCACATGGTTTTGAAGAGATATGATATAAGAAAACTTTTCCTGATCAAATTATTACATTTTTCATATAAATATCAGTTATTTCAAAAATATTGATTTTCTTATTCATAATCATAAATTCATAAAAACTGCAAAAAGTTAATGAAAATAGCTTAAAAAGTCATAAATCATCAAAAACAAATCAACAGTACATATTTGGCAAAGCCTTGTACGTGTTGTCAATAATGAGTTTCGCAGACCCTGAAAAAGCGATTCCGCAAGTCTCAGGCTTCTAGGACAAAGAGAAAGCGGTTTTTCGCAACAAGCGAATTTGCACACCCATCATGCACTTACCCATGATAATTTCACATGTTTAAGATGAGATAAGATATAACAAAACATTTTCAAATTAAATTATTAAATTTTTAATTTAAATATCATAGTTATTTAAAATATATAGATTTTCATATTCATAATCATAAATTCAAAAAAGGGATTGAAAATGGCTTAGCAAGTCATATTTAATCAAAAACAAAACAACAGCACATATTTGGCAAAGCCTTGTACGTGTTGTCAATAATGAGTGTTGTAGACCCTGAAAAAGCGATTCCGCAAGTCTCAGGCTTCTAGGACAAAGAGAAAGCGGTTTTTCGCAACAAGCGAATTTGCACACCCATCATGCATTTACCCATGATAATTTCACATGTTTAAGATGAGATAAGATATAACAAAACATTTTCAAATTAAATTATTAAATTTTTAATTTAAATATCATAGTTATTTAAAATATATAGATTTTCATATTCATAATCATAAATTCAAAAAAGGGATTGAAAATGGCTTAGCAAGTCATATTTAATCAAAAACAAAACAACAGCACATATTTGGCAAAGCCTTGTACGTGTTGTCAATAATGAGTGTTGTAGACCCTGAAAAAGCGATTCCGCAAGTCTCAGGCTTCTAGGACAAAAAGAAAGCGGTTTTTCGCAACAAGCGAATTTGCACAACCATCATGCACTTACCCATGATAATTTCACATGTTTAAGCTGAGATATGATATAACAAAACATTTTCTAATCCAATTATTACATTTTTCATTCCAATATCATTGTTATTTCAAAAATATTAATTTTCATATTCATTATCATAAATTCATTAAAAGTGAATGAAAATGGCTTAGAAAGTCATAATTAATCAAAAACAAAACAATAGCACATATTTGACAGAGCCTTCCAAGTGTTGACAATAATGAGTTTCTTAGACCCTGAAAAAGCGATTCCGCAAGTCTCAGGCTTCTAGGACAAAGAGAAAGCGGTTTGTCGAACCAAGCGAATTTGCACAAACATCATACACTTACCCATAATAATTTCACATGTTTTTGATGAGATATGATATAAGAAAACATTTCCTGATCAAATTATTACATTTTTCATATAAATATTAAAGTTATTTAAAAAATATTGATTTTCTTATTCATAATCATAAATTCATAAAAACTGCAAAAAGTAAATGAAAATAGCTTAAAAAGTCATAAATCATCAAAAACAAAACAACAGTACATATTTGGCAAAGCCTTGCACGTGTTGTCAATAATGAGTTTCGCAGACCCTGAAAAAGCGATTCCGCAAGTCTCAGGCTTCTAGGACAAAGAGAAAGCGGTTTTTCGCAACAAGCGAATTTGCACAACCATCATGCACTTACCCATGATAATTTCACATGTTTAAGCTGAGATATGATATAACAAAACATTTTCTAATCCAATTATTACATTTTTCATTCCAATATCATGGTTATTTCAAAAATATTAATTTTCATATTCATTATCATAAATTCATTAAAAGTGAATGAAAATGGCTTAGAAAGTCATAATTAATCAAAAACAAAACAACAGCACATATTTGACAGAGCCTTCCAAGTGTTGACAATAATGAGTTTCTTAGACCCTGAAAAAGCGATTCCGCAAGTCTCAGGCTTCTAGGACAAAGAGAAAGCGGTTTTTTCGAACCAAGCGAATTTGCACAAACATCATACACTTACCCATAATAATTTCACATGTTTTTGATGAGATATGATATAAGAAAACATTTCCTGATCAAATTATTACATTTTTCATATAAATATCAACGTTATTTCAAAAATATTGATTTTCTTATTCATAATCATAAATTCATAAAAACTGCAAAAAGTAAATGAAAATAGCTTAAAAAGTCATAAATCATCAAAAACAAAACAACAGTACATATTTGGCAAAGCCTTGCACGTGTTGTCAATAATGAGTTTCGCAGACCCTGAAAAAGCGATTCCGCAAGTCTCAGGCTTCTAGGACAAAGAGAAAGCGGTTTTTCGCAACAAGCGAATTTGCACAACCATCATGAACTTACCCATGATAATTTCACATGTTTAAGCTGAGATATGATATAACAAAACATTTTCTAATCCAATTATTACATTTTTCATTCCAATATCATTGTTATTTCAAAAATATTAATTTTCATATTCATTATCATAAATTCATTAAAAGTGAATGAAAATGGCTTAGAAAGTCATAATTAATCAAAAACAAAACAACAGCACATATTTGACAGAGCCTTCCAAGTGTTGACAATAATGAGTTTCTTGGACCCTGAAAAAGCGATTCCGCAAGTCTCAGGCTTCTAGGACAAAGAGAAAGCGGTTTTTCGAACCAAGCGAATTTGCACAAACATCATACACTTACCCATAATAATTTCACATGTTTTTGAAGAGATATGATATAAGAAAACATTTCCTGATCAAATTATTACATTTTTCATATAAATATCAAAGTTATTTTAAAAATATTGATTTTCTTATTCATAATCATAAATTCATAAAAACTGCAAAAGGTAAATAAAAATAGCTTAAAAAGTCATAAATCATCAAAAACAAAACAACAGTACATATTTGGCAAAGCCTTGCACGTGTTGTCAATAATGAGTTTCGCAGACCCTGAAAAAGCGATTCCGCAAGTCTCAGGCTTCTAGGACAAAGAGAAAGCGGTTTTTCGCAACAAGCGAATTTGCACAACTATCATGCACTTACCCATGATAATTTCACATGTTTAAGCTGAGATATGATATACCAAAACATTTTCTAATCCAATTATTACATTTTTCATTCCAATATCATTGTTATTTCAAAAATATTAATTTTCATATTCATTATCATAAATTCATTAAAAGTGAATGAAAATGGCTTAGAAAGTCATAATTAATCAAAAACAAAACAACAGCACATATTTGACAGAGCCTTCCAAGTGTTGACAATAATGAGTTTCGTAGACCCTGAAAAAACGATTTCGCAAGTCTCAGGCTTCTAGGACAAAGAGAAAGCGGTTTTTCGAACCAAGCGAATTTGCACAACCATCATGCACTTACCCATGATAATTTCACATGTTTATGATGAGATATGATATAACAAAACATTTTCTAATCAAATTATTACATTTTTCATTCAAATATCATAGTTATTTCAAAAATATTAATTTTCATATTCATTATCATAAATTCATTAAAAGTGAATGAAAATGGCTTAGAAAGTCATAATTAATCAAAAACAAAACAACAGCACATATTTGGCAAAGCCTTCCAAGTGTTGACTATAATGAGTGTCGTAGACCCTGAAAAAGCGATTCCGCAAGTCTCAGGCTTCTAGGACAAAGAGAAAGCGGTTTTTCGAACCAAGCGAATTTGCACAAACATCATACACTTACTCATAATAATTTCACATGTTTTTGAAGAGATATGATATTTCCTGATCAAATTATTACATTTTTCATATAAATATCAAAATTATTTCAAAAATATTGATTTTCTTATTCATAATCATAAATTCATAAAAACTGCAAAAAGTTAATGAAAATAGCTTAAAAAGTCATAAATCATCAAAAACAAATCAACAGTACATATTTGGCAAAGCCTTGTACGTGTTGTCAATAATGAGTTTCGCAGACCCTGAAAAAGCGATTCCGCAAGTCTCAGGCTTCTAGGACAAAGAGAAAGCGGTTTTTCGCAACAAGCGAATTTGCACAACCATCATGCACTTACCCATGATAAATTCACATGTTTAAGATGAGATATGATATAACAAAACATTTTGAAATCAAATTATTACATTTTTCATTTAAATATCATAGTTATTTCAAAAATATAAATGTTCATATTCATAATCATAAATTCATAAAAGGGATTGAAAATGGCTTAGCAAGTCATATTTAATCAAAAACAAAACAACAGCACATATTTGGCAAAGCCTTGTACGTGTTGTCAATAATGAGTGTCGAAGACCCTGAAAAAGCGATTCCGCAAGTCTCAGGCTTCTAGGACAAAGAGAAAGCGGTTTTTCGCAACAAGCGAATTTGTACAACCATCATGCACTTACAAATGATAATTTCACATGTTTATGATGAGATATGATATAACAAAACATTTTCTAATCAAATTATTACTTTTTTCATTCAAATATCATTGTTATTTCAAAAATATAAATTTTCATATTCATTATCATAAATTCATTAAAAGTGAATAAAAATGGCTTAGAAAGTCATATTTAATCAAAAACAAAACAACAGCACATATTTGTAAGTGTTGTCAATAATGAGTTTCTTAGACCCTGAAAAAGCGATTCCGAAAGTCTAAGGCTTCTAGGGCAACGATAAAGCAGTTTTTCGAACCAAGCGAATTTGCACAAACAGCATGCACTTGTCCATGATCATTTTACATGTTAATGTTGTGATATGATATTTCACAACATTTTCTGACCAAATAATGATATTTTTCATATACATTTTATTAACTTTCAAAAATATAAATTTCCATATTAAAAAATCATAATCTTATAAAAACTGCAAAAAGTGAATGAAAATGGCTTAGAAAGTCATAATTAATCAAAAACAAAACAACAGCACATATTTGGCAAAGCCTTCCAAGTGTTGACAATAATGAGTTTCTTAGACCCTGAAAAAGCGAATCCGCAAGTCTCAGGCTTCTAGGACTAAGAGAAAGCGGTTTTTCGAAACAAAGCGTATTTGCACAAACATCATACACTTACCCATAATAATTTCACATGTTTTTGATGAGATATGATATAAAAAAACATTTCCTGATCAAATTATTACATTTTTCATATAAATATCAAAGTTATTTCAAAAATATTGATTTTCTTATTCATAATCATAAATTCATAAAAACTGCAAAAAGTAAATGAAAATAGCTTAAAAAGTCATAAATCATCAAAAACAAAACAACAGTACATATTTGGCAAAGCCTTGTACGTGTTGTCAATAATGAGTTTCGCAGACCCTGAAAAAGCGATTCCGCAAGTCTCAGGCTTCTAGGACAAAGAGAAAGCGGTTTTTCGCAACAAGCGAATTTGCACAACCATCATGCACTTACCCATGATAATTTCACATGTTTAAGATGAGATATGATATAACAAAACATTTTCAAATCAAATTATTAAATTTTTCATTCAAATATCATAGTTATTTCAAAAATATAAATTTTCACTTTCATAATCATATATTCATAAAAGGGATTGAAAATGGCTTAGCAAGTCATATTTAATTAAAAACAAAACAACAGCACATATTTGGCAAAGCCTTGTACGTGTTGTCAATAATGAGTTTCGTAGACCCTGAAAAAGCGATTCCGCAAGTCTCAGGCTTCTAGAACAAAGAGAAAGCGGTTTTTCGCAACAAGCGAATTTGCACAACCATCATGCACTTACCCATGGTAATTTCACATGTTTATAATGAGATATGGTATAACAAAACATTTTCTACTCAAATTATTACATTTTTCATTCAAATATCATAGTTATTTAAAAAATATAAATTTTCATATTCATTATCATAAATTCATTAAAAGTGAATAAAAATGGCTTAGAAAGTCATATTTAATCAAAAACAAAACAACAGCACATATTTGGCAAAGCCTTCCAAGTGTTGTCAATAATGAGTTTCTTAGACACTGAAAAAGCGATTCCGCAAGTCTCAGGCTTCTAGGACAAAGAAAAAGCGGTTTTTCGAACCAAGCGAATTTGCACAAACATCATACACTTACCCATAATAATTTCACATGTTTTTGATGAGCTATGATATAAGAAAACATTTCCTGATCAAATTATTACATTTTTCATATAAATATCATAGTTATTTCAAAAATATAGATTTTCTTATTCATAATCAAAAATTCATAAAAACTGCAAAAAGTAAATAAAAATAGCTTGAAAAGTCATAAATCATCAAAAACAAAACAACAGTACATATTTGGCAAAGCCTTGTACGTGTTGTCAATAATGAGTTTCGCAGACCCTGAAAAAGCGATTCAGCAAGTCTCAGGCTTCTAGGACAAAGAGAAAGCGGTTTTTCGAACCAAGCGAATTTGCACAAACAACATGCACTTGCCCATGATCATTTTACATGTTAATGTTGTGATATGATATTTCACAACATTTTCTGACCAAATAATGATATTTTTCATATACATTTTATTAACTTTTAAAAATATAAATGTTCATATTAAAAAAATCATAATTTTATAAAAACTGCAAAAAGTGAATGAAAATAGCTTAGAAAGTGATTTAATCAAAAACAAAACAACAGCACATATTTGGCAATGCCTTCTAAGTGTTGTCAATAATGAGTTTCGTAGACCCTGAAAAAGCGATTCCGCAAGTCTCAGGCTTCTAGGACAAAGAGAAAGCGGTTTTTCGAACCAAGCGAATTTGCACAACCATCATGCACTTACCCATGATAATTTCACGTGTTTATGATGAGATATGATATAACAAAACATTTCAAATCAAATTATACATTTTTTTATTCAAATATCATAATTACAAAAATATTAATTTTCATATTCATAATCATAAATTCATAAAAAGTGATTAAAATGGCTTAGAAAGTCATATTTAATCAAAAACAAAACTACAGCACATATTTGGCAAAGCCTTGTACGTGTTGTCAATAATGAGTTTCGTAGACCCTGAAAAAGCGATTCCGCAAGTCTCAGGCTTCACTATTCATATAAATTTTATATTCCTTTCAAAAATATTAATTTTTATATTCAAAAGTTATTTCATTAAAACTATTTAAAACTGGAAAAAGTGAATGAAAATGGCTTAGAAAGTGATTTAATCAAAAACAAAACAACAGCACATATTTGGCAATGCCTTCTAAGTGTTGTCAATAATGAGTTTCGTTTTCTTCGCAAGTCTCAGGCATCTGGGACAAAGAGAAAGCGGTTATCGAAACAAGCGAATGTGCACAAACATCATGCACCGACCCATGATAATTACACATGTTTATGATGAGATATGACACAACATATTCTGATCGAATTATTACATTTTTGATATAAATATCATAGTTATTTCAAAAAATAATGATTTTCATATTCATAATCATAAATTCATAAAAACTGCCAAAAGTGAATGAAAATGGCTTAGAAAGTCATAATTAGCCCGGATCAATGGGAAGGGTTGCGGTAGGAAGTTTAGTGAAATTGTGACTTTTTAATATTAATAAGAATTATTAAGTATCAAATTAATATTTTCATAATTACTTTCATAATATTTTGGGAAAAAGTTATATTTTTGTCAAAACATGATTTGTTATTGTTTTTTTGGTAAAATGTGATTTGTTGTCACATTTTTCCCTTCAGTCATTGCACCTTATAGTAATTAAAATTCATATTTTTATAATAAGTTGTCATATTACCTTTTATTTATTCGTTTAATTTTTGCACCTATAAAACTGTTTTGGTTTTTTTTATATATAAAAATAATATTTTTATATTAGCTATCATGTTTTTTTTTGTGGTTATATATTTTGTCAAAACCTGATTTGTAATGTCACTTCTCTGTTTACATTTAGTCAGGAAATTATGCTAAAGAATACACACATTTTTATTTCCATAATCATTTTTTATTTTTAATTTTTTTTATCAAAAAGTTATATTTTTGTCAAAACGATTAAAAAAAACATTTGTGGGGGAGTGGTGGCTCCAGCGGTTAAGGCACTGGATCGAAAGGTCGGGAGAGGGACCGTAGGGGACCGGTGCCGAGAGGATTGGGCAGCAGTCGAAGGCGGGGGCCTTGACAGCCCGATCCTTGGACACGGAGAAGTGTCTGTGGAATCTGCTTAGATTGCTGCCCCCGCGGCCTGAATTACGGATAATCGGGAGAAGATGGATGGATGGATAGATGGAATAACCAAAATATTTATTTACAAAATGGCATATTTTTGTCAGAAAATGTTTTGTTATATCTCATTATAAACCTAAAATTATCATAGGCAGTTTGATTAATGATTATAATTAAAATATTATTTATAATATAATAATAATAATCTCTATATATTATTTCATTATATTATAATTTGATTATAATATAATCAAATATTATTAAGCACCCAAGAAGCTGATTGTTGACAGCAACTGTTTTATATAAAAAAAAAACCCCTATGCTTATTAATATGATAAATCAATAACTGTTAAAACTCTTTATTTATGAAAAATATGTCGAAAAATAATTGTTTGTGTCAGGTTATTGTTTTTCGTTTACTTATTGCAATATTTAATGATTTTCAATTAAATGATGCTTCTAAATATCAAAATTCTTTTTTTCATGAAAAATTGTCTTAATTTTGTCAAAACATGCTTGTTAGGTTTATTTTTTTCTTTTGTGTAATAACGTTTTATGTTAATTCTTTAAACGATGCTTATGAATATAATTTTTTTTTTATGAAAAAAAGGCATATTTTTGTCCAACCATAATTTGTCATTAAACTTTTTTCGTTTACTTATTGCAGATTTGAACGTTTTTTAATGAAAATGTGCTTATAAATATGAAAATTAATAATTTCCCAATAATATATTCGTTTAAAAAAAAGACATTGTTTTCAAACCACCGTTTGTCATGTAACATTTTTCGTTTACGTCTTGCACTTTTTATTGTTTTTGACAATAAATTATGCTTACAAATCTGAAAATTCATATTTCATATTTTTTTATAAAATTATGATTATGAATATTAAATGTAATATTTTTTAAATATTTTTCATAAAAAAGACTTTTTTAAAAAACGTTATCACATTTTGTGTTGCCAATTGATAAACCTTTAACGTTTTTAGTTGATGATGCTTATGAATTTGAAAGGTCAAATTTTTTAAAATAACTTGATTTGTCATATATCGTTATTCATTAACAATTTAAACAGTTTTTCATGAAATTATAAATTTGAATATGAAAATTTTACCAATTAATTTAATATTTTTAATAAAAAAAAAGTTCTATTTTTCTCAGACAATGGTTTTTCATGAAAGTTTTTCGCTTACATATTGCACTTTTTAATTGTTTATTTATTAAATGATGCTTATAAATATGGTTATGTACCTAAATCCTTCAAACTGGCAGTTATCCACCCCCTAATTAAGAAACCTGACCTTGACCCATGTCAGCTGTCCAACTACAGGCCAATATCAAATCTCCCCTTTATATCCAAAATTTCAGAAAAGGTTGTGGCACAGCAGTTCTGCTCACATCTACTTATGAATAACATTTTTGAAATGTATCAGTCAGGATTTTGGCCTCATCATAGCACAGAGACGGCGCTAGTTAAGGTGGTAAATGACCTGTTATTGGCCTCTGATCAGGGTTTTGTTTTTTTACTTGTTTTGCTCGACCTTAGTGCAGCTTTTGACACCATTGATCACACTATACTGCTTGCTAGACTTGAGAACGTTGTTGGAATAAAGGGAACAGCTCTCTCTTGGCTCAGGTCTTATTTGACTGATCGCTATCAGTTTGTTGATGTAAATGGTGAGTTCTCCACACTCTCTGAGGTAAAGTTTGGTGTTCCTCAAGGATCTGTCTTAGGCCCACTGCTTTTCTCTTTATATATGCTGCCTCTTGGTGAAATTATACATAAACATGGTATTCGCTTCCATTGCTATGCTGATGATACACAGTTGTATATTTCAGCAAAGCCAAATGAGAGAGATCAGCTTAGCAATGTTGAGAGGTGTGTAAAGGACATTAGACAGTGGATGCTTGATAACTTTCTTCTGCTCAACTCAGATAAGACGGAAGTACTTTTAATAGCACTACATGCAGCTAGAAGCAAACTTTCCGATTATGTAGCATCTCTGGATGGTGTTTCTGTTTCAGTGTGTACGGCTGTCAAAGACCTTGGTGTTATTATTGACCCTAGTCTTTCCTTTGAGGCTCACGTGAATAATATCACCAGGATTGCCTTCTTTCACCTTAGAAATATTGCTAAAATTAGAAATATGATGTCGTTACAGGATGCAGAAAAACTAGTTCATGCTTTTGTTACTTCTTTATTAAACTACTGTAACGCTTTACTGTCTGGGTGTGCGAGTTAGTTCAGAATGCAGCAGCAAGAGTCCTCACTAGATCTAGGAAATATGACCAATCACTCCTGATTTAATCAGTCTACACTGGCTCCCAATCAAATCTTGCATTGATTATAAAATACTACTACTGACGTATAAAGCACTTAACGATCTTGCACCGCAGTATCTGAGTGAACTTCTGTACCAGTATGATCCTTTTATTTATGATACATTATGATACATTTATTTAGTCAAGCCTTTGATCAGTAGATTCTTTCTTAGGTAAAGGCTGGCATATTTGTATGCTGTCGTTCCCCTCACATTCACACGTTCACACAGGTTCGTTGACAGTGGTGTGCTGGGTCGTCTCTTATCCCAGAGATCCCTCATGTCTGTGTTACCTTCTGGTTCTCCCTTGTAGTTATGCTGCCAAAGCGAGTCCAAACTGCACAGTGATATTAATTAACTTTCATACAACAATAAGGACACATAATAATCCATATCCTTCTCTTCCTGTCACCCTCTTCTCTGTCTCTCTCTGTCTCTCTGTCTCTCTGTCTCTCTGTCTCTCTCTCTCTCTCTCTCTCTCTCTCTCTCTCTCTCTCTCTCTTGCTCACACACACACACACACTCTCTCTCTCTCTCTCTCTCTCTCTCTCTCTCTCTCTCTCTCTCTCTCTCTCTCTCACTCTCTCTTGGTCGAGTTAAACATGCTCCTGAGGCTCCAGTGACCACTGTTCCTGCCCCTCTCCCCTCCGTGGATCTTTCCACTTCGTCCAGGCCTGCCTCTGGATAGTGTTCTTTCGACTGGCGGCCACTCTGTGCAGCTTGGGACGGTTTTTCATCAATACCTTGGGTGGTTCCATGAAATTCCGGTGAAAGAACGGGCGCTTCGAGGATGGATTTGACTGTAGTTAATGTCAACAGTCTCCTACACTGACTCAGGACTACTTTTCGCTTCTGATCATCATCACTGTACCCCGCAACATCGTATATCTGCTACAAATAGACATTCAATGCAACCCAGATGAGGATGGGTTCCGTCTTGAATCTGGTTCCTCTCAAGGTTTCTTCCTTATGCCATCTTGGGGAGTTTTTCCCTGCCACAGTCGCCACCGGATTGTTCTTCAGGGACAAACTTACTTATAAATAACATATTCACTTTTAATCACCACATTATCTGTGTAAAGCTGCTTTGAGACAATGTTCATTGTTAAAAGGGATATACAAATAAAAATTAATTGAATTGAATTGAAATTCATATTTTCACAATATCAAATTTCTTTATGAAAAAGTCATATTTCTGTCAAAACACTTTTTTGTTTTTCATTGACTTTTTTAAAGGTTTTCCATATGATTTATAGTTTCACAGTTACTCATATTTTTATAGTAAAGGTTAACGTGTTTTTTTAAATGAAAATATGATTATGAATAGGAAATTATATATTTGACTAATTAATTGCATGTTTATAAAAACGTTATTATTATGTCAAAAAATGGTTTGTCATGTGAAAGTTTTACGTTTATGTATTACACTTTTTAATGTTTTTTAATGAAATTATACTAATTAATATATTACATTTATATGAAAATTAAACTTTTTTCAATTGAAATTTTGGATATGACTATGAAATTTTATATTTTAATTAAAACAATAATTTTTTTTTAAAAGAAAGTCAGATTTGTTTCAAACCATTTTCATATCACTTTTTAAAAAAAAATAACTTTTCATGAAATTACACATATGAAAATTTATATTTTCATAATGATCACATTTTTTTTATATGTAAAAGCATATTTTTGACAAAACATGATTTGTCATGTCATGTCATGTCACAACACGGGGCTCGCCACCGAGGACATGGATGAGTACAAGGCTGCATCTTACAGTGTTTGCAGAGCGGTGAAGGAAGCAAAGCGGTGCTACGGGAGGAAACTAGAGTCACAGTTCCAACATGGTGGCTCTAGGAGCCTGTGGCAGAGACTAAGAACAATCACAGACTATAGAACACCATCTTCTAAAATCGTGAATGCGGACAGTTCTCTGGCAGACGAGCTAAACACCTTTTACACTTGTACAGCATTTAACACCGTTATTCCCTCCACACTCATAACCCAGCCATTAGGGGGGCACAAGCCAGTGTACTCTTAGTGCCGGTCCCAAGCCCGGGTAAATGGGGAGGGTTGCGTTAGGAAGGGCATCCAGCGTAAAACATGTGCCAAATCAAATATGCGGATCACAAATGAGAATTTCATACCGGATCGGTCGAGGCCCGGGTTAACAACGACCGCCACAGGTATCGTTAGCCGACAGGGTACCGGTGGAAATTGGGCTACTGTTGGCCGAAGGAGGAGAAGGAGAGGAGGAAGGCGTCTACAGAGACGGCAGGAAAAGGAGCAGTGTAGGAGAGTAGAGGTTCGAGTTGGTACTTTAAATGTTGGTACTATGACGGGTAAAGGGAGAGAGATAGCTGATATGATGGAGAGGAGAAAGGTAGATGTGTTGTGTGTTCAGGAGACCAAGTGGAAAGGAAGTAAGGCCAGGAACATTGGAGGTGGGTTTAAACTGTTTTATCATGGTGTGGATGGGAAGAGAAATGGTGTAGGGGTGATTCTGAAGGAAGCGTACAGTAAGAGTGTAGTGGAGGTGAAGAGAGTTTCTGATAGGGTGATGATCGTGAAGGTGGAAGTTGAAGGGATGATGATAAATGTCATCAGTGCCTATGCTCCACAAGTTGGCTGTGAGATGGAGGAGAAAGAAAGATTCTGGAGTGAATTAGATGAAGTGGTAGATGGTGTACCTAGGAAAGAACGATTGGTGATTGGGGCAGACTTTAATGGGCATGTAGGTGAAGGGAACAGAGGTGATGAGGAGGTGATGGGTAGGTATGGTTTTAAGGAGAGGAATGTGGAAGGGCAGATGGTGGTAGATTTTGCTAAAAGGATGGAAATGGCAGTGGTGAACACGTATTTTAAGAAGAAGGAGGATCATAGGGTGACGTATAAGAGTGGAGGAAGGTGCACACAGGTGGATTATCTTCTGTGTAGGAGATGCAACCTGAAGGAGATTGGAGACTGTAAGGTGTTGGCGGGGGACAGTGTAGCTAGACAGCATCGGATGGTGGTCTGTAGGATGGTTTTGGAGGCGAAGAAGAAGAGGAGGAAAGTAAGGTTTGAAAGAAGAATAAGATGGTGGAAACTGAAGGAGGAAGAGTGTAGTGTGAGGTTCAGGGAAGAGGTCAGACAGGGGCTCGGTGGTGGTGAAGAGGTGCCGGATGATTGGGCAACTACTGCAGGAGTGATGAGGGAGGCAGCTAGAAAAGTACTTGGTGTGACATCTGGAAATAGAAAGCAAGACAAGGAGACGTGGTGGTGGAATGAGGAAGTGCAGGAGAGCATTAGGGGGAAGAGGTTGGCAAAACAGAAGTGGGATCGACAGAGTGATGAGAAAAGTAGGCAGGAGTACAAGGAGATGCGGCAGCAGGTTAAAAGGGATGTGGCGAAAGCCAAGGAAAAGGCATATGAGGAACTGTATAAGAGGTTGGACACTAAGGAAGGAGAAAAGGATTTATACCGATTGGCCAAGCAGAGGGACCGAGCTGGGAAGGATGTACTGCAAGTTAGAGCAATAAAGGATGGAGAGGGAAATGTGTTGACTAGTGAGGAGAGTGTGTTGAGAAGATGGAGGGAGTATTTTGAGCAGCTGATGAATGAGGAAAATCAGAGAGAGAGAAGGTTGGAGGATGTGGAGTTAGTGAAGCAGGATGTAGATAGGATTAGTAAGGAGGAAGTGAGAGCAGCGATTAAGAGGATGAAGAATGGAAAGTCGGTTGGACCAGATGACATACCGGTAGAAGCGTGGAGATGTTTAGGAGAGATGGCAGTGGTGTTTTTAACCAGATTGTTTAACAGGATTCTGGAAGGGGAGAGGATGCCTGAGGAATGGAGAAGGAGTGTGCTGGTACCGATCTTTAAGCATAAGGGAGATGTGCAGACCTGCAGTAACTACAGGGGAATTAAGTTGATCAGTCACACCATGAAGTTATGGGAAAGAGTAGTGGAAGCCAGGTTGAGAGAAGAGGTGACCATCTGTGAGCAACAGTATGGTTTCATGCCGAGGAAGAGCACCACAGATGCCTTATTTGCTTTAAGGATGTTGATGGAGAAGTATAGAGAAGGACAGAAGGAGCTGCATTGTGTGTTTGTGGATTTAGAGAAAGCGTACGACAGGGTGCCGAGAGAGGAGTTGTGGTATTGTATGAGGAAGTCAGGTGTGTCAGAGAAGTATGTGAGGGTGGTGCAGGACATGTATGAGGACAGTGTGACGGCAGTAAAGTGTGCAGTAGGTACGACAGACTGGTTCAGGGTGAAGGTTGGACTGCATCAAGGATCGGCCCTGAGCCCTTTCCTGTTTGCAGTGGTGATGGACAGGTTGACGGACGAGGTCAGACAGGAGTCTCCCTGGACTATGATGTTTGCAGATGATATTGTGATTTGTGGTGAGAGTAGAGAGCAGGTTGAGAAGAGCCTGGAGAGGTGGAGATATGCGCTGGAGAGAAGGGGAATGAAAGTCAGTAGGAGTAAGACAGAGTACATGTGTGTGAATGAGAGGGAGGGCAGTAGAGTGATGCGGTTGCAGGGAGAAGAGGTGGAGAAGGTGGAGGAGTTCAGGTACCTGGGGTCAACAGTGCAAAGTAATGGAGAGTGTGTTAGGGAAGTAAAGAAAAGAGTGCAGGCGGGGTGGAGTGGGTGGAGAAGAGTGACAGGAGTGATTTGTGATAGAAGAGTATCTGCAAGAATGAAAGGGAAAGTTTATAGGACTGTGGTGAGACCTGCGATGTTGTATGGATTAGAGACAGTGGCATTGAGTAAAAGACAGGAGGTGGAGCTGGAGGTAGCAGAGCTGAAGATGTTGAGGTTTTCGTTGGGAGTGACGAGGATGGACAAGATTAGAAATGAGTTTATTAGAGGGACAGCACATGTAGGATGTTTTGGTGACAAGGTGAGGGAGGCGAGATTGAGATGGTTTGGACATGTGCAGAGAAGGGACATGAATTATATTGGTAGAAAAATGCTGAAGATGGAGCCACCAGGTAGGAGGAAAAGAGGAAGGCCAAGGAGGAGGTTCATGGATGTGGTGAGGGAAGACATGCAGGTAGTTGGTGTAAAAGAGGCAGATATAGAGGACAGGGTGGTATGGAGACGGATGATCCGCTGTGGCGACCCCTAATGGGAGCAGCCGAAAGAAGAAGAAGAAGATTCCCTCCACACTCACCTCTAAATTGGAGGTCCTGGGATTATATATCAAATCATGTTTTGATTTGCTGCATCCTATACTTTCCGTTGACTCCGTTTTGTCTCTTTTTGCTTTCGGAAGAGAGCTTTATTCCCTGTTTGAGGGTTCGAAAGCAGTACGTGGAAACCATACCCACCAGAACTACGAACATACACTACAGTAACCACATTAAGGCGAACATCCAGTTAATTCAGTGTGTGAAGTGTGACATGTTTAGTTACTGTTTCTCCGTTGTTAGCGATAATTTTATCTGTGAGAAGTATAAGCTAGTTTGCTCTTTGACGGAGAAAATCTTCGCATTAGAGGAGCGCATCCAGAGTCTAGAAAGAAGTAATGACTGCGAGAGCTGTCTGCGGTTCTGCAGGGGAAAGTATGAATGCCCTAGGTGGAGTTAGCATTCCCTATTCCACTATGGTGGGTGACTGCTTAGCGGCATATTCGCAAAGCCAAAGCTAACGCTAAGGCTCGCCCATGGGAGCACCATTCCCCAACATATTTGCTCTCCTCAGTGAAGCACCCGCTGAGAAACCTGAAAGAGCTATGGTGAGACTCTATTCTGAGGCACGTGAAATTAGCTAGACCTTTAGGGGCACCAGAAGCACAGCTTATTTGTATACCGGGAGCCAGGGTGCCGGACATAGCAGGTCAGCTTAGGTTTTTACGAAAGCACAGGTTCTCTAAGTTTTTCACACAGGAGCTAATGATATACACCTTCGACAGTTAGAGGTTATTAAGAGTAATATAATAGAGGCGTGTAAATTATCGAAGGCAAAGTCCGATGCAGTAACATGCCCATTAACCATCCCAATGCGACGTGGCGATGTAGCCTACAGCAGGTTACGGTCGCTGAACTGCTAGATAGATATATAAAGAGATAAATAATAGATAGATACAGCATTGAAGAGGAATGTGAAGAAGTGAACGTTACAAGATTATGGCATTAAAGAAGTTAACAAGCTGAATAAACAGTGTACGATATATATATATATATATATATATATATATATATATATATATATATATATATATATATATATATATATAAACAGTGTACGATATATATATATATATATATATATATATATATATATATATATATATATATATATATATATATATACATATATATATATATATATATATATATATATATATATATATATATATATATATATATATATATATATATATATAGTACAGACCAAAAGTTTGGACACACCTTCTCATTCAAAGAGTTTTCTTTATTTTCATGACTATGAAAATTGTACATTCACACTGAAGGCATCAAAACTATGATTTAACATGTGGAATTATATATGGAATTATATACGTAGCAAAAAAGTGTGAAACAACTAAAAAATGTCATATTCTAGGTTCTTCAAACTTTAGCTCTGCGTTCAATACAGTCCTCCCGACTGTACTGCTCACTAAGCTTAATGACCTGGGTATCTGCACCTCCACTTGCAGATGAATTATGGACTTTCCCACCAACAGACCTCAATCTGTTAGGTTGGACAACCAGGTATCCTCAACCCTCATTCTGAACACTGGCAGCCCTGCAGGATGCCAGTGTTGAGACTTTCTTGAGACCTTTTAAGAACTACAGGCGTTGTTGTGCTTTTTTAACCAGGGCTGAAGTGTTCTGCTGCCATGACAGATCCTCAGAGATGTGAACTCCCAGGAACTTAAAGCAGGAGACTCGAGCTACCTCAGCTCCATTGATGTTGACTGGTAGATGTCTCCTGCTGTTGGATTTCCGAAAGTCCACAAAGACTAAAGAGCTCAGGTAGAACTGAGGTAGATCAAGTCTTCAGCTTTAAGTTCCTGGGAGTTCACATCTCTGAGGATCTGTCATGGCAGCAGAACACTTCTATATTTTAGTTATTATGTTCGTGTGAGAGTCCAGTGTGACCTGTGAGGCAAACATGTTCCAATCAGTATCCTGAAACTGTTGCTGCAGAGAAGAAATGGCCCCCTCTGGCTATACCTTTCAGTAAATGTATAGCCAGAGGGGGCCATTTCTGGCTATACACACTTACTGGCTATACATATTACTTTTTTATAAAAAAAAATATATTTATTTTTAAATTATTATATTTCATATTAATAAATATAATTTCACTAAAAACCATTTAAATGTGCCAAACATGCTGATTTCACCCGTTTGATCAGTGGTGTGTATTTTGGTAGCATGAACAAAGAGAGGTTATCCGACTGACCCAAGTGGGGGAGGGAAATGGCTGTGTATACCCCAGGTATGTTTGTGTACACCTCGTACAGTGTTTTGTCTCCTCTGGTAGAGCAGGAGACATTGCGGTGAAATTTTGGAAAAACAGATCTCAGGTTGGACTGGTTGAAATCTCCAGCAACAACGATAGCTCCTTTGAGATGTGCAGACTGTTGTTTGCTGATAGCTGCGTGCAGTTCCTCCATAGCTAGTTTCGCATTAGCATCCGGTGGACTGTACACCTCAGTCACAACAACGGCTGAGAATTCTCTCAGTAAATAAAAGGGTCCGGATGAATGAATGGTGCTCCAAAAACAACGTGGGCTTCATAAATTTTGGAGCAATTTTGTGGGCAAGGCTGGACTGTTAAGGCGGGACGGTATCCATGCTATTATTTCTTGTTGTATAGGTCATAGTCTCAGAACAGTGACTGTCCAGAGCCAAGGCCAGGGAGCAGACAGACAGGCTAAACAGATTCTTTAAAATGTACAACGATAATATATATATTATAATATATACGATTTTATTATGAAATGAGATATTCTATATATATATTCATTTTCATATTCATATTAATCATTTCAATCAAAAACTGTTAAAAAGTGCAATTCTTTAAAACGTCAAAAGCAAGAAATTACACCACAAATCGTGTTTTCAAATATATTCCTATTTTACGTATAAATATGATATTTAAATATGAATTTTCATATTCAATGCATAATTTCAATAAAATCCATATAAAAGTAAAATACATGAAGGTAAGGTTACAGAACCAATCAAATTTTCCCACAAAAAACTTTTTTTTTTTTTCAAAAAAACACTTTTTCAATATGGGTTTTTATATTCATACACAGAATTTCCTTAAAAACCACAAATTATAACATTAGAGCAATTCATAAAAATTTAAAATGAAAACAGTGATAAGTTTTTTGATATTACATTTTTATTACAAAATGATAATTCTTTAAATATAGTTTTTTATATTCATATTAACAATTTCATTAAAAAGTGCATTTCTTTAAAACGTAACAAAAAATTTACACGCCAAATCGTGTTTACAACAATATTACTTTTACATGAAAATATTATAGCTATTCTAAAAATATGAATTTTTAAAATCATAAACATTATTTAACTAAAACCTTTTAAAAAGTGAAATACATGAAGGAAAAGGTGACAAGACAAATCATATTTTCACAAAACAATCGATTTTTTTTCACTCAACAAATATTTTTTTATATAAATTTTTATTTTCAAAAGTTTCCTTAAAAACAATTAAAAGGTGCATTTATTAAAAATGAAAACATTAACATGAAAAATCAACTTTTGATATTACAATAACAAATCATTTTCAAAAATATTCATTTTTATAGTCATAAGCATAATTTCTTTAAAAATCGTGTAAAAGTGCAATTCTTTCAAAAAAAAAAAAACGATAATCGTGACATGCCAAATTATGTTTGGAAAACAGTATTATTTTTATATAAATTATATTTATTCTTAAAATATGAGCTTTCATTATCATTACCATAATTTCATTAAAAACCATCAAAAAGTGTCCTTCATTAAAACGAAAATCTAAAAAAGTGACGTTTTGATCATATTACTTTTTTATAAAAAAAAATATATTTATTTTTAAATTATTATATTTCATATTAATAAATATAATTTCACTAAAAACCGTTTAAATGTGCCAAACATGAAGGAACTAGTGACAAGACAAATTATATTCTCTCAAGAAAATAAGCTCTATCATCAAAAACATATTTTTTATATATAATTTTTTTTATTTTAAAAATATTACTTCTTTTATAAAATATTTATATAGTTTAAAAAATATTAATTTTCATATTCATACATGTGCAGGGAAAAATTTAACGTGCGAAAGAAAGGAAAATGTTTTTTTCGAACTAACACTTATTTGCACATACAGCATGCAATTGACCACGATTCTTTTACATGTTTATAATGAAATATGTCATAACAAATCATGTTTTGACAAAAATATAACTTTTTTTCCAAAATATTTAGTTATTATGAAAACAATTTATTGGTATATATAATATATATACCAATATACACATATATATATATATATATATATATATATATATATATATATATATATATATATATATATATATATATATATATATATATATAACCATAATTTCATGAAACATTTTTTAAAACTTTGAGAAGTGAATAAAAATGCTTTAGAAAGTAATTTTAATTTAAAAAGATTTCAACAGTTTATGTTTGGCATGGTCGTGTAAGTGCTTTCAAGAGTGAGCATCTAATGAGCTGTTTTTCGAACTAACGCTTGTTTGCACATACAGCATGCAATTGACCACGATTCTTTTACATGTTTATAATGAAATATGTCATAACAAATCATGTTTGACAAAAATATTACTTTTTTCCCACAATATTAATTTACGACAATATTAATTTTCATAGTCATAAAAATACATTTATATATAAATATGACTACAAAAAGACATGAAAAGACATATGAAAATATTAATTTTATATACAAAAACAGTTTTAAGGTGTAACAAGTAAACGAAAAAAAGGTGAAATGACAAATTATTTTTAATTATAAAATTATGAATTTTTTTTTTCTTAATCATAATTTAATGGAAAACGAAACGATGTTTTTTCAAATCATGTTTTGACAAAAATATAACTTTTTTTTTTAAAAAAGATTATGAAAATATAAATTTGTTTATTCATTAGTATCATTTAATGAATAAATGTAAACAGAGAAGTGACATTACAAATCAGGTTTTGACAAAAAATATAACCACAAAAAGACATGATAGCTAATATAAAAATATTAATTTAGTATATTTAAAAAAAAAAAGTTTTTTAGGTGCAACAAAAAAAAATTCCCCAACAGGTTTGATCTCCTCAGTGAAACACCCGCTGAGAAACCTGAAAGAGCTATGGTTATAGGAGACTCTATCAGCAGCACAGGTTATGTGTATACCAGGAGCCAGGGTGCCGGACATAGCATAGGTTTTTAGGAAAGCACAGGTTCTCTAAGATAGTTTTTCACACAGGAGCTAATGATATACGCCTTCGACAGTCAAAAGTTCCTAAGAGTAATATTATAGAGGTATGTAAATTATCGAAGGCAATGTAACATGCCCTGGCCCCATTCCAATTCGACGTGGCGATGTAGCCTACAGCAGGATATAATCGCTTAACTGCTGGATAGATGGATGGATTTTCTGACCAAATTATGACATTTCATATAAATATTATAGTTATTTAAAAAATATTAATTTTCATGTTCATAGTCATAAAATTGGAAAAAAGCGAATGAAAATGGCTTAGAAAGTCATAATTAATCAAAAACAAAACAACAGCACATATTTGGCAAAGCCTTCCAAGTGTTGACAATAATGAATTTCTTAGACCCTGAAAAAGCGATTCCGCAAGTCTCAGGCTTCTAGGACAAAGAGAAAGCGGTTTTTCGAACCAACCGTATTTGCACAAACAGCATGCACTTGTCCATGATCATTTAACATTTTTATGATGAGATGATATTATACAACATTTTCTGACCAAATAATGACATTATTCATATACATTTTATATTACTATCAAAAATATTAATTTTCATATTCAAAAGTTATTATTTCATTAAAACTAATTAAAACTGGAAAAAGTGAATGAAAATGGCTTAGAAAGTCATATTTAATCAAAAACAAAACAACAGCACATATTTGGCAATGCCTTCTAAGTGTTGTCAATTAAGAGTTTCGTAGACCCTGAAAAAGCGATTCCGCAAGTCTCAGGCTTCTAAGACAAAGAGAAAGCGGTTTTTCGAACCAAGCAAATTTGCACAAACATCATACACTTACCCATAATAATTTCGCATGTTTTTGATGAGATATGATATAAGAAAACATTTCCTGATCAAATTATTACGTTTTTCATATAAATATCAAAGTTATTTCAAAAATATTGATTTTCTTATTCATAATCATAAATTCATAAAAACTGCAAAATGTAAATGAAAATAGCTTAAAAAGTCATAAATCATCAAAAACAAAACAACAGTACATATTTGGCAAAGCCTTGTACGTGTTGTCAATAATGAGTTTCGCAGACCCTGAAAAAGCGATTCCGCAAGTCTCAGGCTTCTAGGACAAAGAGAAAGCGGTTTTTCGCAACAAGCGAATTTGCACAACCATCATGCACTTACCCATGATAATTTCACATGTTTAAGCTGAGATATGATATAACAAAACATTTTCAAATCAAATTATTACATTTTTCATTCAAATATCATAGTTATTTCAAAAATATTAATTTTCATATTCATAATCATAAATTCATAAAAGGGATTGAAAATGGCTTAGCAAGTCATATTTAATCAAAAACAAAACAACAGGACATATTTGGCAAAGCCTTTGTACGTGTTGTCAATAATGAGTTTCGTAGACCCTGAAAAAGCGATTCCGCAAGTCTCAGGCTTCTAGGACAAAGAAAAAGCGGTTTTTCGAACCAAGCGAATTTGCACAACCATCATGCACTTACCCATGATAATTTCACATGTTAATGTTGTGATATGATATAACAAAACATTTTCTGACCAAATAATTATATTTTTCATATACATTTTATTAACTTTTAAAAATATAAATGTTCATATTAAAAAAATTATGGTTGGACAAATACCCATTGAATATTTTTGTCCAACCATAATTTGTCATTAAACTTTTTTCGTTTACTTATTGCAGATTTGAACGTTTTTTAATGAAAATGTGCTTAGAAATATGAAAATTCATATTTTCCCAATAATATATTCGTTTCAAAAAAAGACGTTGTTTTCAAACCACCGTTTGTCATGTAACATTTTTTGTTTACGTCTTGCACTTTTTATTGTTTTTGACAATAAATTATGCTTACAAATCTGAAAATTCATATTTTTACAACTAATTGTTTATGATAAATGTTAACGATTTTTTTGTATAAAATTATGATTATGAATATTAAATGTAATATTTTTTTTATATTTTTCATAAATAAGACTTTTTTTAAAAACGTTATCACATTTTGTGTTGCCAATTGATAAACCTTTAACGTTTTTAGTTGATGATGCTTATGAATTTGAAAGGTCAAATTATATTGTCATATATCGTTATTCATTAACTTTTTAACAGTGTTTCATGAAATTATTAGTATGAATATGAAAATTTTACCAATTAATTTCATATTTTTAATAAAAAAAAGTTATATTTTTCTCAGACAATGGTTTTTCATGAAAGTTTTTCGCTTACATATTGCACTTTTTAATTGTTTTTTTATTAAATGATGCTTATAAATATGGTTATGTACCTAAATCCTTTAAACTGGCAGTTATCCACCCCCTAATTAAGAAACCTGACCTTGACCCATGTCAGCTGTCCAACTACAGGCCAATATCAAATCTCCCCTTTATATCCAAAATTTCAGAAAAGGTTGTGGCACAGCAGTTCTGCTCACATCTACTTATGAATAACATTTTTGAAATGTATCAGTCAGGATTTTGGCCTCATCATAGCCCAGAGACGGCGCTAGTTAAGGTGGTAAATGACCTGTTATTGGCCTCTGATCAGGGTTTTGTTTTTTTACTTGTTTTGCTCGACCTTAGTGCAGCTTTTGACACCATTGATCACACTATACTGCTTGCTAGACTTGAGAACGTTGTTGGAATAAAGGGAACAGCTCTCTCTTGGCTCAGGTCTTATTTGACTGATCGCTATCAGTTTGTTGATGTAAATGGTGAGTTCTCCACACTCTCTGAGGTAAAGTTTGGTGTTCCTCACGGATCTGTCTTAGGCCCACTGCTTTTCTCTTTATATATGCTGCCTCTTGGTGAAATGATACATAAACATGGTATTCGCTTCCATTGCTATGCTGATGATACACAGTTGTATATTTCAGCAAAGCCAGATGAGAGAGATCAGCTTAGCAATGTTGAGAGGTGTGTAAAGGACATTAGACAGTGGATGCTTGATAACTTTCTTCTGCTCAACTCAGATTAGACGGAAGTACTTTTACTAGCACCACATGAAGCTAGAAGCAAACTTTCCGATTATGTAGCATCTCTGGATGGTGTTTCTGTTTCAGTGTGTACGGCTGTCAAAGACCTTGGTGTTATTATTGACCCTAGTCTTTCCTTTGAGGCTCACGTGAATAATATCACCAGGATTGCCTTCTTTCACCTTAGAAATATTGCTAAAATTAGAAATATGATGTCGTTACAGGATGCAGAAAAACTAGTTCATGTTTTTGTTATTTCTTTATTAAACTACTGTAACGCTTTACTGTCTGGGTGTGCAAGTTAGTTCAGAATGCAGCAGCAAGAGTCCTCACTAGATCTAGGAAATATGACCAATCACTCCTGATTTAATCAGTCTACACTGGCTCCCAATCAAATCTTGCATTTATAATAAAATACTACTACTGACGTATAAAGCACTTAACGATCTTGCACCGCAGTATCTGAGTGAACTTCTGTACCAGTATGATCCTTTTATTTATGATACATTATGATACATTTATTTAGTCAAGCCTTTGATCAGTAGATTCTTTCTTAGGTAAAGGCTGGCATATTTGTATGCTGTCGTTCCCCTCACATTCACACGTTCACACAGGTTCGTTGACAGTGGTGTGCTGGGTCGTCTCTTATCCCAGAGATCCCTCATGTCTGTGTTACCTTCTGGTTCTCCCTTGTAGTTATGCTGCCAAAGCGAGTCCAAACTGCACAGTGATATTAATTAACTTTCATACAACAATAAGGACACATAATAATCCATATCCTCCTCTTCCTGTCACCCTCTTCTCTGTCTCTCTCTGTCTCTCTGTCTCTCTGTCTCTCTCTCTCTCTCTCTCTCTCTCTCTCTCTCTCTCTCTCTCTCTCTCACTCTCTCTCTCACACACACACACTCTCTCTTGGTCGAGTTAAACATGCTCCTGAGGCTCCAGTGACCACTGTTCCTGCCCCTCTCCCCTCCGTGGATCTTCCCACTTTGTCCAGGCCTGCCTCTGGATAGTGTTCTCTTCGACTGGCGGCCACTCTGTGCAGCTTGGGACGGTTTTTCATCAATACCTTGGGTGGTTCCATGAAATTCCGGTGTAAGAACGGGCGCTTTGAGGATGGATTGGACTGTAGTTAATGTCAACAGTCTCCTACACTGACTCAGGACTACTTTTCGCTTCTGATCATCATCACTGTACCCCGCAACATCGTATATCTGCTACAAATAGACATTCAGTGCAACCCAGATGAGGATGGGTTCCGTCTTGAATTTGGTTCCTCTCAAGGTTTCTTCCTTATGCCATCTCGGGGAGTTTTTCCCTGCCACAGTCGCCACCGGATTGTTCTTCAGGGACAAACTTACTTATAAATAACATATTCACTTTTAATCACCACATTATCTGTGTAAAGCTGCTTTGAGACAATGTTCATTGTTAAAAGGGATATACAAATAAAAATTAATTGAATTGAATTTAATTGAAATTCATATTTTCACAATATCAAATTTCTTTATGAAAAAGTCATATTTCTGTCAAAACACTTTTTTGTTTTTCATTGACTTTTTTTAAAGGTTTTCCATATGATTTATAGTTTCACAGTTACTCATATTTTTATAGTAAAGTTTAACGTGTTTTTTTAAATGAAAATATCATTATGAATAGGAAATTATATATTTTACTAATTAATTGCATGTTTATAAAAATGTCATTATTATGTCAAAAAATGGTTTGTCATGTGAAAGTTTTACGTTTATGTATTACACTTTTTAATGGTTTTTAATGAAATTATACTAATGAATATATTACATTTAATATGAGTGGGGGAGTGGTGGCTCCAGCGGTTAAGGCGCTGGGTTACCGATCGAAGGTCGGGGGTTCAAGCCCCGGTATTGCGAAGCTGCCACTCTTGGGCCCTTGAGCAAGGCCCTTAACCCTCTATGCTCCAGGGGACCCTTACGAGAAAAATAAATCAAGGACCGTGACGTCGGAGCGACGTGGGGCCGCCTTCCCGTGGGCTCACCACCTGCAGGAGGGACCGTAAGGGACCGGTGCTGAGAGGATTGGGCAGAAGTCGAAGGCGGGGGCCTTGACAGCCCGATCCCCGGACACGGAGAAGTGTCCGGGGAATCTGCTTAGACTGCTGCCCCCGCGACCCAAATTACGGATAAGCGGGAGAAGATGAAATGAAATGATGAAATGAAATATTACATTTATATGAAAATTTAACTTTTTTCAAATGGAATTTTGGATATGACTATGAAATTTAATATTTTAATTAAAACAATTAATTTTTTAAAAGACAGTCAGATTTGTTTCAAACCATTTTCATATCACTTTTTGCAATGAATATTTGCACTTTCAACGGTTTTTAGTTAGATGATGCTTATGAATATGAACTTTTTTTTTACATTTTTGCACTTTTTTATGAGGTTTTTCATGAAATTATTCCTTTCAATATGAAAATTTATCTTTTACCAATTCATTTCATATTTATATGAGAAAAGTCATATTTATGTCAAAACATGGTATTTCATGAAAATAAATATGACCATTCATATTTTTACAATAACTTAAAACATGATGAATTTTTGCACTTTTTAACAGTTTTTCATGAAATAATTCTAATGAATATGAGAATTTATAATTTCCCAATTAATTTCATATATTTATTTTTTTAGTTATATTTTTCTCAGACCATATTTTTTACTGTAAGTTTTTTCACTTGCATATTGCACTTTTTAATGGTTTTTTCTTTAAATGATGCTTATAAATATGAAAATTTCATATTCTGGACATAAAATGATTTGCTATACATATTTCATTATAAACATGTAAAATTGTCATAGGCAAGTGCATGCTTTATGTAAAAAATATGCTTGGTTCGAAAAACCGCTTTCTCCTTTTCCGAGAAAGCCTGAGATTTGCAAAATCGCATTTTCAGTGCCTAAGAAGCTCATTCTTGACAGCATGTAGAATGCTTTTCCAAATATGTGTTGTTGGTTCGTTTTTGAATAACTAGGACTTTCTAACCCATATTTATTTTTTGCAATAACTAAAATATTTATATGCAAAATGTAATCTTTTGGTTGTTTTCTTTTACGTATTTTTTTTTTTAAATAACTTTTCATGAAATTACACTTATATAAAAATTTAAATTTTCATAATTATCACATTTTTTTTATATGTAAAAGCATATTTTTGACAAAACATGATTTGTCATGTCATATCATGTCACAACACGGGGCTCGCCACCGAGGACATGGATGAGTACAAGGCTGCGTCTTACAGTGTTTGCAGAGCGGTGAAGGAAGCAAAGCGGTGCTACGGGAGGAAACTAGAGTCACAGTTCCAACATGGTGGCTCTAGGAGCCTGTGGCAGGGACTAAGAACAATCACGGACTATAGAACACCATCTTCTAAAATCGTGAATGCGGACAGTTCTCTGGCAGACGAGCTAAACACCTTTTACACTTGTTTCGAGGCTGCGGCTAACCACGCTAGCGGCGCTAACAGCATGCATGCCGAGAGAGCCGGAGAGGTGAACACATTCGCCATCTCGGAGCATGACGTGAGGAGGGCATTCAAGAGAGTGAATACCAGGAAGGCAGCAGGACCAGATGGCATCACAGGTCGGGTTCTGAAAGTCTGCGCTGACCAGCTAGCACCGGTGTTTACTGAGATATTCAACCTCTCACTGGAACAGTCTGTGCCATCTGTCCCCTCATGTTTCAAACAGTCCACCATTGTTCCTGTCCCGAAGAATCCCCAGCCCACCTGCCTTAATGACTACCGCCCTGTAGCTCTGACCTCAGTAGTGATAAAGTGCTTTGAAAGACTGGTCAGAGACTTCATCACTGCATCACTACCAGACACACTGGGCCCACTACAGTTCGCGTACTGTCAGAACCATTTCATTGAGGACGCCATTGCTCATCTCCTCCACACAACGATGAGCCACCTGGACCAAAGAATTGGGAATTATACAAAGATGCTGTTTGTGGACTACAGTTCAGCATTTAACACCGTTATTCCCTCCACACTCACCTCTAAATTGGAGGTCCTGGGATTATATATCAAATCATGTTTTGATTTCCTGCATCCTATACTTTCCGTTGACTCCGTTTTGTCTCTTTTTGCTTTCGGAAGAGAGCTTTATTCCCTGTTCGAGGGTTCGAAAGCAGTACGTGGAGACCATTCCCACCAGAACCACGAACATACACTACAGTAACCACATTAAGGCGAACATCCAGTTCATTCAGTGCGTGAAGTGTGACATGTTTAGTCACTGTTTCTCCGTTGTTAGCGATAATTTTATCTGTGAGAAGTATAAGCTAGTTTGCTCTTTGACGGAGAAAATCTTCGCATTAGAGGAGCGCATCCAGAGTCTAGAAAGAAGTAATGACTGCGAGAGCTGTCTGCGGTTCTGCAGGGGAAAGTCTGAATGCCCTAGGTGGAGTTAGCATTCCCTATTCCACTATGGTGGGTGACTGCTTAGCGGCATACTCGCAAAGCCAAAGCTAACGCTAAGGCTCGCCCATGGGAGCACCATTCCCCAACATATTTGCTCTCCTCAGTGAAGCACCCGCCGAGAAACCTGAAAGAGCTATGGTGAGACTCTATTCTGAGGCACGTGAAATTAGCTAGACCTTTAGGGGCACCAGAAGCACAGCTTATTTGTATACCGGGAGCCAGGGTGCCGGACATAGCAGGTCAGCTTAGGTTTTTAGGAAAGCACAGGTTCTCTAAGTTTTTCACAGAGGAGCTAATGATATACACCTTCGACAGTCAGAGGTTATTAAGAGTAATATAATAGAGGCATGTAAATTATCGAAGGCAAAGTCCGATGCAGTAACATGCCCATTAACCATCCCAATGCGACGTGGCGATGTAGCCTACAGCAGGTTACGGTCGCTGAACTGCTAGATAGATATATAAAGAGATAAATGATAGATAGATACAGCATTGAAGAGGAATGTGAAGAAGTGAACGTTACAAGATTATGACATTAAAGAAGTTAACAAGCTGAATAAACAGTCTACTATATATGTATATATATATATATATATATATATATAGTACAGACCAAAAGTTTGGACACACCTTCTCATTCAAAGAGTTTTCTTTATTTTCATGACTATGAAAATTGTAGATTCACACTGAAGGCATCAAAACTATGATTTTACATGTGGAATTATATATGGAATTATATACATAACAAAAAAGTGTGAAACAACTAAAAAATGTCATATTCTAGGTTCTTCAAACTTTAGCTCTGCATTCAATACAGTCCTCCCGACTGTACTGCTCACTAAGCTTAATGACCTGGGTATCTGCACCTCCACTTGCAGATGAATTATGGACTTTCTCACCAACAGACCTCAATCTGTTAGGTTGGACAACCAGGTATCCCCAACCCTCATTCTGAACACTGGCAGCCCTGCAGGATGCCAGTGTTGAGACTTTCTTGAGACCTTTTAAGAACTACAGGCGTTGTTGTGCTTTTTTAACCAGGGCTGAAGTGTTCTGCTGCCATGACAGATCCTCAGAGATGTGAACTCCCAGGAACTTAAAGCTGGAGACTCTATCTACCTCAGCTCCATTGATGTTGACTGGTAGATGTCTCCTGCTGTTGGATTTCCGAAAGTCCACAAAGACTAAAGAGCTCAGGTAGAACTGAGGTAGATCAAGTCTCCAGCTTTAAGTTCCTGGGAGTTCACATCTCTGAGGATCTGTCATGGCAGCAGAACACTTCAGCCCTGGTTAAAAAAGCACAACAACGCCTGTAGTTCTTAAAAGGTCTCAAGAAAGTCTCAACACTGGCATCCTGCAGGGCTGCCAGTGTTCAGAATGAGGGTTAAGGATACCTGGTTGTCCAACCTAACAGATTGAGGTCTGTTGGTGAGAAAGTCCATAATTCATCTGCAAGTTGAGTTGCAGATACCCAGGTAATTAAGCTTAGTAAGCAGTACAGTCGGGAGGACTGTATTGAACGCAGAGCTAAAGTCAATGAACAGCATTCTGATGTAGGTGTTGCTTTTATCCAGGTGGGTAAGGGCTGAATGGAAGGCTTCACCACTGTTGACCTGTTCGGGCAATAGGCAAACTGGTGTGGGTCCAGTGTAGGTGGTAGGCCTACAGTGAGGTGATTCAGGACCAGTTTCTCAAAGCACTTCATAGCGATAGGGGTGAGTGCAACTAGGCGAAAGTGTTTCAGGCATTCGCTGAGTGCTTAGGCACAGGTATGAGTGTTGTGGTCTTCAGGCAGATAGGAACCATGGCTTGGGCCAGTGACAGGTTGAAAATGTCAGTGAAAACCTGTGCCAGTTGTCCAGCGCATGCTCTGAGAACAAGTATGCCATCCGGGCCAGCTGCCTTGCATGCATCCACTCTACAACGCTGAATAGACGTCTGTTATTAAGAGCAAAAGTAAGCTGTAAAAGAGTTGAGGTGAAATGTCCTGTGCTTTGACCGAAACGAGCAAAAAAACGACTAAGTTCGTCCGGTTGGAAGGCACTGCTGGTTGGTTGAGCTGTACATTTGTAGTCTGTGTTGGTCTGGATGCCTTTCCACGTGCGTCTGGGGTCAAAGTTGTGAATGTGCTCTTCTATGTGGCGTTTAAATATGAGTTTTGCTCTCCTAATGCCTCTTTTCAGGTTGGCCCTGGCTCTGTTGTAGTCCTCTACGTTGCCAGATTTAAAGGCCGCATCTCTTGCTTTCAACAAGAGACGGACTTCAGAGTTTATCCACGGCTTCTGATTAAGAAAGCATTTCACGTGTTTGACGGTAGTAACCTTGTCAATGCACGTGTTGATATGGTCCAAAACAGATGAAGTATAAATGTTCGTGTGAGAGTCCAGTGTGACCTGTGAGGCAAACATGTTCCAGTCAGTATCCTGAAACTGTTGCTGTAGAGAAGAAATGGCCCCCTCTGGCCATACCTTTACTGTCCGCACAGCTGATTTCACCCGTTTGATCAGTGGTGTGTATTTTGGTAGCATGAACAAAGAGAGGTTATCCGACTGACCCAAGTGGGGGAGGGGAATGGCTGTGTATACCCCAGGTATGTTTGTGTACACCTCGTACAGTGTTTTGTCTCCTCTGGTAGAGCAGGAGACATTGCGGTGATATTTTGGAAAAACAGATCTCAGGTTGGACTGGTTGAAATCTCCAGCAACAACGATAGCTCCTTTGAGATGTGCAGACTGTTGTTTGCTGATAGCTGCGTGCAGTTCCTCCATAGCTAGTTTCGCATTAGCATCCGGTGGACTGTACACCTCAGTCACAACAACAGCTGAGAATTCTCTCGGTAAATAAAAGGGTCCGGATGAATGAAAGGTGCTCCAAAAACAACGTGGGCTTCATAAATTTTGGAGCAACAAAAAATTTACACGACAAATCGTGTTTACAACAATATCACTTTTTACATAAAAATATTATAGCTATTCTAAAAATATGAATTTTCAAATTCATAAACATCATTTAACTAAAACCTGTTAAAAAGTGAAATACATGAAGGAAAAGGTGTGACAAGACAAATCATATTTTTACAAAACAATCGATTTTTTTTCACTTAACAAATATTTTTTAATATAAATTTTTATTTTCAAAAGTTTCCTTAAAAACAATTAAAAGGTGCATTTATTAAAAATGAAAACATTAACATGAAAAATCAACTTTTGATATTACAATAACAAATCATTTCCAAAAATATTCATTTTTATAGTCATAAGCATAATTTCTTTAAAAATCGTGTAAAAGATAAATTATGTTTGGAGAACAGTATTATTTTTATATAAAATATATTTATTCTTAAAATATGAGCTTTCATTATCATTACCATAATTTCATTAAAAACCATCAAAAGTGCCTTTCATTAAAACGAAAATCTAAAAAAGTGACGTTTTGATCATATTACTTTTTTATTAAAAAATAAATTTTTATTTTTTAATTATTATATTTAATATTAATAAATATAATTTCACTAAAAACCGTTTAAATGTGCCAAACATGAAGGAAATAGTGACAAGACAAATCATATTCTCTCAAGAAAATAAGCTCTATCATCAAAAACATGTTTTTTATATATAATTTTTTTATTTCAAAAATATTAATTCTTTTATAAAATATTTATATAGTTTAAAAATATTGATTTTCATATTCATACATGTGCGGGGAAAAATGTATCGTGCGAAAGAAAGGAAAATGTTTTTTCGAACTAACACTTATTTGCACATACGGCATGCAATTGACCACGATTCTTTTACATGTTTATAATGAAATATGTCATAACAAATCATGTTTTGACAAAAATATAACTTTTTTCCCAAAATATTTAGTTATTATAAAAATAATTTATTGGTATATATAATCTATATACCTTTATATATATATATATATATATATATATATATATATATATATATATATATATATATATATATATATATATATATATATATATATAAAAAACACATATAAAAAAAACATATAAAAAAACACTTATTTGCACATACAGCATGCAATTGACCACGATTTATTTACATGTTTATGATGAAATATGTCATAACAAATCATGTTTGACAAAAATATTACTTTTTTCCCCACAATATTTATATTACAATATTAATTTTCATATTCATAAAAATACATTTAATATAAATATGACTACAAAAGACATGATAGCTAATATGAAAATATTAATTTTTTATACAAAAACAGTTTTAAGGTGTAACAAGTAAACGAAAAAAAAGGTGAAATGACAAATTATTTTTAATTATAAAATTATGAATTTTTTTTTTTCCTAATCATAATTTCATGGAAAACGAAACGATGTTTTTTCAAATCATGTTTTGATAAAAATATAACTTTTTTGATTTTAAAAAAAGATTATGAAAATATAAATTTGTTTATTCATTAGCATCATTTAATGAATAAATGTAAACAGAGAAGTGACATTACAAATCAGGTTTTGACAAAAAATATAACCACAAAAAGACATGATAGCTAATATAAAAATTTTCATTTTATATATATATATATATATATATATATATATATATATATATATATATATATATATATATATATATATATATATATATATATATATATATATATATATAAAAGTTTTTTAGGTGCAACAAAAAAAAATTCCCCAACAGGTTTGATCTCCTCAGTGAAGCACCCGCTGAGAAACCTGAAAGAGCTATGGTTATAGGAGACTCTATTCGGGGCATCAGCAGCACAGGTTATGTGTATACCGGGAGCCAGGGTGCCGGACATAGCATAGGTTTTTAGGAAAGCACAGGTTCTCTAAGATAGTTTTTCACACAGGAGCTAATGATATACGCCTTCGACAGTCAAAAGTTCCTAAGAGTAATATTATAGAGGTATGTAAATTATCGAAGGCAATGTAACATGCCCTGGCCCCATTCCAATTCCCCGTGGCGATGTAGCCTACAGCAGGATATAATCGCTTAACTGCTGGATAGATGGATGGATTTTCTGACCAAATTATGACATTTCATATAAATATTATAGTTATTTAAAAAATATTAATTTTCATGTTCATAATCATAAAGTCATAAAATTGGAAAAAAGCGAATGAAAATGGCTTAGAAAGTCATAATTAATCAAAAACAAAACAACAGCACATATTTGGCAAAGCCTTCCAAGTGTTGACAATAATGAGTTTCGTAGACCCTGAAAAAGCGATTCCGCAAGTCTCAGGCTTCTAGGACAAAGAGAAAGCGGTTTTTCGAACCAACCGTATTTGCACAAACAGCATGCACTTGTCCATGATCATTTAACATTTTTATGATGAGATGATATTATACAACATTTTCTGACCAAATAATGACATTATTCATATAAATTTTATATTACTTTCAAAAATATTAATTTTCATATTCAAAAGTTATTATTTCATGAAAACTATTTTAAAATGGAAAAAGTGAATGAAAATGGCGTAGAAAGTCATATTTATTTAAAAACAAAACAACAGCACATATTTGGCAATGCCTTCTAAGTGTTGTCAATAATGAGTTTCGTAGACCCTGAAAAAGCGATTCCGCAAGTCTGAGGTTTCTAGGACAAAGAGAAAGCGGTTTTTCGAACCAAGCGAATTTGAACAAACATCATTCACTTACCCATAATAATTTTACGTTTTTAATGAGATATGATATAAGAAAACATTTCCTGATCAAATTATTACATTTTTCATATAAATATCATAGTTATTTCAAAAATATTGATTTTCTTATTCATAATCATAAATTCATAAAAACTGCAAAAGTAAATAAAAATAGGTTAAAAAGTCATAAATCATCAAAAACAAAACAACAGTACATATTTGGCAAAGCCTTGTACGTGTTGTCAATAATGAGTTTCGAAGACCCTGAAAAAGCGATTCCGCAAGTCTCAGGCTTATAGGACAAAGAGAAAGCGGTTTTTCGCAACAAGCGAATTTGCACAACCATCATGCACTTACCCATGATAATTTCACATGTTTAAGCTGAGATATGATATAACAAAACATTTTCAAATCAAATTATTACATTTTTCATTCAAATATCATAGTTATTTCAAAAATATTAATTTTCATATTCATAATTATAAATTCATAAAAGGGATTGAAAATGGCTTAGAAAGTCATATTTAATCAAAAACAAAACAACAGCACATATTTGGCAAAGCCTTGTACGTTTTGTCAATAATGAGTTTCTAAGACCCTGAAAAAGCGATTCCGCAAGTCTCAGGCTTCTAGGACAAAGAGATAGCGGTTTTTCGAACCAAGCGAATTTGCACAACCATCATGCACTTACCCATGATAATTTTACATGTTTATGTTGTGATATGATATAACAAAACATTTTCTAATCAAATTATTACATTTTTCATTCAAATATCATAGTTATTTAAAAAATATAAATTTTCATATTTATTATCATGAATTCATTAAAAGTGAATGAAAATGGCTAAGAAAGTCATATTTAATCAAAAACAAAACAATAGCACATATTTGGCAATGCCTTCTAAGTGTTGTCAATATTGAGTTTCTTAGACCCTGAAAAAGCGATTTCGCAAGTCTCAGGCTTCTAGGACAAAGAGGAAGCGTTTTTTCGAACCAAGCGAATTTGCACAACCATCATGCACTTACCCATGATAATTTTTACATGTTTATGATTAGATATGATATAGCAAAACATTTTCTAATCAAATTATTACATTTTTCTTTCAAATATCATAGTTATTTAAAAAATATTAATTTTCGTTCATAATCATAAATTCATTAAAAGTGATTAAAAATGGCTTAGAAAGTCATATATAATCAAAAACAAAACAACAGCACATATTTGGCAATGCCTTCTAAGTGTTGTCAATAATGAGTTTCTTAGACCCTGAAAAAGCGATTCCGCAAGTCTCAGGCTTCTAGGACAAAGAGAAAGCCGTTTTTCGAACCAAGCGAATTTGCACAAACGAATGCACTTACCCATGATAATTTCACATGTTTATGATGAGATATGATATACCAAAACATTTTCTAATCAAATTATTACATTTTTCATTCAAATATCATAGTTATTTAAAAAATATTAATTTTCATATTCATAATCATAAATTCATAAAAAGTGATTAAAATGGCTTAGAAAGTCATATTTAATTAAAAACAAAACAACAGCACATATTTGGGAAAGCCTTCCAAATGTTGTCAATAATGAGTTTCTTAGACCCTGAAAAAGCGATTCCGCAAGTCTCAGGCTTCTAGGACAAAGGGAAAGCGGTTTTTCGAACCAAGCGAATTTGCACAACCATCATGCACTTACCCATGATAATTTCACATTTTTATGATGAGATGATATCATACAACATTTTCTGACCAAATAATGACATTATTCATATAAATTTTATATTACTTTCAAAAATATTAATTTTATATTCAAAAGTTATTATTTCATTAAAACTATTTAAAACTGGAAAAAGTGAATGAAAATGGCTTAGAAAGTCATATTTAATCAAAAACAAAACAACAGCACATATTTGGCAATGCCTTCTAAGTGTTGTCAATAATGAGTTTCTTAGACCCTGAAAAAGCGATTCCGCAATCTCAGGCATCTGGGACAAAGAGAAAGCGGTTTTTGAAACAAGCGAATGTGCACAAACATCATGCACTTACCCATGATAATTTCACATGTTTATGATGAGATTTGATATGACACAACATATTCTGATCAAATTATTACATTTTTGATATAAATATCATAGTTATTTCAAAAAATAATGATTTTCATATTCATAATCATAAATTCATAAAAACTGCCAAAAGTGAATGAAAATGGCTTAGAAAGTCATAATTAGCCCGGATCAATGGGAAGGGTTGCGGTAGGAAGTTTAGTGAAATTGTTACTTTTTAATATTCATAAGCATTATTAAGTAAAAACCATTCAAAGTGCAAATATTCATAGCAAAATAGGATGAAAGAAATCTGACTTTCTTTTTATAATTTTGTTTATTGTTTTATTAAAATATTACATTTTATACTCATAAACCTAATTTCACTAATAAATACTGGAAGGCTATACAGTCTGCTCCAGCTATTGGTCTTCAGAATTATGCTAAGCCTTTCCACCTTTATTTGCACGACCGTGGTGGTACGGCTGCAGGGATTCTAGCCCAGGAACACGGTGACAGATTCCGCCCTGTTGCGTATCTTTCCAAATCTTTAGACAACATAACACAAGGGTTGCCCTCATGCTTTTGCGTGCAGTGGCTGCTGCGGCTGTCACATCCTTTGATACTGTACACCTCACATCAGGTAACAGCTATTTTACATAACCTTAACACACCTCAAGATATGACAGCACGACGTAGATTTGGTTATGAAATCACGCTCTTGGCAACAAACGGCGTAACCATTGAGCCTTCTTCTCAGAAGTATTCAGCTGTAGTAGCGCTGCGTGATCTGCTAGACTTTTATTGACTTAGATGGTTTTGACGACGCACACGATTGCCTTAATCACACAGAACAAGAGACCTCTTGTAGGCCCGATCTTTTAGATATCGCCCTGGTATAGGGGGATTGCCTAAATGTAGATAGATCATGTTCCAAACCCTCTGATGTGTATTTATTTGGATATGCAGTTGTAAGATTACCTGATGAATTAGTTGAAGCTAAACTATTACCATACACATCTGCACAAGCTGCAGAGTTGGTCGCACTTACAAGAGCATGTCAGTTGTCTGAAGGTAAAGTAGTGACTATATACACTGATTCTAAGTATGCTTATGATGTTGTGCATGATTTTGCCGAAACATGGAAGTGTTGCCCGGTCTACTGGTAACCGCTGCTACTCTCGTCTGCGTTGTGTTCAAGAAAGGCTCAGGACACTTTCATTCAGTTCACCAGAGATCATTAGGTATCATTAGAGATGTAGATGGAAAAATGTCTCTGCCTAAAATAGCTTTAATAGTGAAGCATTACCATGGGATGTCACACATTAGCATAGCTAAAGTCACACAGGCTATAAACTCATCAAACTGTATTGCTGATGTGTGATTTGCTGTGAAAAGTAACATACATTGACCTGTACGACATGATGCGCGTACTTATCCTGAGCAACCTTTCCAACACCATCAGATGGATTTCCTGTAGGAAATTTGAGATACCTGTTGGTTATAGTTGACAGATTCAGTCAGTGACCAGAAGCATTTGCATGCGTGACAGAGAATGCTAAAACAGTTGAAAAAATATTAACGAAAACGATCATCTCTAGGTTTGGTATTCCTAGTGTGATTGAAAGTGATAACGGCACACCTTTTGCTTCTAAAGTAACACAACTTTTTGCTAAAAGCTTATCAATTGATTGACATTTTAATATTCCCTATCACCCACAGAACCATTAAGGAACGTGTTACTAAAGCCTGCATTGAAACAGGCTGAAATTGGACTGTTGTTCTCCTGGAAGTACTCACAGAAATGAAAATGACCCCTTCTTCAACTACTAAACTGTCACCTTTTGAAATTCTAATGGGCCGGCCTTTCGTGACCCCATGGGTCAGGCGATGCACTGCTATTTCCTCCTTAGGTAACCTGGTAGTAATGGTGGACGAGTACGTTTCTGCCCTAGTTAAAAAATTTAATTCTATTAGTGCTGATATCTCACTAACTCTTCCTCTGCCTACAGAAAACCCAGCATGCCATTTTGTGCCTAATCAGCATGTCCTGATATGAAGTCTGAAGCCTACCAAGGTTGGTGAGCTGAAGTATTCCTGCGACTGTTCTGACTGATTATCACCCACAATGCATACACGCAAGCAGGATTAAAACAGCAGCCTCTTAATCTGTGCACTAATTGGTCTGTTGGCCTAAGAAACCTGCCTAAGTGAGTATTCAGGGCTGAAATATTTGAGAGCACACGGAAAGATGATTTCTTAATAGTAGAAAGAGGGCCACCTCTGGGGTGAAGCTCTGACGCACTCGAATGTTTTGTTTAGCTTACCCTGATACCTAGGTCTAAATTCTATAACAATATGTGCATAGTTGAAATTACACTCCGAATTTTCCTTATAATCTTTGAACACATCATTCAGAGAGAATAAACTGCTACGTATACCTAATAATACTGCTTATAGACATATTGAACAAGCACTGAGAAACAATTGTCTCATGATGTCTTGGAGAACGTGAAATAACTGCTGAGAAAGTTTTTATGAGAAGATTAAGAATTTATTCATGAGTGTTGAACACTACTTTGTTTTAAAATTGATTCTTGTATTGATTGTTGCAGATTTGCGGTTTCAGCGCTTAAGAAGCTCAATCTTGACAGCACTTATGTTTGGCAAGGGCCAAACATAAGATGTTGATACGTTTTTATTGAAAAATTATTTTCTAAAGATTTTCTAAACTTTTTATAGTTTTTAACAGTTTTTCGTGAAATTATGATTATGAATATGAAAATTAATATTTTCATAATTACTTTCATAATATTTTGGTAAAAAGTAATATTTTTGTCAAAACATGATTTGTTATTGTTTTTTTGGTAAAATGTGATTTGTTGTCACATTTTTCCCTTCAGTCATTGCACCTTATAGTTTTTCATAAAATTATGATCTGAAAAATTAAAATTCATATTTTTATAATAAGTTGTCATATTACCTTTTATTTATTCGTTTACTTTTTGCACCTATAAAACTGTTTTTTTTTTATATAAAAATAATATTTTTATATTAGCTATCATGTTTTATTTTGTGGTTATATATTTTGTCAAAACCTGATTTGTAATGTCACTTCTCTGTTTACATTTAGTCAGGAAATTATGCAAATGAATACACACATTTATATTTCCATAATCATTTTTTATTTTTATTTTTTTATCAAAAAGTTATATTTTTGTCAAAACGATTAAAAAAAACATTTGTGGGGGAGTGGTGGCTCCAGCGGTTAAGGCACTGGGTTACCGATCGGAAGGTCGGGAGTTCAAGCCCCGGTATCGCCAAGCTGCCACTCTTGGGCCCTTGAGCAAGGCCCTTTACCCTCTATGCTCCAGGGGACTCTTATGAGAAAAATAAATCAAGGACCGTGACGTCGGAGCGACGTGGGGCCGCCTTCCCGTGGGCTCACCACCTGCAGGAGGGACCGTAAGGGACCGGTGCCGAGAGGTTTGGGCAGCAGTCGAAGGCGGGGGCCTTGACAGCCCGATCCTTGGACACGGAGAAGTGTCTGGGGAATCTGCTTAGACTGCTGCCCCCGCGACCCGAATTACGGATAATCGGGAGAAGATGGATGGATGGATAGATAGATGGAATAACCAAAATATTTATTTACAAAATGGCATATTTTTGTCAGAAAATGTTTTGTAATATCTCATTATAAACCTAAAATTATCAAAGGCAGGTTGATTAATGATTATAATTAAAATATTATTTATAATATAATTATATATTATAATTATATAATAATCTCTATATATTATTTAATTATATTATAATTTGATTATAATATAATCAAATATTATTAAGCACCCAAGAAGCTCATTGTTGACAGCAACTGTTTTATATAAAAAAAACCTATGCTTATTAATATGATAAATCAATAACTGTTAAAACTCTTTATTTATGAAAAATATGTCGAAAAATAATTTTGTGTCAGGTTATTGTTTTTCGTTTACTTATTGCAATATTTAATGATTTTCAATTAAATGATGCTTCTAAATATCAAAATTCTTTTTTTCATGAAAAATTGTCTTAATTTTGTCAAAACATGCTTGTTAGGTTTATTTTTTTCTTTTGTGTAATAAAGTTTTATGTTAATTCTTTAAACGATGCTTATGAATATACATTTTTTTTTTTAATGAAAAAAAGGCATATTTTTGTCCAACCATAATTTGTCATTAAACTTTTTTCATTTACTTATTGCAGATTTGAACGTTTTTTTAATGAAAATGTGCTTATAAATAAAAAATTCATATTTTCCCAATAATATATTCGTTTCAAAAAAAGACATTGTTTTCAAACCACCGTTTGTCATGTAACATTTTTCGTTTACGTCTTGCACTTTTTATTGTTTTTGACAATAAATTATGCTTACAAATCTGAAAATTCATATTTTTTACAACTAATTGTTTATGATAAATGTTAACAAATTTTTTGTATAAAATTATGATTATGAATATTAAATGTAATATTTTTTTTATATTTTTCATTAAAAATACTTTTTTTTAAAACGTTATCACATTTTGTGTTGCCAATTGATAAACCTTTAACGTTTTTAGTTAATGATGCTTATGAATTTGAAAGGTCAAATTTTTTACAATAACTTGATTTGTCATATATCGTTATTCATTAACTTTTTAACAGTTTTTCATGAAATTATTAGTATGAATATGAAAATGTTACCAATTAATTTCATATTTTTAATAAAAAAAAAGTTCTATTTTTCTCAGACAATGGTTTTTCATGAAAGTTTTTCGCTTACATATTGCACTTTTTAATTTATTAAATGATGCTTATAAATATGGTTATGTACCTAAATCCTTCAAACTGGCAGTTATCCACCCCCTAATTAAGAAACCTGACCTTGACCCATGTCAGCTGTCCAACTACAGGCCAATATCAAATCTCCCCTTTATATCCAAAATTTCAGAAAAGGTTGTGGCACAGCAGTTCTGCTCACTTCTACTTATGAATAACATTTTTGAAATGTATCAGTCAAGATTTTGGCCTCATCATAGCACAGAGATGGCGCTAGTTAAGGTGGTAAATGACCTGTTATTGGCCTCTGATCAGGGTTTTGTTTTTTTACTTGTTTTGCTCGACCTTAGTGCAGCTTTTGACACCATTGATCACACTATACTGCTTGCTAGACTTGAGAACGTTGTTGGAATAAAGGGAATAGCTCTCTCTTGGCTCAGGTCTTATTTGACTGATCGCTATCAGTTTGTTGATGTAAATGGTGAGTTCTCCACACTCTCTGAGGTAAAGTTTGGTGTTCCTCAAGGATCTGTCTTAGGCCCACTGCTTTTCTCTTTATATACGCTGCCTCTTGGTGAAATTATACATAAACATGGTATTCGCTTCCATTGCTATGCTGATGATACACAGTTGTATATTTCAGCAAAGCCAGATGAGAGAGATCAGCTTAGCAATGTTGAGAGGTGTGTAAAGGACATTAGACAGTGGATGCTTGATAACTTTCTTCTGCTCAACTCAGATAAGACGGGAGTACTTTTACTAGCACCACATGCAGCTAGAAGCAAACTTTCCGATTATGTAGCATCTCTGGATGGTGTTTCTGTTTCAGTGTGTACGGCTGTCTAAAACCTTGGTGTTATTATTGACCCTAGTCTTTCCTTTGAGGTTCACGTGAATAATATCACCAGGATTGCCTTCTTTCACCTTAGAAATATTGCTAAAATTATAAATATGATGTCGTTACAGGATGCAGAAAAACTAGTTCATGCTTTTGTTACTTCTTTATTAAACTACTGTAACGCTTTACTGTCTGGGTGTGCGAGTTAGTTCAGAATGCAGCAGCAAGAGTCCTCACTAGATCTAGGAAATATGACCAATCACTCCTGATTTAATTAGTCTACACTGGCTCCCAATCAAATCTTGCATTGATTATAAAATACTACTACTGACGTATAAAGCACTTAACGATCTTGCACCGCAGTATCTGAGTGAACTTCTGTACCAGTATGATCCTTTTATTTATGATACATTATGATACATTTATTTAGTCAAGCCTTTGATCAGTAGATTCTTTCTTAGGTAAAGGCTGGCATATTTGTATGCTGTCGTTCCCCCTCACATTCACACGTTTACACAGGTTCGTTGACAGTGGTGTGCTGGGTCGTCTCTTATCCCAGAGATCCCTCATGTCTGTGTTACCTTCTGGTTCTCCCTTGTAGTTATGCTGCCAAAGCGAGTCCAAATTGCACAGTGATATTAATTAACTTTCATACAACAATAAGGACACATAATAATCCATATCCTTCTCTTCCTGTCACCCTCTTCTCTGTCTCTCTCTCTCTCTCTCTCTCTCTCTCTCTCTCTCTCTCTCACACACACTCTCTCTCTCTCTCTCTCTCTCTCTCTCTCTCTCTCTCTCTCTCTCTCTCACTCTCTCTCTCACACACACACACACTCTTACTCTCTCTCTCTCTCTCTCTCTCTCTCTCTCTCTCTCTCTCTCTCTCTCTCTCTCCCTCTCTCTCTCTCACACACACCCTCTCTCTCTCTCTCTCTCTCTCTCTCTCTCTCTCTCTCTCTCTCTCTCTCTCTCTCTCTCTCTCTCACTCTCTCTTGGTCGAGTTAAACATGCTCCTGAGGCTCCAGTGACCACTGTTCCTGCCCCTCTCCCCTCCGTGGATCTTCCCACTTCATCCAGGCCTGCCTCTGGATAGTGTTCTCTTCGACTGGCGGCCACTCTGTGCAGCTTGGGACGGTTTTTCATCAATACCTTGGGTGGTTCCATGAAATTCCGGTGTAAGAACGGGCGCTTTGAGGATGGATTGGACTGTAGTTAATGTCAACAGTCTCCTACACTGACTCAGGACTACTTTTCGCTTCTGATCATCATCACTGTACCCCGCAACATCGTATATCTGCTACAAATAGACATTCAGTGCAACCCAGATGAGGATGGGTTCCGTCTTGAATCTGGTTCCTCTCAAGGTTTCTTCCTTATGCCATCTCGGGGAGTTTTTCCCTGCCACAGTCGCCACCAGATTGTTCTTCAGGGACAAACTTACTTATAAATAACATATTCACTTTTATTCACCACATTATCTGTGTAAAGCTGCTTTGAGACAATGTTCATTGTTAAAAGGGATATACAAATAAAAATTTATTGAATTGAATTGAATTGAAATTCATATTTTCACAATATCAAATTTCTTTATGAAAAAGTCATATTTCTGTCAAAACACTTTTTGTTTTTTTCCATTAAGGTTTTCCATATGATTTATAGTTTCACAGTTACTCATATTTCTATAGTAAAGGTTAACGTGTTTTTTTAAATGAAAATATGATTATGAATAGGAAATTATATATTTTACTAATTAATTGCATGTTTATAAAAACGTCATTATTATGTCAAAAAATGGTTTGTCATGTGAAAGTTTTACGTTTATGTATTACACTTTTTAATGGTTTTTAATGAAATTATACTAATGAATATATTACATTTATATGAAAATTTAACTTTTTTCAAATGGAATTTTGGATATGACTATGAAATTTAATATTTTAATTAAAACAATAATTTTATTTTAAAAGAAAGTCAGATTTGTTTCAAACCATTTTCATATCACTTTTTGCAATGAATATTTGCACTTTCAACGGTTTTTAGTTAGATGATGCTTATGAATATGAAAAGTCATAATTTCACTATACCTTTATTTTTTACATTTTTGCACTTTTTTATAAAGTTTTTCATGAAATTATTCCTTTCAATATGAAAATTTATCTTTTACCAATTCATTTCATATTTATATGAAAAAAGTCATATTTATGTAAAAACATGGTATTTCATGAAAATAAATATGACCATTCATATTTTTACAATAACTGATTTAAAACATGATGAATTTTTGCACTTTTTAACAGTTTTTCATGAAATAATTCTAATGAATATGAGAATTTATAATTTCCCAATTAATTTCATATATTTATTTTTTTAGTTATATTTTTCTCAGACCATATTTTTTACGGTAAGTTTTTTCACTTGCATATTGCACTTTTTAATGTTTTTTTCTTCAAATGATGCTTATAAATATAAAAATTCATATTTTCACAATAACGATTACATTTTCAATGAAAATGACATTTTTGTCAAAAGATTGAACAATTCTTAGTGAAAATGATGCTTATGAATATGAAAATTCATATTTTCACGATAACTATCTCAATTTTTTTTATGGAAAAGTCATATTTTTGTCAAAGCGTGATTTGTACTTTTTTGTTTTTCCTCAAGGCACTTTTTTTGAAGGTTTTCCATGATCATATGCTTTATATTTTTACAATTACTCATATTTTCATGGTAAAGGTTAACATATCTTTTTTTTTTATTAAATTATTATTACGAAAATATTTTTCTAAAAACTCTAATGTTTAAATGAAAATGTCATATTCTGGACATAAAATGATTTGCTATACATATTTCATTATAAACATGTAAAATTGTCATAGGCAAGTGCATGCTTTATGTAAAAAATATGCTTGGTTCGAAAAACCGCTTTCTCCTTTTCCGAGAAAGCCTGAGATTTGCAAAATCGCATTTTCAGTGCCTAAGAAGCTCATTCTTGACAGCATGTAGAATGCTTTTCCAAATATGTGGTGTTGGTTCGTTTTTGAATAACTAGGACTTTCTAACCCATATTAATTTTTTGCAATAACTAAAATATTTATATGCAAAATGTAATCTTTTGGTTGTTTGCTTTTACGTATTGTTTTTTTTTAAAATAACTTTTCATGAAATTACACTTATATGAAAATTTACATTTTCATAATTATCACATTTTTTTTTATATGTAAAAGCATATTTTTGACAAAACATGATTTGTCATGTCATGTCATGTCACAACACGGGTCTCGCCACGACCGGATGAGTACAAGGCTGCGTCTTACAGTGTTTGCAGAGCGGTGAAGGAAGCAAAGCGGTGCTACGGGAGGAAACTAGAGTCACAGTTCCAACATGGTGGCTCTAGGAGCCTGTGGCAGGGACTAAGAACAATCACGGACTATAGAACACCATCTTCTAAAATCGTGAATGCGGACAGTTCTCTGGCAGACGAGCTAAACACCTTTTACACTTGTTTCGAGGCTGCAGCTAACCACGCTAGCGGCGCTAACAGCGTGCATGCCGAGAGAGCCGGAGAGGTGAACACGTTCGCCATCTCGGAGCATGACGTGAGGAGGGCATTTAAGAGAGTAAATACCAGGAAGGCAGCAGGACCAGATGGCATCACAGGTCGGGTTCTGGAAGTCTGCGCTGACCAGCTAGCACCGGTGTTTACTGAGATATTCAACCTCTCACTGGAACAGTCTGTGCCATCTGTCCCCTCATGTTTCAAACAGTCCACCATTGTTCCTGTCCCGAAGAATCCCCAGCCCACCTGCCTTAATGACTACGGCCCTGTAGCCCTGACCTCAGTAGTGATAAAGTGCTTTGAAAGACTGGTCAGAGACTTCATCACTGCATCACTACCAGACACACTGGGCCCACTACAGTTCACGTACTGTCAGAACCATTTCATTGAGGACGCCATTGCTCATCTCCTCCACACAACGATGAGCCACCTGGACCAAAGAAATGGGAATTATACAAAGATGCTGTTTGTGGACTACAGTTCAGCATTTAACACCGTTATTCCCTCCACACTCACCTCTAAGTTGGAGGTCCTGGGATTATGTATCAAATCATGTTTTGATTTCCTGCATCCTATACTTTCCATTGACTCCGTTTTGTCTCTTTTTGCTTTCAGAAGAGAGCTTTATTCCCTGTTCGAGGGTTCGAAAGCAGTACGTGGAGACCATTCCCACCAGAACCACGAACATACACTACAGTAACCACATTAAGGCGAACATCCAGTTCATTCAGTGTGTGAAGTGTGACTTGTTTAGTCACTGTTTCTCCGTTGTTAGCGATAATTTTATCTGTGAGAAGTATAAGCTAGTTTGCTCTTTGACGGAGAAAATCTTCGCATTAGAGGAGCGCATCCAGAGTCTAGAAAGAAGTAATGACTGCGAGAGCTGTCTGCAATTCTGCAGGGGAAAGTCTGAATGCCCTAGGTGGAGTTAGCATTCCCTATTCCACTATGGTGGGTGACTGCTTAGCAGCATACTCGCAAAGCCAAAGCTAACGCTAAGGCTCGCCCATGGGAGCACCATTCCCCAACATATTTGCTCTCCTCAGTGAAGCACCCGCTGAGAAACCTGAAAGAGCTATGGTTATTGGAAACTCTATTCTGAGGCACGTGAAATTAGCTAGACCTTTAGGGGCACCAGAAGCACAGCTTATTTGTATACCGGGAGCCAGGGTGCTGGACATAGCAGGTCAGCTTAGGTTTTTAGGAAAGCACAGGTTCTCTAAGTTTTTCACACAGGAGCTAATGATATACACCTTCGACAGTCAGAGGTTATTAAGAGTAATATAATAGAGGTGTGTAAATTATCGAAGGCAAAGTCTGATGCAGTAACATGCCCATTAACCATCCCAATGCGACGTGGCGATGTAGCCTACAGCAGGTTACGGTCGCTGAACTGCTAGATAGATATATAAAGAGATAAATGATAGATAGATACAGCATTGAAGAGGAATGTGAAGAAGTGAACGTTACAAGATTATGGCATTTAAGAAGTTAACCATATATATATAGTACAGACCAAAAGTTTGGACACACCTTCTTATTTTCTTTATTTTCATGACTATGAAAATTGTAGATTCACACTGAAGGCATCAAAACTATGATTTAACATGTGGAATTATATATGGAATTATATACATAACAAAAAAGTGTGAAACAACTGAAAAATGTCATATTCTAGGTTCTTCAAAGTAGCCACCTTTTGCTTTGATTACTGCTTTGCACACTCTTGGCATTTTCTTGATTAGCTTCAAGAGGTAGTCACCTGAAATGGTCTTCCAACAGTCTTGAAGGAGTTCTCCGAGAGATGCTTGGCACTTGTTGGCACTTTTGCCTTTACTCTGCGGTCCAGCTCACCCCTAAACCATCGATTGGGTTCAGGTCTGGTGACTGTGGAGGCCCGGTCATCTGGCGCAGCACCCCATCACTCTCCTTCTCAGTCAAATAGCCCTTGATGCCTTCAGTGTGACTCTACAATTTTCATAGTCATGAAAATAAAGAAAACTCATTGAATGAGAAGGTGTGTCCAAACTTTCGGTCTGTACTGTATATATATATATATATATATATATATATATATATATATATATATATATATATATATATATATATATATATATATATATATACACGTTATATACACATAAATGAATGTGAAATGTTGGGCAGAATTTACAGTAATGATATAAAGATCCATATAGATAAAAAATAGTGCAGATGTAATGAGGAGTAAAAAAGATATACTATGTAACAGTACAGTAAAGAGGTTATATACATTGTTTTGTTTTGTGTTTTGTTTTGTGGTGATCTAGCGGTGTAGTGTAGAGTTTAGTAGTGTAATGGTGGATGGAAAAAAGCTGTCCCTGAACCTGCTGGTTCTGGTGAGTAAGTTCCTGTATCTCCTTCTTGATGGAAGGAGGTTAAACAGTCTGTGACTGGGATGTGAAGAGTCCTTGATAATGTTGTGAGCTCTGCGCAGACATCTGCTGTAGTGAAGATGTTCAATGGTAGGTAGTTGGGTGCCAGTGATGCGTCGGGTGGTTTTGACCAACCTTTGCAGGGCTTTATGGTTACACACAGTGGAGCCTCCTGACCAACTTCATCACTGTATGGTACATACAGTGATGGAGTTGGTCAGGATGCTCATGATGATGCAGCAGTAGAAACTCGTTAAAATCCCTGTGGACAGATGAGATTTCTTGAGACTTCTCAAGAAGTCTCCAGCTTTGGATCAAGTCTCCAGCTTTAAGTTCCTGGGAGTTCACATCTCTGAGGATCTGTCATGGCAGCAGAACACTTCAGCCCTGGTTAAAAAAGCACAACAACGCCTGTAGTTCTTAAAAGGTCTCAAGAAAGTCTCAACACTGGCATCCTGAAGGGCTGCCAGTGTTCAGAATGAGGGTTGAGGATACCTGGTTGTCCAACCTAACAGATTGAGGTCTGTTGGTAAGAAAGTCCATAATTCATCTGCAAGTGGAGGTGCAAATACCCAGGTCATTAAGCTTAGTGAGCAGTACAGTCGGGAGGACTGTATTGAACGCAGAGCTAAAGTCAATAAACAGCATTCTGATGTAGGTGTTGCTTTTATCCAGGTGGGTGAGGGCTGAATGGAAGGCTGCACCCCTGTTGACCTGTTCGGGCGATAGGCAAACTGGTGTGGGTCCAGTGTAGGTGGTAGGCCTACAGTGAGGTGATTCAGGACCAGTTTCTCAAAGCACTTCATAGCGATAGGGGTGAGTGCAACTAGGCGAAAGTGTTTCAGGCATTCGCTGAGTGCTTAGGCACAGGTATGAGTGTTGTGGTATCAGGCATGTAGGAACCATGGCTTGGGCCAGTGACAGGTTGAAAATGTCAGTGAAAACCTGTGCCAGTTGTCCAGCGCATGCTCTGAGAACACGTATGCCATCCGGGCCAGCTGCCTTGCGTGCATCCACTTTACAACGCTGAATAGACGTCTGTTATTGAGAGTAAAAGTAAGCTGTAAAAGAGTTGAGGTGAAATGTCCTGTGCTTTGATCGAAACGAGCAAAAAAGCGACTAAGTTCGTCCGGTTGGAAGGCACTGCTGGTTGGTTGAGCTGTACATTTGTAGTCTGTGTTGGTCTGGATGCCTTTCCACGTGCGTCTGGGGTCAAAGTTGTGAATGTGCTCTTCTATGTGGAGTTTAAATATGAGTTTTGCTCTCCTAATGCCTCTTTTCAGGTTGGCCCTGGCTCTGTTGTAGTCCTCTAGGTTGCCAGATTTAAAGGCCGCATCTCTTGCTTTCAACAAGAGACGGACTTCAGAGTTTATCCACGGCTTCTGATTAAGAAAGCATTTCACGTGTTTGACAGTAGTGACCTTGTCATTGCACGTGTTGATATGGTCCAAAACAGATGAAGTATAAATGTTCGTGTGAGAATCCAGTGTGACCTGTGAGGCAAACATGTTCCAGTCAGTATCCTGAAACTGTTGCTGTAGAGAAAAAATGGCCCCCTCTGGCCATACCTTTACTGTCCGCACAGCTGATTTCACCCGTTTGATCAGTGGTGTGTATTTTGGTAGCATGAACAAAGAGAGGTTATCCGACTGACCCAAGTGGGGGAGGGGAATGGCTGTGTATACCCCAGGTATGTTTGTGTACACCTCGTACAGTGTTTTGTCTCCTCTGGAAGAGCAGGAGACATTTTTTGGACAAATTTTGGAAAAACAGATCTCAGGTTGGACTGGTTGAAATCTCCAGCAACAACGATAGCTCCTTTGGGATGTGCAGACTGTTGTTTGCTGATAGCTGCGTGCAGTTCCTCCATAGCTAGTTTTGCATTAGCATCCGGTGGACTGTACACCTCAGTCACAACAACGGCTGAGAATTCTCTCGGTTAATAAAAGTGTCCGGATGAATGAATGGTGCTCCAAAAACAACGTGGGCTTCATAAATTTTGGAGCAATTTTGAGGGCAAGGCTGGACTGTTAAGGCGGGACGGTATCCATGCTATTATTTCTTGTAGTATAGGTCATAGTCTCAGAACAGTGACTGTCCAGAGCCAAGGCCAGGGAGCAGACAGACAGGCTAAACAGACCGTCTGCTAGCTGCACAGAGTCGTCACTCAGGATCCACCAAATTGAGACTGTGTCTGTCCCCTGAGCGAAACCGAAATGTAGGAATTCTCAGAAAGTTTCTGTTTCAGTGTGTACGGGTGTCAAAGACCTCGGCGTTATTATTGACCCTAGTCTTTCCTTTGAGGCTCACGTGAATAATATTACCAGGATCCCCTTCATTCACCTTAGAAATATTGCTAAAATTAAAAAAATATGATGTCGTTACAGTATGCAGAAAAACTAGTTCAATCTTTTCTTACATCTTGATTAGACTACTGTAACGCTTTACTGTATGGGATTTTAAGTAAGTGCATAAAAAGGCTTCAGAATTCAGCAGCAAGAGTTGTCACTAGATCTAGAAAATATGACCACATCACCCTGTTTTAATCAGTCTACACTGGCTCCCAATAAAATCTTACATTAATTATAAAATGCTACTACTGATGTATAAAGCACTTAACGGTCTCTCACCGCAGTATCTGAGTGAACTTCTGCATCAGTATGATCCTCCAGGCCTACGTAGACCAAAAGGTGCAGGCTATCTCAAATAATAATGAAGGGGGCAAATCTTTCCCCACAGTTATGGAACAACCTTCCAATCAGTGTTCGGGACACAGTCTCAGTGTTAAAGTTGAGGTTAAAAACGTATTTATTAAGTCAAGCATTTTATCAGTAGATTTTTTTCTTAGGTAAAGGCGCAATTTTTTAAAATGAACAACGATAATATATGTATTATAATATATACGATTTTATTATAAAATGAGATATTCTATATATATATTCATTTTTATATTCATATTAATCATTTAAATCAAAAACCGTTAAAAAGTGCAATTCTTTAAAACGTCAAAAGCAAGAAATTACACCACAAATCGTGTTTACAAATATATTCCTATTTTACGTATAAATATGATAATATTAAAATATGAATTTTCATATTCAATGCATAATTTCAATAAAATCTATTTAAAAGTGAAATACATGAAGGTAAGGTTACAGAACCAATAAAATTTTCCCACAAAAAACTTTTTTTTTTTTTCCAAAAAACACTTTTTCAATATGGGTTTTTATATTCATACACAGAATTTCCTTAAAAACCAAAAATTATAACATTAGAGCAATTCATAAAAATTTAAAACGAAAACAGTGATAAGTTTTTTGATATTAAATTTTTATTACAAAATGATAATTCTATAAATATTGTTTTTTATATTCATATTAACAATTTCATTAAAAACCATTAAAAAGTGTTTTTCTTTAAAACGTAACAAAAAATTTACACAACAAATCGTGTTTACATCAATATTACTTTTTACATAAAAATATTATAGCTATTCTAAAAATATGAATTTTCAAATTCATAAACATCATTCAACTAAATCCTGTTAAAAAGTGAAATACATGAAGGAAAAGGTGACAAGACAAATCATATTTTCACAAAACAATCGATTTTTTTTCACTCAACAAATATTTTTTTAATATAAATTTTTATTTTCAAAAGTTTCCTTAAAAACAATTAAAAGGTGTGTCGGAACTCAGAGCCCGTCTCTGAGGCGACACATCGAGGGTGGATTCTTTGCTCAGAGGATTCCCAAAGTTTCTCAGCCAATTCTAAAAAGACAAAATATAATAGACACAAACCACCAATGAAGGATCCTCAGTCCTGGATGAGTAAAAGAAAAACTTCTTTATTTCGTTCGCGTTCCAAAGAGCTCAGTTGAAGGCGGGTACCCCACATCAAACCGATCAGCGCATCAAAATTGATACAGCACACCAGAGTGAGGAAGTACAACTACTGTCTGTTCCACACTTGTATTTATACCCTGTAGCCACCATATCTTTATATTTTTTTCTAAGTACTTGACCTTGAGTAATTCCCCTTATTTGCCGATCTTGCCTTCTTCTTGCCTTCTTCTTTCCAATTCCCCTTATCTTTGTCCTTGGCTCATTTCTCCAATACAACACCATATTTGGAGTTCCTGTTTTTCCCTATTCCCCTTATTTTCGGCCTTGTTTTAATTTATATATAAAAAAATTAGTGGGTATAAAGCCCCTATTTTCTCTGAATCCAACCATATGCTTCTTCAGTCTTTCAAGTGTGAACAACTGTCTCCTCTCCTCCTCTGCGCCCTATTTTGCCCATCTGCATCTGCAATGTGTGAGTGTTATGTTTTATTCTTTGCTTTATTTTTATAATGCTGTTTGCTATTCTATTTTTCTTAAATTAGGTGACACCATTAAATTGAGTGACACCAGTGCATTAAATTGTCTATCTACAGGTGCTTGATTATATTACTTAGTGCTCAAGGTATATTTTAAATGTGCATTCCGAACTGAGTGTTACATAGAGTATAGAATCTTCTCTTAAATGTGTGTTATCTTTTGCTTACACCTAATAGTCACCGTGATTTTACCCTGTTTAACATTTTGTCTCTGTTGATCTCTTTTGCTCACCTCCAGCATGCAGACGTACTCAGGCGTATGCTCTTCGCAGACACTATCGCCAATTCCAGCTCTCCTCAATTGCTAATGAGCTTGCTCAGTTCCTTGAGCAGCTCTCTAGCCCGTCTGTTCCATCGAGTCCCTTTTCGCCTCCTCGCATCGTGCAGAGCACTTCTACGCGTGACACGAGCACACAAACTTCTCCTGACCTTGATGACTGCAGCGAAGGCTCCTACCCCCCTGATCTGATACCACTATCGTCTCATTATCCTTCACCCTGGTCCTCCACTGATTATTCCCCTACTTCTCCCGCTGCACCGTCAGGCTGCTGTGCTCCTGTGCCTTCGCCTGGCTCTGAGCCCAACTACTCCTTCATGTCTCCTGGGCCTTCAGCAGGCCACACGCCTTACTATCCCACAGCCCACACTCCTTGCTCTCACAATAAAAATGTTTAAACTCCCCAAGGTCGTTTTCTGTCCTGCTTTGTATATTCCACACACTCATAACACTCAGTCAGACTCTATCCTACTCACACATGTAAATACCCTGTTATTACTATTTTACTTATATTTGGTTGGTAAATAAAGGCTTGATTAACATATAGATTAAATAGGCTTTATCAACCCAAATTAAATAGGTTTTGTCAAACTACTTTTACTGTATCTGCATTAATTATTAGGTTGTTCTTCATTGACTATTAGATTAACTGTGTTGGATTAATATTAGTTTGATTATACACATGCTAGATAAGGTTAAAATATTTTTTCTCGACATTACTCCCTCCTCTGAGACTTTATAGTCCCACATTCTGCTTACTTTCGTGATAACCTTTTTCGAATCATACATATCACGTAATACAGCATTAAAACAAAGTAAAATTTTGAGTTCTTTGGCATATGTAGTTTTCTTCTGACCCAGATACTTTACGTATCGTAGGGGGTCTTGTTGGAGCCCTGGTAGAGGTTACTAGCACTTTACCAGGCACTCGTGTGTTGATTCTACGTGAATGTGTTGGTCCAAAGAATAAGTCCATTAAAGCGTAATTTCCACGGTGATCAAAAGTAAAACGATCACAAGTACACAATTTAAACAATCTCCCAAAAAGTCCATCTGACATTGATAGTGTAAGACTTGAAAGTTTTCAAAGAAAATCAAACGAAACACAGTCAAAAGAGATAACAAAAACAGTCAAAAGAAAATTACTAGAAACCGAAACAATCCAAGAAAAGAAAAAGTCCAAAAATCGACATTTAAAAGAAAAAGTCCAAAAATCAACATTATAAAAATCAAAGGTATAAAAATCAAAGGTAAAAGATAAAAAAAAAAAAATGAAATCTAAAACATTACATCGACATTACTCCCACCCTCACAATAGTTGGTATGCCCAATCACAACATGATGAACTAGGAGTGGGCGAAAAAACCTGACATTAAATCAATTGACAGGGAATATTCCCACTCTGCCCGCCAGTGGCGTGACAGTGGCCTCACCACCAAGGTCACCCTTAGTCGTGATCGTACAGGCAGCTAAATGTAAGACACATAAAATAGATGAGAATGAAAATAAAACAAAACAAAAACAATACAGTCAGTGTAAATGTGGCCAAACTATGGAACAGGAGAGAACCGTTTATTCCACTGCGGCAGGGGAACGGATATATGGTGGCCAGACCGCAGCGCAAACCACACCGCATTATGCCATCTGAGTCGTGAATATCGACCTCGCGATGAAATGACACCTGAGTCCATGCTGTTCATGTTGGGCCTATGAACACGGGTGGGACGGCAATGCCAGTCCCGTTGTCCATAGAACATAGTCACAGAAGGTAATGGTGTAGAATGTTACCATAGTTCGTTGCAAGACGAAGTTCGTGATCAGAAAACTGTGATTACTTGGGGCTCCTTGTGAGTGAGTAGGAACCTGAAATGATTCGGCCAGAGAAATAGCTCAGCGCACATTAAAGATACGGGTGACTACCTGGAGTCCCCCAGGAAGATCATAGGCAGAGTTCTGAATGGAGTCTAACCACATTCCCTCTGGCGAATACATGTTGGCATGGTGCATGATGGCTGTCACTGGTCTGCGTTGGTCCTCATCAGTTGTCCAAAGCAATACATCCTTTTCTGGAGGGAAGCTGAACCATTTGCGGGGTCCATCATAGCATTGTTCTCCCAAAGGACAGGTGTTCTGCCCCTGGCACCAAACGCAGTGCGTCTGAAGGTCAAAGGCGAGGGAATCACAGGCATCGCAGGGACCCCTGAATGTCTCGAAATCAAAACGATACCCCTCAGTGCAAGCATCAGCGTATGCACATACGCCAGGAAGCGGCCGTTGATTCGGCTGTCGCCACCTGGGTTCACCAGCAGCCATATTCCTGCACACAACATGTAGACCTCACAACAACAACATGGTTCATACAACAAAATAAGACAGCAAGCACCCGAAGCAGTTTTCCTGAAAGTGGGAAATATAGAAGTAAGACTCAGTGGGCATGTCATTGTTATCAAGATCAGTAATCAAACACAGATATATAGATGGTTAGTTAGATATATATATATATATATATATATATATATATATATATATATATATATATATATATATATATATATATATATATATACATATTAAAAAGGATATGTCTGGGGAAAGTTATTTGTGTCCTTCGCTCAGGGCAAAAAGCCTTGCGTTCATGTCCACACAGACATCATGGTCCATGGCAGCATAGATGTGATCTACAGGAGATTCCTGCTCTGTGACAGCAGACATTGGGAACTGTACATATTGTCCGAACAGTGAGTGCACAGTCTTGCTGATAAGAGCACGGAGACAGGGAATTCCACAGCAAACAAAACATGCCACGGCTGCAAGAATAATGGCAAGTGTAGTTCCAATACGCACCAGTCCCGCCAACCAGCTTGAAGAAAAAAGCCAACTTAGCCAACTGGACAGAGCAGATTCCTTCGCATTATTGGAGACCATCTCATCACGAGCTTTCACCATACGGTCCAGTAGAGCGTGTAGCGGACCTGCAGAGCCAGTGTAAAGAGGAATAACCGCGCAACAGTCCTCCCCAATAAGATGGCATACACCTTGGTCTGGGCCAAGCATTTTGTCAATCGCGAACCTATTCTGCACAGCCATTAATGTAGTGGCATGAAGTTGTTCTGATATCAGTTTCAAGGCTTCAATTGTGTGATTGATAAAACGTTGTTGGTTGTACCAAATATAATTTATCCAGGCCGTATTGCGATCTATCTGGATCCAAGGGAGAAACATTGTCAATGCCTTGGAGGCACCCTTGTCTAGAGCGGCAAATTCAACCGGAACACCTACTGGTGTGCCCTTCCAACTTATATAGATCTGAGGATCCCCCAAGAGGGTAACCTAGATTTATTAGTGATCGTGAGATACTTGTCCCTATAAATGTTTTTTTCAATGTCACCTTGGGGAGCGCTTCGACGTCGTCTCGACCTAAACAGGTCATTTAAACGGGTCTCATTTACTGCCACAACAATGAGACGTCCTTCTAGAATTACTGGTGCACAGCGACCATGCCACAGGCTAGGTAGAACCTGCAGCACTTCATTTCCACCACAGAACCAAAATATGTCCGCCAGGGGCAGTGTGCCCATTCTCAAGTTTGGGACATGAAACTGCCTATGTGCTGTAGTGTCACACTTTTTTGTGGAGAACTTACAAGAGTCACACCTTTCTGTGGAGGAATTACAAGACTGTCTTAAGTTAAGTATGTGGAACGCTGCATCAATCTGTTGTCCACCATTAATTACTCCTCTTGCGTGAAGGCACAAAGGGAAAGTTTGTCCTGGGTGCATAATCACCCGCAGATCATCATTACTAAGCGTGGCCAGGGGCTGATATTCGCATGAAGCACTACGTGAGCGCATCCATGTGGCTCCATAATTAACAGCAGCTGAACCCAATAGACATATTGCTGGACAGAGATGAGTGGTGTCATAGGGTTCTTTATCACATGCCTCTAACCCTACTGTCGGCATAACACGAGGTGGGCGACGAGATCTTCTGTCGCATACAATACATGTAGAGTGAGGTACTGCTGTACGCCCTGACTCTATATATAGCATATAGCATGCACTTGACAAAGATTCTTTTACATGTTTATGATGTGATATAACAAATCATGTTTGACAAAAAAATTTACTTTTTTCATACAAATATGATGGATATTTTAAAGATATTTTAAATGTCATATCAATAATCATACTTTTGAGAAAAACTGTAAAAAAAAAAAAAAAAAGGGAAAAAATCAGGTGAGGAAAGTCATTCTTTATCAAAAAAACATCAACACATCGTGTTTGGCAACGTCGTGTTTGTGATGAAAATAATATGTTTCTTAAGCGCTGAAAAAGCGATTCCGCAAGTCTCAGCATAGTAGGACGAAAGCAAAACGGTTTTTCGAACAAAGTAAGATTACACATTCAACATGCACTTCACGAAGATTTTTTACGTTTTTATGTGATATAACAAAACAAATATTTTGACAAAAATATTACTTTTTTCATACAAATATGATGGATATTATAAAAATATGAAAATTCATATTAATAATCATACTTTTGAGACTGTAAAAGAAAGTGAAAAAATAAGGTGAGGAAAGTCATTCTGTATCAAAAAAACATCAACACCTCGTGCTTGGCAACGTCGTGTATATGATGTAAATAATATGTTTCTTAAGCGCTGAAAAAGCGATTCCGCAAGTCTCAGCATAGTAGGACGAAAGCAAAACGGTTTTTCGAACAAAGTAAGATTACACATTCAACATGCACTTCACGAAGATTTTTTACGTTTTTATGTGATATAACAAAACAAATATTTTGACAAAAATATTACTTTTTTCATACAAATATGATGGATATTATAAAAATATGAAAATTCATATTAATAATCATACTTTTGAGACTGTAAAAGAAAGTGAAAAAATAAGGTGAGGAAAGTCATTCTGTATCAAAAAAACAACACCTCGTGTTTGGCAACGTCGTGTATATGATGTAAATAATATGTTTCTTAAGCGCTGAAAAAGCGATTCCACAAGTCTCAGCCTCGTAGTAAGGAAGCAAAACGGTTTTTTTTAATCATAGTAAGATTACACATATGGCATGCACTTGACAAAGATTCTTTTACATGTTTTGATGTTATATAACAAAATAAATAATGTTTTGAAAAAAAATATTACTTTTTTCATACAAATATAATGGATATTAAAAAAAATATATGAAATTTCATATTGATAATCATACTTTTGAGAAAAACTGTAAAAAAAAAAAGTGAAAAAATCAGGTGAGGAAAGTCATTATCAAAAAAAACATCAACACCTCGTCTTTGGCCATGTCGTGTATATGATGTAAATAAGTTTCTTAAGCGCTGAAAAAGCGATTCCGCAAGTCTCTGCCTCGTAGAAAGGAAGCAAAACGGTTTTTCAACCATAGTAAGATTACACATATAATAGCATGCACTTGACAAAGATTCTTTTACATGTTTGTGATGTGATATAACAAAACAAATCATGTTTGACAAAAATAATACTTTTTTCATACAAATATGATGGATATTATAAAAATATTAAATGTCATATTATTAATCATACTTTTGAGAAAAACTGTAAAAAAAAAAAGAAAGTGAAAAAATCAGGTGAGGAAAGTCATACTTTATCAAAAAAACATCAACACCTCGAGTTTGGCAACGTCGTGTATGTGATGAAAATAATGTTTCTTAAGCGCTGAAAAAGCGTTTCCGCAAGTCTCAGCCTCGTAGTAAGGAAGCAAAACGGTTTTTTTTTTAACCATAGTAAGATTACACATATGGCATGCACTTGACAAAGATTCTTTTACATGTTTTGATGTTATATAACAAAATAAATAATGTTTTGAAAAAAATATTACTTTTTTCATACAAATATGATGGATATATAAAAAATATGAAAATTCATATTGATAATCATACTTTTGAGAAAAACTGTAAAAAAAAAAAAAAAAGTGAAAAAATCAGGTGAGGAAAGTCATTATCAAAAAAACATCAACACCTCGTCTTTGGCCACGTCGTGCATATGATGTAAATAAGTTTCTTAAGCGCTGAAAAAGCGATTCCGCAAGTCTCAGCATAGTAGGACGCAAGCAATACGGATTTTTGAACAAAGTAAGATTACACATTCAACATGCACCTCACGAAGATTTTTTACGTTTTTATGTGATATAACAAATCATGTTTGACAAAAATATGACTTTTTTCAAACAAATATGATGGATATTATAAAATATGAAATTTCATATTCATCATCATTATTTTGATAAAAACTGTAAAAAGTTAACAAATCATGTGTGGAAAGTCAAAATTTAATAAAAAACGCATCAACACCTCATGTTTGGCCACGTCGTGTATGTGATGTAAATAAGTTTCTTAAGCGCTGAAAAAGCGATTCCGCAAGTCTCAGCCTCGTAGAAAGGAAGCAAAACGGTTTTTCAACCATAGTAAGATTACACATACAGCATGCACTTGACAAAGATTCTTTTACATGTTTATGATGTGATATAACAAATCATGTTTGACAAAAAAAAATTCTTTTTTCATACAAATATGATGGATATTATAAAGATATTAAATGTCATATTAATAATCATACTTTTGAGAAAAACTGTAAAAAAAAAAAAAAAAAGGGAAAAAATCAGGTGAGGAAAGTCATTTTTTATAAAAAAAAAACATCAACACCTCGTGTTTGGCAACGTCGTGTATATGATGTAAATAATATGTTTCCTAAGCGCTGAAAAAGCGATTCCGCAAGTCTCAGCCTCGTAGAAAGGAAGCAAAACGGTTTTTCAACCATAGTAAGATTACACATATAGCATGCACTTGACAAAGATTCTTTTACATGTTTGTGATGTGATATAACAAAACAAATCATGTTTGACAAAAATAATACTTTTTTCATACACATATGATGGATATTATAAAAATATTAAAAGTCATATTATTAATCATACTTTTGGGAAAAACTGTAAAAAAAAAAAAAAAAGTGAAAAAATCAGGTGAGGAAAGTCATTATCAAAAAAACATCAACAGCTCGTCTTTGGCCATGTCGTGTATATGATGTAAATAAGTTTCTTAAGCGCTGAAAAAGCGATTCCGCAAGTCTCTGCCTCGTAGAAAGGAAGCAAAACGGTTTTTCAACCATAGTAAGATTACACATATAGCATGCACTTGACAAAGATTCTTTTACATGTTTGTGATGTGATATAACAAAACAAATCATGTTTGACAAAAATAATACTTTTTTCATACAAATATGATGGATATTATACAAATATTAAAAGTCATATTATTAATCATACTTTTGAGAAAAACTGTAAAAAAAAAAAAAAAAAGTGAAAACATCAGGTGAGGAAAGTCATTATCAAAAAAACATCAACAGCTCGTCTTTGGCCATGTCGTGTATATGATGTAAATAAGTTTCTTAAGCGCTGAAAAAGCGATTCCGCAAGTCTCTGCCTCGTAGAAAGGAAGCAAAACGGTTTTTCAACCATAGTAAGATTACACATATAGCATGCACTTGACTAAGATTCTTTTACATGTTTGTGATGTGATATAACAAAACAAATCATGTTTGACAAAAATAATACTTTTTTCATACAAATATGATGGATATTATAAAAATATTAAATGTCATATTATTAATCATACTTTTGAGAAAAACTGTAAAAAAAGAAAGTGAAAAAATCAGGTGAGGAAAGTCATACTTTATCAAAAAAACATCAACATCTCGAGTTTGGCAACGTCGTGTATGTGATGAAAATAATGTTTCTTAAGTGCTGAAAAAGCGATTCCGCAAGCCTCAGCCTCGTAGTAAGGAAGCAAAACGTTTTTTTTTTTAACCATAGTAAGATTACACATATGGCATGCACTTGACAAAGATTCTTTTACATGTTTTGATGTTATATAACAAAATAAATAATGTTTTGAAAAAAAATATTACTTTTTACATACAAATATGATGGATATTATAAAAAATATGAAATTTCATATCGATAATCATACTTTTGAGAAAAACTGTAAAAAAAAAAAAAAAAAAAAAAATCAGGTGAGGAAAGTCATTATCAAAAAAACATCAACACCTCGTCTTTGGCCATGTCGTGTATATGATGTAAATAAGTTTCTTAAGCGCTGAAAAAGCGATTTCGGAAGTCTCTGCCTCGTAGAAAGGAAGCAATACGGATTTTCGAACAAAGTAAGATTACACATTCAACATGCACTTCAACGAAGATTTTTTACGTTTTTATGTGATATAACAAATCATGTTTGACAAAAATATGACTTTTTTCCAAACAAATATGATGGATATTATAAAATATGAAATTTCATATTCATCATCATTATTTTGATAAAAACTGTAAAAAGTTAACAAATCATGTGTGGAAAGTCAAAATTTAACCAAAAGCGCATCAACACCTCATGTTTGGCCACGTCGTGTATGTAATGTAAATAAGTTTCTTAAGCGCTGAAAAAGCGATTCCGCAAGTCTTAGCCTCGTAGAAAAGAAGCAAAACGGTTTTTCAACTATAGTAAGATTACACATACAGCATGCACTTGACAAAGATTATTTTACGTTTTGATGTGATAAAACAAATCATGTTTTTACAAAAATATTACTTTTCCCACAAATATGATGAATATTATGAAAAAAAGCAATTTCAAATTGATAATCATAATTTTGAGAAAAACTGTTAAAAAGTGTAAAATGTTAACAAATTATTTATGGAAAGTCGTCCTAAATAAAAAAAAAAAAACAACACCTCATGTTTGAAAATGTCGTGTATGTGATGTAAAGAATACGTTTCTTTAGCGCTGAAAAAGCGAGTCCGCAAGTCTCAGCCTCGTAGTAAGGAAGCAAAACGGTTTTTCAACCATAGTAAGATTACACATATAGCATGCACTTGACAAAGATTCTTTTACATGCTTATGATGTGATATAACAAATCATGTTTGACAAAAAAAATTACTTTTTCATACAAATATGAAGGATATTATAAAGATATTAAATGTCATATCAATAATCATACTTTTGAGAAAAACTGTAAAAAAAAAGTGAAAAGGTCAGGTGAGGAAAGTCATTCGTTATCAAAAAAAACATCAACACCTCGTGTTTGGCAACGTCGTGTATATGATGTAAATAATATGTTTCCTAAGCGCTGAAAAAGCGATTCCGCAAGTCTCAGCCTCGTAGTAAGGAAGCAAAACGGTTTTTTTAACCATAGTAAGATTACACATATGGCATGCACTTGACAAAGATTATTTTACATGTTTTGATGTTATATAACAAAATAAATAATGTTTTGAAAAAAATATTACTTATTTCATACCAATATGATGGATATTATAAAAAAATATGAAATTTCATATTGATAATCATACTTTTGAGAAAAACTGTAAAAAAAAAAAAAAAAAAAAAAAAGTGAAAAAAATCAGGTGAGTAAAGTCATTATCAAAAAAACATCAACACCTCGTCTTTGGCCACGTCGTGCATATTATGTAAATAAGTTTCTTAAGCGCTGAAAAAGCGATTCCGCAAGTCTCTGCCTCGTAGAAAGGAAGCAAAACGGTTTTTCAACCATAGTAAGATTACACATATAGCATGCACTTGACAAAGATTCTTTTACATGTTTGTGATGTGATATAACAAAACAAATCATGTTTGACAAAAATATAACTTTTTTCATACAAATATGATGGATATTATAAAGATATTAAATGTCATATTAATAATCATACTTTTGAGAAAAACTGTAAAAAAAAAAAGTGAAAAGATCAGGTGAGGAAAGTCATTCGTTATCAAAAAAACATCAACACCTCATGTTTGGCAACGTCGTGTATGTGATGTAAATAATACGTTTCTTAAGCGCTGAAAAAAAAAAAGATGAAAACATCAGGTTAGGAAAGTCATTCTTTATCAAAAACGCATCAACACCTCACGTCGTTGACACGTCGTGTATGTGATGTAAATAAGTTTCTTAAGCGCTGAAAAAGCGATTCCGTATGTCTCAGCCTCGTAGAAAGAAAGCAAAAAAGGTTTTTCGAACATAGTAAGATTACACATACAGAATGCACTTGACAAAGATTATTTTACGTTTTGATGTGATATAACAAATCATGTTTTGACAATAATATTACTTGTCCTTCAAAGTCGTCCTAAATAAAAAAAAAACCAACACCTCATGTTTGGAAATGTCGTGTATGTGATGTAAAGAATAAGTTTCTTCAGCGCTGAAAAAGCGATTCCGCATGTCTCAGCATAGTAGGACGAAAGCAAAACGGTTTTTTAACCATAGTAAGATTACACATACAGCATGCACTTGACAAAAATTATTTTACATGTTTATGATGTGATATAACAAATCATGTTTGACAAAAATATTACTTTTTCATACAAATATGATGGATATTATAAAGATATTAAATGTCATATTAATAATCATACTTTTGAGAAAAACTGTAAAAAAAAAAAAAAGTTAAAAGATCAGGTGAGGAAAGTCATTCGTTATCAAAAAAACATCAACACCTTGTGTTTGGCAACGTCGTGTATGTGATGTAAATAAAACGTTTCTTAAGCGCTGAAAAAGCGATTCCGCATGTCTCAGCATAGTAGGACGGAAAGCAAATGGTTTCTTGAACAAAGTAAGATTACACATACAGATTGCACTTGACAAAGGATCTTTTACATGTTTATTATGTGATATAACAAAACAAATAATGTTTTAACAAAAATTATACCTTTGTTCTTACAAAAATGATGTATATAATGAAAATATAAAATTTCATATTCATCATCATACTTTTGATAAAAACTGTAAAAAGTTAACAAATCATGTGTGGAAAGTCGAAATTAATCAAAAACGCATCAACACCATGTTTGGCCATGTCGTGTATGTGATGTAAATAAGTTTCCTAAGCGCTGAAAAAGTGATTCCGCAAGTCTCTGCCTCGTAGAAAGGAAGCCAAACGGTTTGTCAACCGTAGTAAGATTACACATACAGCATGCACTTGACATTGAATCTTTAACATGTTTTGATTGTGATAAAACAAATCATGTTTTGACAAAAATATTACTTTTCAATACAAATATCATGGATATTATAAAAATATGAAATTTCATATTAATAATCATATTTTTGAGAAAAACTGTAAAAAAAAAAAAAGTGAAAAAATCAGGTTAGGAAAGTTATTCTTTATCAAAAACGCATCAACACCTCATGTTTGGACACGTCGTGTATGTGATGTAAATAAATTTCTTAAGCGCTGAAAAAGCGATTCCGCAAGTCTCAGCCTCGTAGAAAGGAAGCAAAACGGTTTTTCAACCATAGTAAGATTAAACATACATGACAAAGATTATTTTACATGTTTTGATGTGATATAACAAAACAAATCATGTTTTGACAAAAATATTGCTTTTTAAATACAAATATGATGGATATTATAAAAATATGAAAGTTCATATTAATAATCATATTTTTGAGAAAAACTGTAAAAAAAAAAGTGAAAAAATCAGGTTAGGAAAGTCATTATCAAAAAAACACCAACGAAAGTTAAACCGTTTTTCGAACAATGTAAGATTATACATACAGATTGCACTTGACAAAGATTATTTTACATGTTTATGATGTGATATAACAAAACAAGTATTGTTTTAACAAAAAATATACCTTTTTTTCTTACAAAAATGATGTATATAATGAAAATATGATATTTCAAATTAATAATCCTACTTTTGGGAAAAACTGTAAAAAAAAAAAAAAAAAAGTAAAAAAATCATGTGTGGAAAGTCAAAATTAATAAAAAAAAACGAACACCTCATGTTTGGCCAAGTCGTGTAAATAAGTTTCTTAAGCGCTGAAAAAGCGATTCCGCAAGTCTCAGCATTGAAGAAGTAAAGCAAAACGATTTTTCTAACATAGTAAGATTATAACAAAACAAATCATGTTTTGACAAAAATATGACTTTTTTCATACAAATATGATGGATATTATAAAAATATGATATTTCATATTATTATTCATACTTTTAAAAAAACTGTTAAAATCTGTAAAAAGTTAAATCATGTGTGGAAAGTCAAAATAAATCAAAAACGCATCAACACCTCATGTTTGGCAGCGTCGTGTATGTGATGTAAAGAAAAGGTTTCTTAAGTGCTGAAAAAGCGAGTTTGCAAGTGACATCTACATATAACAAAAGCAAAACGGACAGCATGCACATGACAAAGATTCTTTTACATGTTTATGATGTGATTAAACAAAATAATGTTTTAACAAAAATATACATGAAACTTCATATTCATAATCATAATATGTGAGATAACAAAACGAATCAAACCTCGAAGGACGACAGCAATGTGATCCAATTCATAACTCAGTTATGTTCATTTACATGTTTACAACGTTAAATGACAAAACTAATCATGTGTTAAAAAAATCTGTTTATTTAAAATAAACTTTTGTAAGTAACCTTTTGTAAGGTTTTGTAATAACCGTTAAAAAGGGCAACGAGTTAAAGAAAAACAGAAAAAGTGACATAAGTCATGTTTTGACAAAACGATAGTTTTCTTCATAACAATATTAACAATTTACTGTTAAAATGTTGTTTTTAACATTTTATTGTTAAAATATTTTTTTCGTATTCAAAAACATAATTTTAGTTAAATCCATTAAAAAGTTAAATAAGAAAGCAAAAATGGTGACGGGGCAAATTAAATTTATTCCAAAATATGACAATAAATATGTGAGGAAAATATTAATTTTTATACTCATTAGTTTGCAATAACTGAACAACAATCGTAAAGATGCCATGACAAATCATGTTTTGATTAAAATATAACAAAAAAAAATTGTTATTAGGAAAATATGAATTTCCATTTTTATTAAAAGAATAATTCAAAGAAATTTCTATATATAACGAAAAACGAAAAGTGGCAAATTGTTTTAACAAAAAATATTTGTATGAAACATTTTATGCAAACTGGTAAAAGGTAAAAACTCGTAAAATAGAAAACGAGAAGCGAAAAGGTGCCATGACAAATCATATTGTAACTAAAATAAGACTTTCTTTCTTAAAAATATATATGATAATTATTACTTAACATATGTTTCATAAAATTCTGATAGTTATTTTAAAAATATAAATTTTTATATTCATTAGCAAATGTAATAAAAATAGTTAAAAGGTGCAATAAGTGAACGAAAAACGAAAACTTGCCATGACAAATGTTTGGCCTAAAATATGACTTTTCTAATATATAAATATAATAATAAAAATTTTATATATATATATATATATATATATATATATATATATATATATATATATATATATATATATATATATATATATATATATATATATATAATTTTTTTTTTTTTTAATTATTAAGTTTTCGTTTTTCGTTCACTTATTGCACCTTTTAACGATTTTTATTACATTTGCTATATATATATATATATATACATATATATATATATATATATATATATATATATATATATATATATATATATATATATATATATAGCAAATAGTTGGTATAAAAATATAAAATTTTACATTCATCTGCATAATTTCATAAATAACATCATAAAGTGGAATAAGAGAACGAATAAGGTGACACGACAAATAAAAAATTCTAAATTATAATTATCATATAAAAAAGCGCTATGAGCTAACGGAAAACAAAAAGGTTCCATGACAAATATATGTTTTGCTTAAAATATGACTTTTTTAGTAAAGCAAATATATTATGAAAATATTAATATATTTGCTTTTAATATTAGTTAGCAACATTTTATTAAAAACTGTCAAAAGGTGCAATAAGAGATTGAAAAACAAAAAGGTGACGATAAATATATATTAAAAATTATAATTATGAAATGAATTTTCATGTTCTCAAGAATAATTTCATGTTAAACCGATTGAAGGTGCATTAAATAAACGAAAAATGCCACTGCATGACAAAACATTTGTTGCATCTAACATATGACTTTTTTTTTTTCCTTCACGTTTTGCAATTTTTTTTTTTTTTTATGAAATTCTGTTTCTGAATATGAAAATTCATATTTTGTTATTCACTATAAAAAACAAAATAAAAAAAAAAGATTTTCGTCAAAACAGTGTCATTATTTTGAATTGGTTCAATTACTGCACTTCTTAACGGTTTTGAATGAAATTCTTTTTCAATATGAAAATTTATATTTTTGTGAACTTTTGTGAATTTTGTGAAAAGTCATTGTAGTCACATTTTTCGTTTATGTATTGCTCTTTTTTAAAATAATTTCTTGAAATTATGAATATGAAAATCTATTTTTTCATCATATTTTCAACATCAAATTTTTTTCAAAACTTTATTTGTTATGCCACCATTGTCGTGTTTTTTTTTTTAATTCTGCTAAATGGAGAGAATGATGTCATATCACATTATAAACATGTAAACAAATACTGAACAAGAGCATGCTGTATCTGCAAATACACCTGCAGATGGTTCAATAAACCGCATTTATTTCGTCCTACGAGTCTGAGCCTTGCGGAATTGCATTTTCAGCACCTAAGAAGCTCAAATTGCTCACAACATGTACAAGATTTTTCCAACAATAAGCTGATGAATTATGACTTTCTAAACGATTTTTGTTCACTTTTTACTGATTTTAACAGTATTTTATGAAATTATGCTTGAGAACATTAATTAATATTTTCATAAAACTATCATATTTCTGTAAAATAAGTCATATGTTTGTCAAAACATGATTTGTAATGATCATAAACATGTAAAAATATACTGATCAAGAGCATGCTGTATGCGCAAATAGACCTTGATACAATTAACCTCTTTTCTTTCGTCCTCCGGGGCTTAGACTTGTGGAATTGCACTAATATTTTTGTAAAAAAAAAAAAAAAAAATTCATATTTTTGTCAAAACATTGTCAGCACCTTTTTGTTTACGTATTGCGTTTTTTATCGTCATTTCTTAAAATTAGGAAATAATTTTTTTCATAATCATATTTGTATAAAAAAATAATTTTTTTTGTCAAAATACAATTGTTGTTAATAATATAGTAATAATATAGCATAATCTATGAAATAAGGAAAAGAGCGGAGTACTCTCGCATGACCAAATTGCTGTCCACCAAGCGAAGTAAAACAAGAAAATGAAACAGTGGTATATGTACCCACCTTTTTTGTTGTTTAACCCTCTTGAAAACTCTCGAAGACAATGGTAATTTAAATAAACCTTTTTGAATGTTGGAATATTTGAATGTTAATGAAAGTTAGAATACTTGGGGAAAGGTCTAACGTCCAAAGATTTCCAATAATGGTAATGACTGATGGTAACTGAGGAGAGCCCAGGTTTAGGGAGTTTTAAATTTTAAGGGTTAAAATTTATAAAAACAGGAAAAAATGCCAGGTGTGGTCGGACCATCGATGTCATGACATGCAGATGGTCTCAGGTTGATTGTGGTTTGCCGCAATATACTCTACCTTTGCTCTACTCATCCAAGTGTCTTGGCTTCTTTTGAAGAGACTATTTTTCAGATTCAAGCAATCTAAGAGGTCTTATCGATCTTAGCAATCTTATATTGGTTGTCTGTACCAAAGTGTCACACACCACCCAAAAGAAGGCACATTTAATGTTTTATTGTGTGACATAATGAAAAAGAAATTAGATGAGTGGGAAGGGCACAAAACCGCAAAGAAAGGACAAAGTAAATTAAAATGGAAGAAAACCATAGTGGGGTTTGAAACAGAGGGGATAATGAGAGAGACAGAAAGCAGATTAAAAAAAGGGTAAGTAGTTAGAGAAAAACCATGGATGGACTACTGGAGACATAAAAGTACATAGAGTTCTGAGCGGATGCTACAAGCTTGAAGAAAATGAGAAAAGTGCAGCACTGGCAACGGCACTACGAGGAAACGAAAAATAGCAAGATGGCGCCGGTGAGGTCGGCTGCCGCCGAGGTCCGAGGTCGGATGGCGCCGGTGAGGTCGACTGCTCTGGCTACGCTTTCTCTTTTTTTGTTTATTTTATACTTTTATTTAAGTAGTTACACTTCCATCTACACAAGATGGACATCATTAGATATGACAGAGACACTCTTATATCTATTGGTGTACAATGCACTCACCTTTCGCCATTTTTTAAACCCGGACCCATGCTGGCCGAGCGAGTTCCTGAGGGAAAACAAAGGACGTGACCCGTACCGGCGTATGCGAGGGAAACGAGTCAGGAACAGGCTGAGGGCACGCGCACACCGCGCTCCCTTACCTAGCATCCTGTTAGCCAACGTCCAGTCACTGGAGAACAAGCTCGACGACCTCAGGGCAAGGGTCACGTTCCAGAGAGACATTCGGGACTGCAACCTTCTCTGCTTCACCGAGACATGGCTGAACCCAGCGGTACCGGACCATGCCATCCAGCCGGCCTAGTTTTTCTCGATTTACCGCATGGACAGAACACTGGATTCGGGGAAGTCAAGAGAAGGTGAAGTGTGTCTGATGGTGAACAACCACTGGTGTGACAGCGCGAGCATTGTTCCTCTTTCACGCTCCTGCACACCAAATCTGGATATACTGACCATCAAATGTCGGCCCTTTTATCTACCTCGATAATTCAGTTCGGTCATAGTTAGTGCCGTTTATATTCCACCACAAGTGGACACGGACACTACAGTATGGGACTTACATGAGTCACTAGCGCAACACCAAATACAGCATCGGGACGCTGCGCTCATTGTGGTCGAAAATTTTAACAGTGCCAACTTCAAGCGCGCAATCCCGAACTTTCATAAGCACATCACCTGCCCTACCAGGGGCGAAAGAACACTGGACTACTGCTATACAACATTCAAGAACGGCTACAAGGCACAATCACGTCCACCGTTTGGGAAATTGGACCATGCTGCCATCTTCCTCATGCCTGTTTACAAACAAAGGCTGAAACAGGAAGCTCTGGTTCAGAGGGAGGTCGCGCGCTGGACTGACCAATCGATGGCCGCTCTGCAGGACGCTTTGGATGACGCAGACTGGGACATGTTCCGGCGCAGCACTGATGACGTCAACATGTTTACGGAAGTGGTTGTGGGATTCATCGGGAAACTAGCGGATGATACGGTGCAGAAAACCACCATCAGAACGTTTCCCAACCAGAAGCCGTGGGTGGATAAAACCATCCGCGACGCTCTGAGATCCCGCTCCGCTGCCTACAACACAGGGCTCGACACCGGGGACATGGAAGAGTACAAGGCTGCGTCTTACAGTGTTTGCAAAACGGTGAAGGATGCAAAGCGGCGCTACGGGAGGAAACTAGAGTCACAGTTTCAACATGGTGGCTCTAGGAGCCTGTGGCAGGGACTAAGGACAATAACGGACTATAAAACCTATCCTCTAGAATGGTGAATGCGGACGCTTCTCTGGCAGACGAGCTAAACACCTTTTACGCTCATTTCGAGGCTGCAGCTAACCATGCTAGCGGCAGAACCAGCATGCACGCCGAGAGAGCCGGAGAGGTAAACACGTTCACCATCTCAGAGCATGACGTGAGGAGGGCGTTCAAGAGAGTGAATACCAGGAAGGCAGCAGGACCAGATAGCATCACAGGTCGTGTTCTGAAAGCCTGCGCTGACCAGTTAGCACCGGTGTTCACCGAGATATTCAACCTCTCCCTGGAACAGTCTGTTGTCCCCTCATGTTTTAAACAGTCCACCATTGTTCCTGTCCCGAAGAAACCCCAGCCCGCCTGCCTCAATGACTACCGCCCTGTAGCTTTGACCTCAGTAGTGATGAAGTGCTTCGAGAGACTGGTCAGAGACTTCATCACTGCATCACTACCAGACACACTGGACCCATTACAGTTTGCGTACCGTCAAAACCGCTCTACTGAGGACGCCATTGCTCATCTCCTCCACACCACAATAAGCCACCTGGACTACAGAAAAGGGAATTATGCAAAGATGTTGTTCGTGGACTACAGTTCAGCGTTTAACACCATAATTTTCTCCACACTTACCTCTAAGTTGGAGGTCCTGGGACTCAGCCAGCCACTGTGTCAATGGATCTCTAACTTCCTGACAGACAGACCACAAGCCGTACGGGTGGGAAAACCCCAGGGTTGTGTTCTGAGCCCCCTGCTGTACTCGCTGTACACATATGACTGTGTGGCCACATCCAACTCCACCACCACCATCAAGTTTGCTGACGACACTGTTGTGGTGGGCCTGATCAACAACAACAACGAGACGGCCTACCTACAGGAGGTTAAAAACATGGAGAGATGGTGCCAGGAGAACAACCTTCTCCTGAACGTCAGTAAAACTAAGGAGTTGATTGTGGACTTCAGCAAAAAGCGGGAGCGGTCATACCAACTGCTAAACATCTGCAGGACTCCAGTGGAAAGAGTGGACAGTTTCCGGTACTTGGGTGTTCACATTACACAGGATCTGTTTTGGTCCTGTCACACTAACACCCTGGTGAAGAAGGCCCGGCAGCGTCTGTACCATCTGAGACGCTTAAGGGACTTTAAACTACCCTTTTAGGTGCTTAAGACTTTCTACACCTGCACCATTGAGAGCGTTCTGACGGGTAGCATCACTTCCTGGTTTGGGAACAGCACCATGCAGGACAGACGAGCCCTCCAGAGGGTGGTGCATTCAGCTATACGTACCATCCACACCGAGCTCCCTGACCTGCAGGACATCTACAGCACGCGGTGCTGGACCAAAACCAGGAAAATTGTGAAGGACCTCAGCCATTCCAACAATGGACTCTTCTCTTTGTTGCGTTCAGGGAAACACTTCGCTCCCTGAAAGCGTACACAGAGAGAATGAGGAGGAACTTCTTCCCGCAGGCCATTCATTGTTTAAACCAGGGATCCTGGGTGTTTACCCAGGATCCCTGGTCCACTCTCTCCATCATCACACTTCTTCTCTGTACAGATCTTACCTTTCGCACCACGACACTTTAAACTCTGGACTTGCACAGCAAAGTGCACTTTATATTTATTTATTTTATACCACACCATTCTGCACACGGACACTTTATGGACACTCTATACCGCACACAGACACTTACGGACCCTTACACCACACAATACTGCACACGGACACTTTATGGACAACCCACCACTAAAATTGTCTATTGTTTACACTTTGGTACACATTGTTTACTGTTTCACTGTCTACTGCAATAAGGATTTTCTTTGTATATATATTTTTCTCTTTGTTTACATACATATCTTTATATATCCTTTATACCTTATATTTTATTTTATTTTATATAGTTTTTATACTTTATTTATCTGCTTTTTTTTTCTTTCTCCCCACCCTATTCCCCTCTTGCCGGACCATCGTATAAAGCATTTCACTGCATGTCGTACCCTGTATGTATGTGTATGTGATAAATAAAATTTTATTTGATTTGATTTTGATTTGAACACAGCGAAACAGAGAGCCAGAAGGAGAGAGAGGCAGATGGCCACGAACCAGAACAAGAGCACAGAGAACGGACAGCACCCACAAGGGTGCCAAATTCAAACTCGTGTCTAGAGGTAAGGGAGGAGCTAAGAGCCACGTCATGTTCGCCGAAGAGTGAAAAAAGCTTGCAGGGAAGGGGAAGTACTCAGTAAACTTGTGAGAATGGAAAGAGAAGTAAAAATTACCCCCCTGGGCAAAGACCTGGAGAAGACAGCCGAAAACAATGGCGGAACTCAAGAAAGAGGTAAAGAGGATAGAGGAACTGGCCCGAAAAAGCCTAGAAAATATGGCCGCTAATTATAAGCACCGTTTGCCAGATGTGTTTAAAGGAGCACAAAGGTGGATAACACAATTTGAAGAAAAAAACGATGGGACACCACCTTGCACTTGGAGATATTAAAGCGATTCTGGCCCAAACCATAGGAAGGGCAAAAACAGTGGAAATCTTTAAAGAAGCAAAAGTAGGATATGACGCAGAAGATTCCAGACATGATCATTTTCCATTCGGCCTATTCCAAAATGACATTCGGGGTACCCTGAGAAAAAATACTTAACAAGGCTGGACCCAGAAAGACTGGAAACTATGCGATTGGGAGAAATGGAAAATGTAGCCAAGTTTATTCAAACCTTCCAAGATGCTTGGAGAGAGGAGACCGGTGCCCCTTGGGACGAGTCTGACACCAGCAAAGGTTGGTTTCGAATGGTGTTGAAAAAGACACTTTCTTCTGAAGTACAGGGATTTTTGGAAGAAATAATAGGCATAAGCACAATGTCTTGGAAAACTTACCAAGCTCACGTGGTTCATTTTGTAAACCGATACCGCAAGAAAAAGAAAGAGAGCAAAGAGGTGAGTGAGGCCGTGGTAAACAGAGGTACACAAGGTCCAACTGAGTGAGATTGCGCAATGCAAACAAGAAGAGAAAGAAAAGAAGAAAGGCATCACAGTAAAGCAAACTGCAGTGATAGTTCTAACAGCTATGTCAAAACCACAGGACCAAGTGCAAGAAGCAGAGGCCCCAGTGCAAGCAGGGGCACATTGGACGCAACCAATGATGCAACCAAGTGGATCAGTGGACCAACAAGCAACCCTGCCAATGGCCCAACAGGCAGCCCCAATATATGTATTTGCCAGCGGACCGCAATGGCCCCAGCGCAACCAAAATGCTAAACCTTTCAGCCAGAGAAGAGAAAGAGGAGGATGGTCCGGGTATGGAAGACCATCGGCAGTGTATTCAAGAGGACCCAGATGCTGGCAGTGTGGAGACCTAAGCCACATCAGGAGAGACTGTCCCCAAGCACAGAGAACGTGGGGGGACAGAGTGGACAGAGCAGAAAGACAAGGACAGATATTGGGACCCTGAGGACCACCACAAAGGTCAAACCAAACTCACTATCAGCACAACTGGGCAGGACCATGGATGGGGAGAAACCAGTATGAGCAACCCCCGATGTCACCTGGTGGCCACTGGGAAGGCCCAATGAATGGGCCTAACCCTAACTAAAGTTGAAGATGCCCAGAGAACCTCGAGGGGAAGTTGATGCAGTATGTCACCACACTGCACCCAGCACAAGAACCAACAGTTTCAGTACAGATTGGAGACATTTTGAATGCAGCCTTCATGATTCATGACAAATAGGCTCATGTCTCCCCTGCTTGCGGAAAACCATACAAACAGTAGGCTTCTTGGGAAAGACACAGACGATGTACTTCACTGAGCCTCAGGAACTATTGCTGGAGGGCCAAAATATTGAAGTACCACTACTATACTCAACAGATGCTCCAATAACCTTGCTGGGAAGAGACACCTTCTGCAAACTAGGAGCAAAAGTAACGTGCAGCCCTATAGGGTTATGGGTCACTTTTCCAGAAAACCTTGTAATGCAGTGCATGGTAATTCACGAAAAAGATGTGAAATACAGGGTGGCTGACAAAGTGTATTGGATGGAGTACACCCAAGCCCATGCTTCAGGACTATGGAACACATTTACTCAATGGAAACCGTGGCTGACACCCATGCGTCCAGACTGCCAAGAAAAAGAGGGACCATTGCACTGCACTATTAAGTATGACCCAAGTATGACCCGAAAGGAGCCGATGATGAATACGTCCTTATGTGGGAGGGACAGATGGAAGAACATAAATATGACATGAAAACCACAGAAATAGTGGTTGGAATACAAGGAGTAGCAGCTTTTGCATAACTACCAGAGAAAGCTCAAAACTGTGAAAGTCTATTGTGAAAGTCCATCCATATTTAATCGTGTTGGCAAAAAACTTATCTTCACTAGATGTGACTAGCACAGTTCTTTAATATACAGATGATTTACTGATCTGTAGTCTAACAAAAGAACAATGTCAACAAGATTCACTGAGCATACTTATATGCTAGCCAAAAATGATCACAAGGTAAATAATGAGAAATTGCAATTCTGTCAAGCAAAAGTAGAGTATTTGGAAAAAGTTCTTGAGTAAAATACAAAGAAAATTTACCTTCCACATGTGGAGGCTATTTAAAAAGCGCCACAACCACAAGCAGTTCATCAAATGCTATCTTTTCTAGGGATGGCAGGGTTTAGTAGGCCCTGTATATGTGACTTTGCTTAGCAGGACCAACTGTTGAGGGACATGATAAGGCAGCAGACCCAAAGCTCCAATTAAATGGACATCAGAAGCATTAGCAGCGTTCAATGCAATTAAAACAACATTGTCCTCGGCACCAACATTAGCTAGTCCCGATTATAAGAAACCGTTTGTAGTAAGCTCATCTCCCTCCCCTATCCTGACCATGTTCTACAGAGGGACCATTGAGAGCATCCTAAGCAGCTGCATCACTGCCTGGTTTGGGAACTGCACCGTTTTGGATCGCAAGACCCTACAGAGGATAGTGAGGACAGCTGAAAAGATCACCGGAGTCTCTCTCCCCTCCATCATTGACATTTACACAACACGCTGCATCCGCAAAGCAAACAGCATTGTGGATGACCCCACACACCCCTCACACACACACACTCTTCACCCTGCTGCCATCAGGAAAGCGGTTCCGAAGCATTCGGGCCGCCACATCAAGACTGTGCAACAGTTTCTTCCCTTAAACCATCAGGCTACTCAACAAACAACTGAGCTGAACTCACACACACACACACACACACACACACATATACCCACACACACACACACACACACACACACACACGAACAAAGAACAAAGCCAGGTATACTTGGAAACCAGGATAGAAGCATGATGAAGTAAATCTTGGGTAGGACGGCTGTCATCGGTCAACATGGTCCAGTAATGAAGCTCACAGCCTTTTGGGTCTGTGGGGTGGCTACTGATCAGGAGTACTACATCCATGATTGGATACTTGCACATAAACAGAGCAAAGTAAAGCAACACCTATAGTGAGTTCCAGATGCGTTAATGAGGCGGTCCAATTGGCATGTCCACCATCCGGTGGGTACAACGCGTGTGTGGTAAATGTGTTCTTCCTTAAGTTTTTTCTTTTGATCTAAGACGTCATTTAAGGCTCCCTGATCGCTAGTATGCAGTGGAACAGACATGCAACAATCATCACCTATAACTTTACCGACACCGTCATGTGGGGCCATTATGGAATCCGATATGTTTCTATTCTGGACTGTCATTATGGTTGTAGCGAGTAGTTGCCCTTTTATTAAATCTAGCGCAGTAACCATGTAATTAATAAAACGCTGCTGATTATACCATATGTAATTTATCCTGTGGGAGTTAAGCATTATTGGGGCAGGGGAGCAAGGCAGTTAGTGCAGTTGCCCCCGAGGAATCTATGACCAAGTGTTCATTTTGATAGTGGTGTCTTTTTCCCAGTGGGGGAAAGAGCTAACGTTTGAGCTATCCTCATATATATTTACGCCAGAGGGCAGAACGCTTGTGTTTGCGAACATGGGAATTTCTGATGCTATGTGAGTGGACTCGCATTGATCATAAATAGTGCCAAGAAAACTACTTCCCTTGGCACAGAGACAAAAAGGATATCGCCAATCTCAGGGCACTCTTACAAGAGGATGGCTCTCTAACAATGTAGAAATAAATCGGTGGGTGAGCTAATGGTCGCAGCGGGGTGTAAGGTTAACAGGCAAGTTTCTGTCATGGGTATTGAACGTGGCACAGAGTGCTAAGAGCAGGCAAATAATTGGGCACAAGTATGCTACATCATATGAGGGTGATAAGCATTCAGTGAGACCTCGAGTAGGTTGTACATGGGGAAAATGGCTAGCCCTATGTGGCATACTATACACGGTGGTGTGTGACACTTTGGTACAGGCAACCAATATAATAAGGGTTAAGATCGTTCGAATCTACTTTAGGGGAAACCACATGGTCTTGGAAAACTTTGGTGCTGTTTCTGTACAGGTGACAGAGAGTGATAGTTAGAGTGTTGGCGAGCCATAAGTCATACATGTACGTGAGACTTAGTTGTCAGGGGACGCAAGTACCAATGAGGGCGAACAGAAAAAGGTCGTTTCTGTATTGCGGTAGTGCGAACGTTTGCGACATCCAACGCTAACAAGACATCGGAGCGGTCGAGTATATTGTGATATTGTGCACGATATTGTGCACGCCTTGGTTGAGAAAGAAGATGAAGGGTGCCAGCTAAGACTAACACGCACGTCATGTGTATTTGGAAATGTTTTTATATTTCAGCTGCTCAATTTCTACCATATTCCCAACCGGAAGAGCGTTTCAGATGTGATGGAACATCAAGAGGTCAACCATATATAGCTGATACAGTACACATTAAAATGAAACAACGTTCCTCCAGAACCCTGATGCTACATAAAACAACATAAAAAAACAATTACAGAAACAGAAAACACAGGGCTAAGGACTAGTAAGAAAAATCCTTGCCACATAAAGTGCATGTGTGCAATCTGGTGCAAACTGTGCAAAAGACAACACAAGATAGTGCAAGACAATACACAGAACACAAAATAGCTCTGCCAGTAAACCTGTCGTAACAAAATAAAGTGAACAATAGCAGAAAAATGTAAACAGAATATTAATGACTACAGATCAGTAAATCATCTGTATATTAAAGAACTGTGCTAGTCACATCTAGTGAAGATAAGTTTTTTGCCAACACTTGATTAAATATAGATGGACTTTCACAATATCCTTGTGGCAGCCTAGTATAGGTATAGTGCTGCCCTTCATAGGTGATTGCAAATATTGGCTGCGATTCAGGATGGAGAGGAAAGCTGCAGAATGCAAAGCATAAATCAATGATAGTGTACCATTTTGTTCCCTCAGGAAAATTTGACAACAATGTTTATGGATCCAGAACCGTAGATATGTCTGCTATGAACAATTGATTTATTGGCCTTAGATCATGGACTAATCTCCATTTGTCTGAGTTGGGCTTCCTAACAGGAAAAATTGGGGTTTTGCAATAGCTTTTTGTCGGTATTCATACCCCTGCCTCTATTAGGCCTTGAATAGTTGGTCTTATCCCTTCCCTGTATTTTCACTAGTCCTGCAGATTTCACTAATCCTACATCAGTTGAATGTCTTGTCCAAAAAGCTTCTGGCACTGTTTTCAGTAAGTCCTCTGTCTGCTGATCTATCTCAATCCCTGTCAATGCTAACTGTTTCACTTTCCCTTCTCCTATTTCTAGCTCTGTGTGTGTAGCTATGGTCTGGTCTACTGATACCTGTGAAATTCGCAGAAAACATTTGTCTGGTGACAGGTGTATGTAAGGGCTGTATGTCGGCACCCACTCCCTAACCTCTAGTGTTTCCTCCATCATAGGACCTAAATCTTCCCACTTTAAATTCTTTGTAACCATCAGGGAGACATTGTCCAAGGCATTGTCCACTTGGTACCAGTTTTGAGCTTTCTCTGGTAGTTGTGCAAAAGCTGCTATTCCTTGTATTCCAAGCACTATTTCTGTGGTTTTCATGTCATATTTATGTTCTTCCATCTGTCCTTTCCACATAAGGACGTATTCTTCATCGGCTACTTTCGGGTCATACTTAATAGTGCAGTGCAATGGTCCTTCTTTTACTTGGCAGTCTGGACGCATGTGTGTCAGCCACGGTTTCCATTGCGTATATGTGTTCCATAGTCTTGAAGCATGGGCTTGGGTGTACTCCATCCAATACACTTTGTCAGCCACCCTGTATTTCACATCTTTTTCGTGAATTATCATGCACTGCATTGCAAGGTTTTCTGGAAAGGTGACCCATAACCCTGTAGGGCTGCACTTATGCTCCTAGTTTTGTCTCTTCCCAGCAAGGTTATTGGAGCATCTGGTAAATATAGTAATGGTACTTCAATATTTTGGCCCTCCAGCGTTAGTTCTTGAGGCTCAGTAAAGTACAACGTCTGTGTCTTTCCCGAGAAGCCCACTGTTTGTATGGTTTTTCGCGAGCCTATTTGTCCGATGCTTGAATATGTAGCTCCAGTGTCAATCATGAAAGCTGCGTTCAAAATGTCTCCAATTTGTACTTAAACTGTTAGTTCTTGCGCTGGGTGCAGTGTGGTGACGTACTGCATCAACTCCCCCTCGAGCTTCTCTGGGCGTCTTCAACTTTAGTTAGGGTTAGGCCCATTCATTGAGCCTTCCCAGTGGCCACCATGCGACATCGAGGGTTGCTCAAACTGGTTTCTCCCCATCCATGGTCCTGCCCAGTTGTGCTGATAGGGAGTTTGGTTTGACCTTTGTGGTGGTCCTCGGGGTCCCAATATCTGTCCTCGTCTTTCTGCTCTGTCCACTCTAATCTAACTCTGATGGAGATTCAAAAAACTTTTCTGCACTTTTCCAAAGACGATGTTCCTTAGGGACAGGATTATCTCTAGATATTGAACTAAATGTTGATCTTTCTTCTTTTAGGCCTTCTACGACTTGTAATAGGCTTTACAATTAAGGCAGCATCTTGTAGCTGAATCAGTGCACACACCCCAGACCAGTCGCTTGGGAGAGCTGTATATACCGTATGTCCGCATATCCAATACCAATCTTTAACAACCAGTGTTCCCTGTGAACCTGGTATGCGCTCAAACGTACAGTTACTCTGGCAGTTAGCCAATATCCTGGCAAAGGTTATATGTTCTGCCAGAGCCTGCCTTTCTTTTTGTTGGACAGATATACATACACGGCAGTCCCTATTAGAATAATTAAGGGGTCAAGTCTCCGTGGTATTACAGTAAACTGACGGAATGGTTTCTAAAACTTTACTTCCTCTACTTCGGGAAACACAAGAAAGATGCTTAGGTATTTGGAGTACAATGCCTAAACTAACAGGTGGCACAGAATTAAAACTAAGAGTTAAATTTATCTGGCTATAGTTTATTGAACATGTAATACAGAGACTAGTGAAATTAGAAGCACCTTGGAGCACTTTACATAGACACTGCCAGACAGAGTCAGGACTGCTCATTGAAGACACACACTTCGACTCATCAGTGGAACTAGGTCCGATAGCAACAACTGGAAGCTCATGTGTGCTGTGAGGGATAAGTGTACATACATAACAATCTCCCCTTCCACCCATAGATTTAGCAGTGTGATTAGCTAGTCCCCACCACATGTTGGTTGCATATGCATGAGGTGGATCCGGATGCTCTAGCCAAGTCTCTTCTCCTTGCAGACGTGGGGCTCCTTGAATAAAGTATTCAAAGGGGTTAAACAATATTAGGAGTGTAATTACAACTATGCACATATTGTTATAGAATTTAGACCTAGAGCAGGTATCAGGGTAAGCTAAACAAAACAGTTAAGTGAGTCAGATCTTCACCCCGGAGGTGGCCCCCTTTCTACTATAAAGAAAGGATCTTTCCGTGGGCTCTCAACTGTTTCAGCCCTGAATACTCACTTAGGTAGGCTTCTTAGGCCAACAGACCAATTAGTGCACAGATTAAGTGGGTGCTGTTTTGATCCTGCTTGCATGTATCCACTGTGGCTGATAATCAGTCAGAACTCCAGTTCGTGTTACAGCTAGAACAGTCGCTGGACCCAGATACTTCGGCTCACCGACCTTTGTAGGCTTCAGACTTCGTATTAGGACCTGCTGATTAGGCACAAAAGGGTGTGTTGGCTTATCTGTGGGCAGAGGAAGAGTTAGTGAAACATCAGCACTGATAGAATTCAATTTCTCAACCAGGGCAGAATCGTAGTCGTCCACCATCACTTCCAGGTTACCTAAGGAAGAAATGCCAGTGCGTCCCCTGACCCATGGGGTCAGGAAAGGCCGGCCCATTAGAATTTCAAAAGGTGACAATTGAGTAGTTGAAGATGGGGTCATTCTCATTTCTGTGAGTACTGCCTGGAGAACAACAGTCCAATTTCGGCCTGTTTCAATGCAGGCTTTAGTAATACGTTCCTTAATGGTTCTGTTTGTTCTCTCTACCACTCCAGCTGACTGTGGGTGATAGGGAATATTAAAATGCCAGTCAATTGCTTAGCTTTTAGCCAAAAGTTGTGTTACCTTCGAAGCAAAAGGTGTGCCGTTATCACTTTCAATCACACTAGGAATACCAAACCTAGAGATGATCTCTTTTGTTAATATTTTGACAACCGTTTTAGCATTCTCTGTCGCACATGCAAATGCTTCTGGCCACTTACTGAATCTGTCAACTATAACCAACAGGTATCTCAAATTTCCTACAGGTGGCATATGTGTAAAATCTATCTGTAGGTGTTGGAAAGGGGCTTCAGGATAAGTAAGCGCAGTATGTTGTACAGGTTGATGTACGTTAGTTTTGGCACAAGTCAAACATGAATCCAACACTAGCTTGGTTGTTTTAGCTACATCAGCAATACAGTATAATGCATTTATAGCCTGTATGACTTTAGCTATGCTAATGTGTGACATCCCATGGTAATGCTTCACCAACACTATTAAAGCTAGTTTAGGCAGAGCAATTTTGTCATCTACATCTCTAATGATACCAGCAGAATCTGATTTACATTGTTTGAAAGCCCAATACTTGATGTCCTCCTCAGTAGGCTGACTCTGAAGTATTTTTAGATCAATGTCTGGTATATTGGAGATATGTGACATCATCGAGATCTCAGGATTTGTATGTACTGTGTCCAAATCTACTGGTTGTTTTGCTGCTTCCTTAGCTACTTTATCCGCTAACGTATTTCCCTGAATTTCCACTGAATCACCTACGGCATGTCCTTTAATCTTCACTATGGCCACTTTGGCAGGGAGTTGAACAGCTTTTAAAAGGTCGCCTATGAGGTTAAAATGTGCTATGGGCTTTCCATCAGCTGTTTTAAAGTCTCTTTGCTTCCATGTTTCGGCAAAATCATGCAAAACACCATAAGCATATTTAGAATCAGTGTATATAGTCACTACTTTACCTTCAGACAACTGACATGCTCTTGTGAGTGCGACCAACTCTGCAGCTTGTGCAGATGTGTATGGTAATGATTTAGCTTCAACTATTACATCAGGTAATCTTACAACCGCATATCCACTTAAATACACACCATCAGAAGGTTTTGAACATGAACCATCTACATATAGACAATCCCCCTCTTCCAGGGCCGAATCTAAAAGATCGGGCCTACAAGAAATCTCTTGTTCAATGTGTTTAAGGCAATCATGTGTGTCGTCAAAACCATCTAAGTCAATATCGTCTAGCAGATCACGCAGAGCTACTACAGCTGAATGCGGCTGAGAAGAAGGCTTAATAGTTAAGTTAAGTTAAGTAGAGCATGGTCTCATAACCAGATCTACGTTGTGCTGTCATACGTTGTGTGTTGAGATTGTGTAAAATAGCTGTTACCTGATGTGAGGTGTACAGTATCAAAGGATGTGACAGCACCGTTTTCTCAGCATCCCGGACCATCAGAGCCGCAGCAGCCACTGCACGCAAGCACGAGGGCAACCCTTGTGCTATGTTGTCTAAAGATTTGGAAAGATACGCAACAGGGCGATATCTGTCACCGTGTTCCTGGGCTAGGATCCCCGCAGCCGTACCACCACGTTCGTGCACATATAGGTGAAAAGGCTTAGCATAATTCGGAAGACCTATAGCTGGAGCAGACTGTATAGCCTTCTTGAGGGCAGCAAAACTGTCAGTCATTTCATGATTTCACAGAATGAGATGTGATGAAGGAGCTTTGTGATCAATAGCACTACGCAAAACTTTATCATGCTGTGCGCAGTCAGGGATCCATGCTCGACAGTAGTTCACCAGTCCCAAGAAGCTCTGCATCTGTTTCACAGTCTGAGGTCTTGAAAACCTAGACACAAGCTGCACTCGGTCTTGCAATATCTTACGCTGGCCTTCTGAGATCACATGGCCCAGATATGAGACCTTTCTCTTCACCCACTGTAGTTTCTGTTGTGAAGCTTTAAATCCAGCCTGAGCCAGGACATTGCAGACAATCACTGATGATTTGTGGCAGTCCTGCTTAGTCAGTCCTGTGACAAGGATGTCATCTGCGTATTGAAGAATGCAGGTTGTTTCTGGAATGTGTATATCAGCCAAAGTTCTGTGCACTACTGTGGAGAATACGGCTGGCGAGTCAACAAAACCCTGAGGAAGACCGGTCCAGGTGAATTGATGTCCCCTATAGGTAAATGCGAAAAGCGGCTGCATCTCTGAGGCCAAAGGAACACTGAAAAAAGCAGAACAAAGTTCAATCAAAGTAAAAAATCTGTGAGTCGCTGGTATAGAGTTAACAATGGTAGGTACATCGGGCACCAAAGGAGCTAACGGAATAACTAATTTATTAATCTCACGTAAATCTTGTGTTAGCCTCCAGCATTTTTTATCTGCCTTCAAGACGGGATTAATCGGTGTGTTATAAGGTGAATGTGTCTCGATCAAAACACCTTGTGACAATAAATTGTCAATAACTGGAGCAATGCCAACATTCTTCTCTTTTGACAATGGATATTGTTTAACAAAAATCGGATGGTGTGTTTTCATGAGTACATGATACGGTTTTACCTGGATTAAACCTGCCTCATCTTTGTGCGAGGCCCATAATTTAGGGTTAACTTCACCTAAATTTGGTTCGTCAGGCAGGACCTCTGTACTACCTTGGAAAAAATCGGTTGAGAGCATCGGGTTGAGAGCTCGGTTGAGAGCATGAGGACAGAAGGAAAAGACAGTGGGACATTGGTTTCAAAAAACAGAATCTCCATTCCCATTTTATGCATCATATCTCTTCCTAAAAGGTTTAAAGGTGAGTTTGGAATTATTGTAAAGCTATGATAAAAATTTGTACCAGTTGGTGTCACTACAGGCAAAAGGTGAGTTACAGGACACGAAATTGGAACCCCATCTATTCCCACGGAGCGGATACTTTTTCCTGAAATGGGACCAGAATATTCACCCCCAGCAATTGAAGAACAGGTAGCGCCAGTATCAAAAGGAAAACAATAGTCTTTATTGTCTATGCGCAACGTGACATTAGGCAAAGTCGAAGGGTGATTACTGTAGGATAAAGTTATCATCGAAAAATCATGGGGTTCCCTATGCAGAAGTCCATTGAGTAGGATATTGCTGCTGTGTGGGCCTCTGCACAACTGCATGCTGGTCTGCATTCTCTACTCGCTGAGTGGCTACGCCCCTTCTCTCATCTTCCATTCTCTTTCTACAAGTTTTAACCCAATGACCAGACTTCCCACAATAATTGCACCTCCCCTTTTTCCTAAAACCCCCTCCTTAAATTTTGTACTATGGCTGGAATGCACCACTTCCTGTTGCAGCAAAGAACATAGTGGGTTCAGACTTAACTAAACCAGAAGCGGACTGAAAACCTCCAGCGGTATCTAAATCTCTAATTCTAGCACAGAACTGATCTACCGACTTCTCGAGTAATCTGTCTGTCGTAATCAGTTGAGCCCGAGAAGCTTTCATGTTATTCAAACAAGTATTTATAAATAACACATTGTGTGTATCATCAGTTGGCAGTTTAGAATCATTCTCCCATGCTGCTTTAAAACGCACCACAAAGGCAGACGGCGTTTCTTTAAAACCCTAGCATCCAAGCAGGATAAAGACCAGGGCTAGTAGACGGTGTCGAATTGTATGGTGGAGGCGATTGTTTCTTATTCTAAGAGCATTTAGAAGCATTGACTCTTTCTGGACCTTTGTCCCAGTACTTCTTCATATTTACCCATTTATCATAGGACTCTAGGGTTAGGGTTAGGGTTAGGGTTAGTCCCAATTCGGATCGCCCCATCCACCGTTCACCATGGAATACGCATTTTCCATATCGCGGGTCTTAAATGACCCATGTCTAGGAAAATTATCTACCTGCGACATGCATTCACTCCATCCTGCCAAATTATCTAAATAAGGATTTGTCCAGTAACCGGCACTATTCCAATACATCCAATCTTTGGGATTTTCTTCCGGCAATGGGCGAGAAACGGTATGACCCATCTTCTTAACACAGAACAAAGAACAGACACACAACACTTAATACAAGTCAAGTCAAGTCAAGTCAAGTTTATTTGTATAGCGCTTTTCACAACAGACATTGTCTCAAAGCAGCTTTACAGAAAACAACAGTGAAGGTGAATGGTGTGCGTTTGTCCCTGATGAGCAAGCCGTGGCAACAGTCGCAAGGAAAAACTCCCTTAGATGATATGAGGAAGAAACCTTGAGAGGAACCAGACTCAAAGGGGAACCCATCCTCATATGGGTGACATCAAGAGTTTGGTCATAAATCTTTCAACAATATAGAACAATTTGTGATCATCATAGATCCAGCATCAGCTTCTCCATGCCAGGGCCTTTAAACACTCGCCATCTACTTCTCCATGATCATCCATAGGTCCATAATCTTCACGAGGTGGGACGTGACTGGAGCTGGCCAAACCTCAGGATGCCCCGGGATGGGGAGAGAAAGAGAAGCAGTGGAGAGGAATTAGCGTAGCTGCTGTTCATGATATTAACAGCACAAGTTGATAATGTGCATGTAATCATATATTCTGGAGCACAAGGTTGTGATGTGATGTGTGTGATGTGTGTTATGTGTAGGTTTTGCTAAAAAGATATGTTTTTAATCTACACTTAAACTGGGAGAGTGTATCTGAACCCCAAACACTGTCAGGAAGACTATTCCAGAGTTTAGGAGCTAAATGTGAAAATGCTCTACCACCTTTAGTGGACTTTGCTATTTTGGAACTACTAGAAGCCCAGAGTTTTGAGATCTCAGGGAGCGTGACGGATTGTAGCGTGTTAAAAGACTGGATAGATACATGGGAGCCAAACCATTTAGTGCTTTATAAGTGAGTAGCAGTAGTTTGTAGTCTATTCGAAACTTAACAGGAAGCCAATGTAGGGACGATAAGATTGGGGTTATATGATCGTATTTTCTTGACCTAGTAAGAACTCTTGCTGCGGCATTCTGAACTAACTGAAGCTTGTTTATTAATGATGCAGGACATCCACTTAGTAATGCATTACAGTAGTCTATTCTAGAGGTCATAAACGCATGGACGAGCTTCTCTGCATCAGATATAGATAACATATTTCTTAGCTTAGAAATATTTCTAAGGTGAAAGAAGGCTGTTTTTGTAACTTGATTGATGTGATTATTAAAAGATAAGTTGCTGTCTAAAATAACTCCCAGGTCTTTTACCGTTGAACTAGTAGTTACAGAACAACCGTCTAAATGCAGGCTGAGATGCTGGAGCTTCTGTGTACTATTTTTTGGGCCGATGAGCAAAATCTCCGTTTTATCAGAATTAAATAGCAGAAAGTTATGGGTCATCCAATCTCTTATTTCTTCAACACACTCAGTTATGCGAGCTAATTGAGCTGTATCGCCTGGTTTGGATGAAATATATAGCTGGGTATCATCAGCATAACAATGGAAGCTAATTCCATGCCTTCTAATAATATTTCCTAATGGAAGCATGTATATTGTGAAAAGCAGGGGTCCTAGAACTGACCCTTGTGGCACGCCATAATTTACTAGCATTATCCTGGATAGCTCTCCATTTAAATCTACGAAATGGTAACGATTGGACAGGTAGGATTTAAACCAGCTTAATGCCTGTCCCTGAATACCGATGTAATTCTGTAAGCGATCGAGGAGAAGATCATGATCTATAGTGTCGAACGCAGCACTAAGATCTAGTAAAACTAATAGGGAGATGTAGCCTTGGTCTGAAGCTAAAAACAGGTCATTAGTGATTTTAACTAGAGCAGTTTCTGTGCTATGATGGGGCCTAAAACCTGACTGAAACTCTTCAAAGATATTGTTCTCCTGCAAGTGGTTACATAACTGGGCAGCGACAATCTTTTCTAAAATCTTAGACATAAATGGGAGATTTGAAATTGGTCTGTAATTCGATAGCGTGTTTGGATCCAGATTAGGTTTTTTAATGAGGGGCTTAATAACTGCTAACTTGAGGGATTCAGGGAGATGACCTAACGATAGTGAGGAGTTAATAATATTGAGAAGAGGCTCACCAGCTGTATATAACACTTCCTTCAGTAGTTTAGTGGGAATTGGATCTAACTGACATGTTGTTGATTTAGCTTTCATAATAGCATCATACAGCTCTTCCTGTCCTATACATGTAAAACAGTGTAGTTGTGGGGTTGTAAGTACGATTGTGTCAGGAGATGCTGTCAGAGGTTGAACTGCCACAATTGTTTTTCTAATGTTATCTATTTTTTCAGTGAAGAAATTCATAAAGTCTTCACTACTAAACTGTGATGGAACACATTTTTCAGATCCCTGATTTGTTGTTAATTTAGCGACTGTACTGAAAAGGAACCTGGGATTGTTTTTGTTATTTTCTATGAGTTTGCTCAGCTGTTTAGCTCTAGCAGCTTTTAGCGCCTGTCTGTAGCTAAGCATACTGTCTTTATACGCAATTCTAAATACCTCCAATTTAGTTTTCCTCCATTTTCTCTCCAGATTACGTGTTGTTCTGTTTAGGGCATGCGTATGACTATTATACCAAGGTGCAGGTGCTTGTTCTCGAACCTTTTTTAACCGGATGGGGGCAACAGTGTCTAAAGTGCTAGTGAGGATAAGGTCTATGTTGTTCGCCATCTCATCAAGATGATCAGCAGTTATGGGTTTAATGTGAAACTGAGATAAATCAGGCAGGTTATTTATGAATCTGTCCTTAGTGGTTGGAATAATAGTCCTACCAAGTCGATACCATGGTGAAACACGGTTAATCTGCTCTACCGGTAGTGTGTACAGTATGAGATAATGGTCTGTGATGTCATCACTCTGGGGTAAAATATCTATATCAGTGACGTCTGCTCCGTAGGATATTATTAAGTCTAGTGTGTGGTTAAAACGGTGGGTTGGTCTGGTGACGTTTTGTTTAACTCCAAAAGAGTTTAGTAAATCGACAAATGATAATCCTAGGGCATCGTTTGCATCATCTACATGAATATTAAAATCTCCTACAAGCAGCACTTTATCAAAGCTGATCAAGAGGTCTGAGAGAAAACAAGCAAACTCATGAAGAAAATCAGCATAGGGCCCTGGGGGTCTGTACACGGTGACCAGAGCGAGTTTTCTATGCATGTCTGAAAGTGCAACTTTAAGAACGAGCACTTCAAATGATTTAAAACTGAATCCTAATCTCTGACTAACATTAAGAGAAGCACTATAAATGGTTCCTACACCCCCCCCACGACCAGTCTGACGGGGCTCATGCTTATAAACATATCCTGACGGTGTCGACTCGTTTAGACCCATATAATCACCTGGTTTAATCCAGGTTTAAGTGAGACAGAGTGCTGAGAGATTATTATCTGTGATCATCTCATTTACAATCAGTGCTTTGGGTGCAAGTGATTTGGGATTTCATGTGTAGATTAAAAACATATCTTTTTAGCAAAGCCTACACATAACACACATCACACACATCACATCACAACCTTGTGCTCCAGAATATATGATTACATGCACATTATCAACTTGTGCTGTTAATATCATGAACAGCAGCTACGCTAATTCCTCTCCACTGCTTCTCTTTCTCTCCCCATCCCGAGGCATCCTGAGGTTTGGCCAGCTCCAGTCACGTCCCACCTCGTGAAGATTATGGACCTATGGATGATCATGGAGAAGTAGATGCCGAGTGTTTAAAGGCCCTGGCATGGAGAAGCTGATGCTGGATCTATGATGATCACAAATTGTTCTGTATTGTTGAAAGATTTATGACCAAACTCTTGATGTCACCCATATGAGGATGGGTTCCCCTTTGAGTCTGGTTCCTCTCAAGGTTTCTTCCTCATATCATCTAAGGGAGTTTTTTCTTGCCACTGTCGCCACGGCTTGCTCATCAGGGACAAACGCACACCATTCACCTTCACTGTTGTTTTCTGTAAAGCTGCTTTGAGACAATGTCTGTTGTGAAAAGCGCTATACAAATAAACTTGACTTGACTTGACTTAAATGTCCATGATGGAGGGGAGAGAGAGTCCGGTGATCTTTTCAGCTGTCCTCACTTTCCTCTGTAGGGTCTTGCGATCCGAGACGGTGCAGTTCCCAAACCAGGCAGTGATGCAGCTGCTTAGGATGCTCTCAATGGTCCCTCTGTAGAACATGTTCAGGATGGGGGAGGGAGATGAGCTTTTCTCAGCATTCTCAGGAAGTAGAGATGCTGGTGGGGTTTTTTGGTGATGGAGCTGGTGTTGAGTGACAGGTGAGGTTATCTGCCAAGTGAACACCTAGGAATTTGGTGCTCTTGACGACCTCCACTGAGGATCCATCGATGTGTTGTCACTCTGTGTTCTCCTTAAGTCAACAACCATCTTTTTTATCTCTTTATCCCTTTAATCAGTTGTAACCCTTGCGGATATATTCTGATGATATGCTTTATTTCATGATAACATGACCCATCTACAAACAGCACTAGGTCTGCATTTGGTAATGGTTGATTTTGCACATTGGCGTGTGCCTTTAGTAATTTTTCCGTTTCTTGGGCGCAATCATGCAGAATTCCATCCAAAGGAGTTACGATTCTTTCAGCAGGATTAATTACTTACAGCATTCTATTTTTAGTTCAGGTGCCTCTAGGATCACATCGGATCCTGTTCGTTGTGAATTGGTAATGTGGAAAGACTGACTGGTTAACATGGCATGCAGTCCATGTGTAGTAAGGACTGCCCCATAGTAATTACTGATGCCTTCTGATAGGCATACGCTGCATGGTGGCATTCCCTTCTCTGTGTTATCTAACACAGTGCTAAAGTATGCAATGGGTTGTTTTTCCATTCCATGCTGTTGTTGCGTCAACACGGCGGTGACATTGCCTTATCTGTCAGAAACATACGGGAGGAACGGTTTCCTATAATCGGGACTAGCTAATGTTGGTGCCGAGGACAATATTGTTTTAATTGCATTGAATGCTGCTAACGCTTCTGATGTCCATTTAAGTGAAGCTTTGGGTCTGCTGCCTTATCATGTCCCTCAACAGTTGTTCCTGCTAAGCAAAGTCACATATACAGGGCCTACTAAACACTGCCATCCCTAGAAAAGATAGCATTTGATGAACTGTTTGTGGTTGTGGCGCTTTTTAAATAGCCTCCACATGTGGAAGGTAAATTTTCTTTGTATTTTCCTCAAGGACTTTTTCCAAATACTCTACTTTTGCTTGACAAAATTGCAATTTCTCCTTATTTACCTTTTGACCATTTTTGGCTAGCATATAAGTATGCTTAGTGAATCTTGTTGACATTGTTCTTTTGTTAATGACTACAGATCAGTAAATCATCTGTATATTAAAGAACTGTGCTAGTCACATCTAGTGAAGATAAGTTTTTTGCCAACACTTGATTAAATATAGATGGACTTTCACAATATCCTTGTGGCAGCCTAGTATAGGTATAGTGCCGCCCTTCAAATGTGATTGCAAATATTGGCTGCGATTTAGGATGGAGAGGAAACCTGCAGAATGCAAAGCATAAATCAATGATAGTGTACCATTTTGTTCCCTCAGGAAAATTTGACAACAATGTTTATGGATCCAGAACAGTAGGTATGTTTGCTATGAACAATTGATTTATTGGCCTTAGATCATGGACTAATCTCCATTTGTCTGAGTTGGGCTTCCTAACAGGAAAAATTGGGGTTTTGCAATAGCTTCTTGTCGATATTCATACCCCTGCCTCTATTAGGCCTTAAAAAGTTGGTCTTATCCCTTCCCTGTATTTTCACTAGTCCTGCAGATTTCACTAATCCTACATCAGTTGAGTGTCTTGTCCAAAAACCTTCTGGCACTGTTTTCAGTAAGTCCTCTGTCTGCTGATCTATCTCAATCCCTGTCAATGCTAACTGTTTTACTTTTACTTCTCCTATTTCTAGCTCTGTGTGTGTAGCTACCATCTGGTCTACTGATACCTGTGAAATTCGCAGAAAACATTTGTCTGGTGACAGGTGTATGAAAGGGCTGTATGTCGGCACCCACTCCCTAACCCCTAGTGTTTCCTCCATCATAGGACCTAAATCTTCCCACTTTAAATTTTTTGTAACCATCAGGGAGACATGGGGCAAGGCATTTTCCACTTGGTTACCAGTTTTGAGCTTTCTCTGGTAGTTGTGCAAAAGCTGCTATTCCTTGTATTCCAAGCACTATTTCTGTGGTTTTCATGTCATATTTATGTTCTTCCATCTGTCCTTCCCACATAAGGACGTATTCTTCATCGGCTACTTTCGGGTCATACTTAATAGTGCAGTGCAATGGTCCTTCTTTTTCTTGGCAGTCTGGACGCATGTGTGTCAGCCACGGTTTCCATTGCGTATATGTGTTCCATAGTCTTGAAGCATGGGCTTGGGTGTACTCCATCCAATACACTTTGTCAGCCACCCTGTATTTCACATCTTTTTCGTGAATTATCATGCACTGCATTGCAAGGTTTTCTGGAAAGGTGACCCATAACCCTGTAGGGCTGCACGTTACTTATGCTCCTAGTTTTGTCTCTTCCCAGCAAGGTTATTGGAGCATCTGGTAAATATAGTAATGGTACTTCAATATTTTGGCCCTCCAGCGTTAGTTCTTGAGGCTCAGTAAAGTACAACGTCTGTGTCTTTCCCGAGAAGCCCACTGTTTGTATGGTTTTTAGCGAGCGGGGGGAGTCACGAGCCTATTTGTCCGATGCTTGAATATGTAGCTCCAGTGTCAATCATGAAAGCTGCGTTCAAAATGTCTCCAATCTGTACTTAAACTGTTAGTTCTTGCGCTGGGTGCAGTGTGGTGACGTACTGCATCAACTCCCCCTCGAGCTTCTCTGGGCATCTTCAACTTTAGTTAGGGTTAGGCCCATTCATTGGGCCTTCCCAGTGGCCGCCATGCGACATCGAGGGTTGCTCAAACTGGTTTCTCCCCATCCATGGTCCTGCCCAGTTGTGCTGATAGGGAGTTTGGTTTGACCTTTGTGGTGGTCCTCGGGGTCCCAATATCTGTCCTCGTCTTTCTGCTCTGTCCACTCTAATCTAACTCTGATGGAGATTCAAAAAACTTTTCTGCACTTTTCCAAAGACGATGTTCCTTAGGGACAGGATTATCTCTAGATATTGAACTAAATGTTGATCTTTCTTCTAAATTTCTTTTAGGCCTTCTACGACTTGTAATAGGCCTTACAATTAAGGCAGCATCTTGTAGCTGAATCAGTGCACACACCCCAGACCAGTCGCTTGGGAGAGCTGTATATACCGTATGTCCACATATCCAATACCAATCTTTAACAACCAGTGTTCCCTGTGAACCTTGTATGCACTCAAACGTACAGTTACTCTGGCAGTTAGCCAATATCCTGGCAAAGGTTATATGTCCTGCCAGAGCCTGCCTTTCTTTTTGTTGGACAGATATACATACACGGCAGTCCCTATTAGAATAATTAAGGGGTCGAGTCTCCGTGGTATTACAGTAAACTGACGGAATGGTTCCTAAAACTTTACTTCCTCTACTTCGGGAAACACAAGAAAGATGCTTAGGTATTTGAAGTACAATGCCTGAACTAACAGGTGGCACAGAATTAAAACTAAGAGTTAAATTTATCTGGCTATAGTTTATTGAACATGTAATACAGAGACTAGTGAAATTAGAAGCACCTTGGAGCACTTTACATGGACACTGCCAGACAGAGTCAGGACTGCTCATTGAAGACACACACTTCGACTCATCAGTGGAACTAGGTCTGATAGCAACAACTTGAAGCTCATGTGTGCTGTGAGGGTTAAGTGTACATACATAACAATCTCCCCTTCCACCCATAGATTTAGCAGTGTGATTAGCTAGTCTCCACCACATGTTGGTTGCATATGCATGAGGTGGATCCGGATGCTCTAGCCAAGTCTCTTCTCCTTGCAGACTTGGGGCTCCTTGAATAAAGTATTCAAAGGGGTTAAACAACATTAGGAGTGTAATTACAACTATGCACATATTGTTATAGAATTTAGACCTAGAGCAGGTATCAGGGTAAGCTAAACAAAACAGTTAAGTGAGTCAGATCTTCACCCCGGAGGTGGCCCCCTTTCTACTATAAAGAAAGGATCTTTCCGTGGGCTCTCAACTGTTTCAGCCCTGAATACTCACTTAGGTAGGCTTCTTAGGCCAACAGACCAATTAGTGCACAGATTAAGTGGGTGCTGTTTTGATCCTGCTTGCATGTATCCACTGTGGCTGATAATCAGTCAGAACTCCAGTTCGTGTTACAGCTAGAACAGTCGCTGGACCCAGATACTTCGGCTCACAGACCTTGGTAGGCTTCAGACTTCGTATCAGGACCTGCTGATTAGGCACAAAAGGGTGTGTTGGCTTATCTGTGGGCAGAGGAAGAGTAAGTGAAACATCAGCACTGATAGAATTCAATTTCTCAACCAGGGCAGAAACGTAGTCGTCCACCATCACTTCCAGGTTACCTAAGGAAGAAATGCCAGTGCATCCCCTGACCCATGGGGTCGGGAAAGGCCAGCCTATTAGAATTTCAAAAGGTGACAGTTTAGTAGTTGAAGATCGGGTCATTCTCATTTCTGTGAGTACTGCCTGGAGAACAACAGTCCAATTTCGGCCTGTTTCAATGCAGGCTTTAGTAATACATTCCTTAATGGTTCTGTTTGTTCTCTCTACCACTCCAGCTGACTGTGGGTGATAGGAAATATTAAAATGCCAGTCAAGTGCTTAGCTTTTAGCCAAAAGTTGTGTTACCTTCGAAGCAAAAGGTGTGCCGTTATCACTTTCAATCACACTAGGAATACCAAACCTAGAGATGATCTCTTTTGTTAATATTTTGACAACCGTTTTAGCATTCTCTGTCGCACATGCAAATGCTTCTGGCCACTTACTGAATCTGTCAACTATAACCAACAGTTATCTCAAATTTCCTACAGGTGGCATATGTGTAAAATCTATCTGTAGGTGTTGGAAAGGGGCTTCAGGAAAAGTAAGCGCAGTATGTTGTACAGGTTGATGTACGTTAGTTTTGGCACAAGTCAAACATGAATCCAACACTAGCTTGGTTGTTTTAGCTACATCAGCAATACAGTATAATGCATTTATAGCCTGTATGACTTTAGCTATGCTAATGTGTGACATCCCATGGTAATGCTTCACCAACACTATTAAAGCTAGTTTAGGCAGAGCAATTTTGCCATCTACATCTCTAATGATACCAGCAGAATCTGATTTACATTGTTTGGAAGCCCAATACTTGATGTCCTCCTCAGTAGGCTGACTCTGAAGTATTTTTAGATCAATGTCTGGTATATTGGAGATATGTGACATCATCGAGATCTCAGGATTTGTATGTACTGTGTCCAAATCTACTGGTTGTTTTGCTGCTTCCTTAGCTACTTTATCTGCTAACGTATTTCCCTGAATTTCCTCTGAATCACCTACGGCATGTCCTTTAATCTTCACTATGGCCACTTTGGCAGGGAGTTGAACAGCTTTTAAAAGGTCGCCTATGAGATTAAAATGTGCTATGGGCTTTCCATCAGCTGTTTTAAAGTCTCTTTGCTTCCATGTTTCGGGAAAATCATGCAAAACACCATAAGCATATTTAGAATCAGTGTATATAGTCACTACTTTACCTTCAGACAACTGACATGCTCTTGTGAGTGCGACCAACTCTGCAGCTTGTGCAGATGTGTATGGTAATGATTTAGCTTCAACTATTACATCAGGTAATCTTACAACCGCATATCCACTTAAATACACACCATCAGAAGGTTTTGAACATGAACCATCTACATATAGACAATCCCCCTCTTCCAGGGCCGTATCTAAAAGATCGGGCCTACAAGAAGCCTCTTGTTCAATGTGTTTAAGGCAATCATGTTTGTCGTCAAAACCATCTAAGTCAATATCGTCTACGCAGAGCTACTACAGCTGAATGCGGCTGAGAAGAAGGCTTAATAGTTAAGTTTTCCGTTGCCAAGAGCATGGTCTCATAACCAGATCTACGTTGTGCTGTCATACGTTGTGTGTTGAGATTGTGTAAAATAGCTGTTACCTGATGTGAGGTGTACAGTATCAAAGGATGTGACAGCACCGTTTTCTCAGCATCCCGGACCATCAGAGCCGCAGCAGCCACTGCACGCAAGCACGAGGGCAACCCTTGTGCTATGTTGTCTAAAGATTTGGAAAGATACGCAACAGGGCGATATCTGTCACCGTGTTCCTGGGCTAGGATCCCCGCAGCCGTACCACCACGTTCGTGCACATATAGGTGAAAAGGCTTAGCATAATTCGGAAGACCTAAAGCTGGAGCAGACTGTATAGCCTTTTTGAGGGCAGCAAAACTGTCAGTCATTTCATGAGTCCACAGAATGGGATGTGATGAAGGAGCTTTGTGATCAATAGCACTACGCAAAACTTTATCATGCTGTGCGCAGTCAGGGATCTATGTTCGACAGTAGTTCACCAGTCCCAAGAAGCTCTGCATCTGTTTCACAGTCTGAGGTCTTGAAAACCTAGTCACAAGCTGCACTCAGTCTTGCGACATCTTACGTTGGCCTTCTGAGATCACATGGCCCAGATATGAGACCTTTCTCTTCCCACTGTAGTTTCTGGTGTGAAGCTTTAAATCCAGCCTGAGCCAGGACATTGCAGACAATCACTGATGATTTGTGGCAGTCCTGCTCAGTCAGTCCTGTGACAAGGATGTCATCTGCGTATTGAAGAATGCAGGTTGTTTCTGGAATGTGTATATCAGCCAAAGTTCTGTGCACTACAGTGGAGAATACGGCTGGCGAGTCAACAAAACCCTGAGGAAGACGGGTCCAGGTGAATTGACGTCCCCTATAGGTAAATGCGAAAAGTGGCTGCGTCTCTGGGGTCAAAGGGACACTGAAAAAAGCAGAACAAAGATCAATCACAGTAAAAAATCTGTGAGTCGCTGGTATAGAGTTAACAATGGTAGCTACATCGGGCACCAAAGGAGCTAACGGAATAACTAATTTATTAATCTCACGTAAATCTTGTGTTAGCCTCCAGCATTTTTTATCTGCCTTCAAGACGGGATTAATTGGTGTGTTATAAGGTGAATGTGTCTCGATCAAAACACCTTGTGACAATAAATTGTCAATAACTGGAGCAATGCCAACATTCTTCTCTTTTGACAATGGATATTGTTTAACAAAAATCGGATGGTGTGTTTTCATGAGTACATGATACGGTTTTACCTGGATTAAACCTGCCTCATCTTTGTGCGAGGCCCATAATTTAGGGTTAACTTCACCTAAATTTGGTTCGTCAGGCAGGACCTCTGTACCTTGGAAAAAATCTTCTGGATGTGGCTGTGGCTCGGAGAGCATGAGGAAAAGACAGTGAGACATTGGTTTCAAAAAACATTCCCATTTTATGCATCATATCTCTTCCTAAAAGGTTTAAAGGCGAGTTTGGAATTATTGTAAAGCTATGATAAAATTTTGTACCAGTTGGTGTCACTACAGGCAAAAGGTGAGTTACAGGACACGAAATTGGAACCCCATCTATTCCCACGGAGCGGATACTTTTTCCTGAAATGGGTCCAGAATATTCACCCCCAGCAATTGAAGAACAGGTAGCGCCAGTATCAATAAGAAAACAATAGTCTTTATTGTCTATGCGCAACGTGACATTAGGCAAAGTAGAAGGGTGATTACTGTAGGATAAAGTTATCATCGAAAAATCATGGGGTTCATCGCTCCGTAGGCTGCCCTATGCAGAAGTCCATTGAGTCGGATATTGCTGCTGTGTGGGCCTCTGCACAACTGCATGCTGGTCTGCATTCTCTACTCGCTGAGTGGCTACGCCCCTTCTCTCATCTTTCATTCTCTTTCTACAAGTTTTAACCCAATGACCAGACTTCCCACAATAATTGCACCTCCCCTTTTTCCTAAAACCCCCTCCTTGAGTTTTGTACTGTGGCTGGAATGCACCACTTCCTGTTGCAGCAAAGAACATAGTGGGTTCAGACTTAACTAAACCAGAAGCGGACTGAAAACCTCCAGCGGCATCTAAATCTCTAATTCTAGCACAGAACTGATCTACCGACTTCTCGAGTAATCTGTCTGTCGTGATGTGAATCAGATGAGCCTGAGAAGCTTTCATGTTATTTAAACAAGTATTTATAAATAACACATTGTGTGTATCATCAGTTGGCAGTTTAGAATTATTCTCCCATGCTGCTTTAAAACGCACCACAAAGGCAGACGGCGTTTCTTTAAAACCCTAGCATCCAAGCGTGACATTTCACATGCAGCTAACACTAAGCAGTGTTAGCTGCATGTGAAATGTCACGCTTGGATGCTATTCTGTTATCCAGAAAATCCTTTAGCTCATTATACATTTGCATTACATTGGCATCGTTTTCCCCAAAAATCTGGTGACGGTTCGCGGCCGCGGCCTCACCACTAATGGCATCGTTAACTCGCGCGAGGGTCGGACATTTTTCTATGATCAAATCCTCTGTAACATCGTCTCCCAAAGTACGCAAAAGAATAGTTCTAAAATCAGGGCCCGTTAACTGTGCATACCGAGTGTGGCTTTTCAAGATCTGTATATATTTTGTGGGGTTAGTTGGAATAGGAAGACTCCTACATATAGCATCAATATCACTAGCTTTCGCTGGTTTAACATGTATTTCATTTCGCTCTCGTACAAATGCAAAAGCAGGCTGTAAAGATGTAGCAACAGGCAGCGCAGGATAAAGACCAGGGCTAGTAGACGGTGTCGAATTGTATGGTGGAGGCGATTGTTTCTTATTCAAAGAGCATTTAGAAGCATTGACTCTTTCTGGACCTTTGTCCCAGTACTTCTTCATATTTACCCATTTATCATAGGACTCACGCATATAAGTGTAGTCCCAATTCGGATCGCCCCATCCACTGTTCACCATGGAATACGCATTTTCCATATCGCGGGTCTTAAATGACCCATGTCTAGGAAAATTATCTACCTGCGACATGCATTCACTCCATCCTGCCAAATTATCTAAATAAGGATTTGTCCAGTAACCGGCACTATTCCTATGCATCCAATCTTTGGGATTTTCTTCCGGCAATGGGCGAGAAACGTTATGACCCATCTTCTTAACACAGAACAAAGAACAGACACACAACACTTAATACACAGACAATACATACAACACTAGGCACTAGGGGGATCGCAGTCATCAAACAAAAAAAGTAATCCAATCTCTCCAATTGAATCACAAATTTTGTTAGCTAGGAGAAAAAAATAGACTATAAAGCCAAAACAAGATTGAAGTCTTTTGAAACATTTTTAAGTCTTTTCAAAATGTCAGTTTTTCTTTAGTTCCTTTTCACTTTTCTCTCACTTTATTTATTTGTATTTTTTTATGCTACGCTTTTATATCTCCAAGTGCAAGCTGGTGTCCCATCGTTTTTTCTTCAAATTGTGTTATCCACCTTTGTGCTCCTTCAAACACGTCTGGCAGACGATGCATCAGTCCCGCTACGTCCATGAATCTTAATCTTAGCTCATAATTAGCGGCCACATGTTCTCGGCTTTTTCAGGACAGTTCCTCTATCCCCTTTACCTCTTTCTTGAGTTCCGCCACTGTTTTCGGCTATTTTCTTCAGGTCGTTTTCTTTGCCCTGTGGGGTTATTCTTATTAGTTTACTGAGTACTTCACACAAATACACAAATACCATTAACATCGACACTGAATCCTAACACAAACATAAACCTCTGGGTTCCACCCTGCCCTAGTGACAGTGATGCACCAGCCCGAGCTCAGGATTTTCCCTACTAAGCAGACCTATCACAGATAGAGGTATCTAGGGGAGGCATCTACACCTGTCCAAGCAGCCCTGCTCGCCCGTGAAAAATCCATTTCACGTCAGCAGCGGCATCACAGGAATTCTTCTCCTCAATCCACTTGCCCAAGCAAACCAATATCACACATGCCATTATTACACCTGGATATGCTCTTGTTATATGCAAAATAGTGGTATCGCGAGATTTCCTTTCACACAAGTTCACATTCACTCAACAACATTAACCTTCATACAGAGTTTTTTGCTATTTTCTCGGGAGGCACATTTAAGTTACATCCGTTGCAACTACTCATCCATTCACCCACAGGCAATTCGACTAAATTGTTTGCCAATCTTCCAAGCTTTTGTACCTGTGGTCCTTTTCACTTCTATTGAGTGTTATGGGCACTGCGGATGTCTCCTTTATAACTTTCCTATGGGTTATGTTTACTTAAGCATGAATAAGCTCCTTTTTTTAATCCTACATTTCCCTCTTTGCAGATCTAAATCCGCAACATAAAAATTACTGTAAGTCACTGGAATTCAGCTTCAGCTGTACTAGGCGCCTGTGAAGAGAGGAAAGGATATCAGGGGATGTATGTAGCTGTGCAGGGTGATGTCGAATGGGGGAAGGTGATATATATATATATATATATATATATATATATATATATATATATATATATATATATATATATTTTTTTTTTTTTTTTTTGGGAAACGAGTGTGCAACTTGGCTAGCAGCTAATCAAACCCGAATATTAATAAAAAGGAGATTCCTGTTCTCGGATAGGCTGGTAAGTACCAGCCAATACCTTGTAATAGGGAACCTCAGGAGTGACTACTGAACGAGAACCCTGGCTAATTCTGTCACGGCGTGGGCGAAAAAACCTTGTCGTAAGGAAAAATTGGTTGGTTGGTGCCATAGTTTATTGTTACGGTAAATGGCACTTTGTAACTGGTGTTATCGCCATCGTTAGTGGTGTTAAGAAGGTCAAAGCGAATTTCTGATGCTAGGTGAATGGACTTGCATTGATCATAAATAGTGCCAAGAAAACTACTTCCCTTGGCACAGAGACAAAAGGGAAATCGAGTTTCTGTCATGGGTATTGAACTTGGCACCAAGTGCTCAGAGCAGGCAAATAATTGGGCACAAGTATGTTACGTCATATGGGGGTGATGAGCATTCAGTGGTACCTCGAGTAGGTTGTACATGGGAAAATGGCTAGCCCTATGTGGCATACTACATGGATCAGCTGCAGCAGAACAATTTTAGCGGTGTGTGGAAGGGGCTCAAAACCATCACTGGTCATAAGGAGCCCAGCTCTCAGGCTGAGGGTGACCAGCAGTGGGTGAATGATCTTAATCTATACTTTAACAGATTTGATCAGCTACCCTCCCCTGCCCCCATCCAGTCCCCCCTGCTGCAATCCCCCTTCTCTGGTTCCACAGCAAGCAGCTCCAGCCCCACCTCTCTCTGCACTGCTATCAGCTCACAGTCAATATACAACACACCTAACTCCCCCCCCCCCCTGTTGATTTCCTCCAGCCAACACTCCATCCAATACACACTGCCCCTTACAGAAGCCCAGGTGAGAATGGAGCTCAGGAAGATCAAAGCGAGGAAGGCTATGGGCCCAGACGGCATCAGTTCCAGGCTACTAAAGACCTGTGCAGACCAGCTGTGTGGCATATTGATGTACATGTTTGACCTGAGCCTGAAGCTGGGGAAGGTGCCACAGCTATGGAAAACATCCTGTGTGGTGCCTGTTCCAAAGACGTCATGCCCAAAAGACTTTGGGGACTACTGACCAGTAGCACTGACCTCCCATCTGGTGAAGACATTGGAGAGGCTGGTGCTCACTCAACTCCGACCTCTGGTGAGCCCATCAATGGATCCACTTCAGTTTGCCTACCAACCTGGCATTGGAGTGGAAGACGCAGTCATCTTCCTCCTAAATCGGGCTACTTTACACCTGGGAAAGGCTGGGAGCACTGTGAGAGTCATGTTTTTTGACTTCTCTAGTGCTTTTAACACCATCCAACCTGTGCTCCTGAGGGATAAGATGGTTTATATGGGAGTGGACCATCATCTGTCTGCCTGGATACTGGACTACCTCACAGACCGACCACAGTATGTGAGGACTCGTGACTGTGAGTCTGACATGATTGTCTGCAACACTGGAGCCCTGCAGGGAACGGTTCTTGCCCCGTTTCTTTTTACCATTTACACTGCAGACTTCATGTTTAGCTCAGCAACCTGTCACCTACAGAAGTTCTGTGATGACTCTGCCATCGTCGGTCTGATCACGAATGATGATGACAGGGAGCTGGTGGTGGATTTCCGTAGGCACAAACACACTTCATCACTTCCATTGGTAAACATTCAGGGAAAGGAGATTGTGAGAGTGGACTCTTACAAATACCTGGGTGTTCACCTAAACAACAAACTGGACTGGACTGACAACACTGAGGCCATTTATAAGATAGGGCAGAGCAGACTCTTTCTGCTGAGGAGACTAAGGTCTTTTGGAGTGCAGGGAGAGCTGCTGAAGACCTTTTTTTGACTCTGTTGTGGCATCAGCCATATTCTATGGAGTGGTCTGCTGGGGTAGCAGCATCTCTACTGCAGACAGAAAGAGACTAGACAAGCTGATCAGGAAGGCCAGCTCAGTCCTGGGGATTCCCCTGAACACTGTACAGGAGGTGGGAGAAAGGAGGATGGTAGCAAAACTATCATCATGGCTGCAGAATGCCTCCCACCCCCTATGAAACTGTTACCTCGTTGGGCAGCTCCTTCAGTGACAGAATGTTACATCCTAAGTGTCTGAAGGAGCGATACAGAAGGTCTTTTCTCCCTGCTGCTATTAGACTGTACAATAAAAGCTGCTCCCAGTGAACCATTAACCAAAATACACACTGCTATTACTGTTCAATGGTGTAATAGTTACTGTTTTACCTGTTTTACTATTTAATAATACTACCTGTGTGCAATATTACCTGCAATACGTGCAATATTACCTGCAATATGTGCAATATCACCTGAAATACGTGCAATATTACCTGCAATACGTGCAATACCGCCTGTGTGCAATACAACCTGCAATACGTACTTTCCCTCATCTGTATTTATACATTGTGTTGTGTATAAACTTGTATATTATAGTATGTCTTATTCGTCTATTCTTTTATATATTTGCATTTATTTTTTTATTTTTTTCATGCTGCTGTAACAAAGAAATTTCCCCACTGTGGGACGAATAAAGGTTTATCTTATCTTATCTTACTATACATGGGTGGTGGGTGACACTTTGGTACAGACAACCAATATAATAAGGGTGGCTAAGATCGTTCGAATCTACTTTAGGGGAAACCACATGGTCTTGGAAAACTTTGGTGCTGTTTCTGTACAGGTGACAGAGAGTGATAGTTTGTGTGTTGGCGAGCCATAAGTCATACGTGTACGTGAGACATAGTTGTCAGGGGATGCAAGTACCAATGAGGCTGAACAGAAAAAGAGGTCATTTCTGTATTGCGGTTGGCATGGAGCAGTTAAGTGGTGTGGTTGTTGCGTTAGCATGAACGTTAGCAAGACATCGGAGCGGTCGGAGTATGTGGCACGATATTGTGCACGCCTTGGTCGAGAAAGAAGATAAAGGGTGCCAGCTAAAACTAAGGCGCACATCATGTGTATTTGGAATTGTTTTTACATTTCAGCTGCTCGATTTCTACCATATTCCCAACCGGAAGAGCGTTTCAGATGTGATGGAACATCAAGAAGTCAACCATATATAGCTGATGCAGTACACAGTAAAATGAAACAACGTTACTCCAGAACCCTGATGCTACATAAAACAACATAAAAAAAACAATCACAGAAACAGAAAACACAAGGCCAAGGACTAGTAAGAAAAATCTTTGCCACATAAAGTGCATGTGTGCAACGTGGTGCAAACAGTGCAAAAGACAACACAAGACAGTGCAAGACAACACAGGACAGTGCAAGAAAATACAGGACAGTGCAAGACAATACACAGAACACAAAATAGCTCCGCCAGTAAACCTGTCGTAACAAAATAAAGTGAACAGTAGCAGAAAAATTTAAACAGAATATTGTGCAAATGAGCAAATAGCAGCGATCAAGATAAAGTAAACAGTAGCAAAACATGTAGACAGAATATTGTGCAAAAAAACAAATAGCAGCAATCCCGGAAGATGTGCAAAAACGGCATGTAAACATTTTGCGGTAATAATTAGTGTAAGTGGTACTGAATCATGGGTGTGCGAAGTGTATGATGTGTGTTAAGTCCGGTTTGTACAGATCAGTCACACGAAGTGAGTATGAGTGTGTGTTGAGTCCGGGTTGTACAGATCAGTCACACAGTTGTGTGTATGTGTGTGTTTGTGTGTGTGTGTGTGTGTGTGTGTGTGTGTGTGTGTGTGTGTGTGAGTTCAGTTCAGTTGTTTGATGAGTAGCCTGATGGCTTGAGGGAAGAAATTGTTGCTCAGTCTTGATGTGGTGGCCTGAATGCTTCGGAACCACTTCTCTGATGGCAGGAGGGTGTAGAGTGTGTGTGAGGGTTGAGTGGGGTCATCCACAATGCTGTTTGCTTTGCGGATGCAGCGTGTGGTGTAAATGTCCATGATGGAGGGGAGAGAGACTCCGGTGATCTTTTCAGCTGTCCTCACTATCCTCTGTAGAGTCTTGCGATCCGAGACGGTGCAGTTCCCAAACCAGGCAGTGATGCAGCTACTCAGGATGCTCTCAATGGTCCCTCTGTAGAACGTCGTCAGGATGGGGGAGGGAGATTAACTTTTCTCAGCTTTCTCAGGAAGTAGAGCACTCTGATGGGCTTTTTTGGTGATGGAGCTGGTGTTGAGTGACCAGGTGAGGTTATGCGCCAAGTTAACACCTAGGAATTTGGTGCTCTTGACGATCTCCACTGAGGATCCATCGATGAGAGGTAGAGTTTATTGCGGCAAACCACATTCAACCAGAGAGCATACCACACCTGCCATTTCCTCCTGTTTTCATACATTTTTACCCTTAACATTTAAAATTCACAAACCAGAGACCTCCACAGTTACCAAAAATTATCATTATTGGAAATCTTTGGATGTTAGACCTTCCTCCAAGTATTCTAACTATCATTAACATTTAAATTTTCCAACATTCAAAAAGAAAATGCGCTTGTGGTGAGCTTACGGAAGACATCTTATCCCCTTTTATAGCATTTATAATAAAATATCTCATTCTTTTTTACATGTCTATTGAGTGTTATGGGCACTGCGGATGTCTCCTTTATAACAGCTTCCAGCCAAATTGCACACTCGTTTCCCACATATATATATATATATATATATATATATATATATATATATATATATATATATATATATATATATATATATATTTACAGTACAGTACAGACCAAAAGTTTGGACACACCTTCTCATTCAAAGAGTTTTCTTTATTTTCATGACTATGAAAATTCTAGAGTCACACTGAAGGCATCAAAACTATGAATTAACACATGTGGAATTAGATACATAACCAAAAAGTGTGAAACAACTGAAAATATGTCATATTGTAGGTTCTTCAAAGTAGCCACCTTTTGCTTAGATTACTGCTTTGCACACTCTTGGCATTCTCTTGATGCCTACTTTGAAGAACTTACAATATGGCATATGTATATGTTATGTATATAATATGTATACAGTACAGACCAAAAGTTTTAACTTTTGGTCTGTACAGTATATATATATATCACCTTCCCCCTTTCGACACCACCCTGCACAGCTATGTACATTCCCTAATATCCTTTCTACACCCAGCCTTTCCTCTCTGCACAGGCGCCTCAGTCTCCTTGGGCTCCCTTGTTATTCGTCACCTGCTCTCTCTCGACAGAGTGTCCCCTCCACGATAGAGTAAATAAAATGTCTCTATTTAAACTTCAGGTAGTTTACACTAGAGTAGAGTAGGGGAATGCAGGATTGTAGGATAATGAGGAGTAATGATTAGTAGAGCTGAGGCTGAATTCCAGTGACTTCCAGTGATTTTTATGTTGCAGATTTAAATCCGCAAAGAGTGGAATGTAGGATTTAAAAAGTAGCTTATTCATGCTTAAGTAAACATAACCCATAGGAAAGTTATAAAGTAGACATTCGCAGTGCCCATAACACTCAATAAAAAAGGCTCCACCGAACACAGATGGAAATAACAAAAACAGCATGAATCATGAATGAGAAAGTTTATAATAAATGCCATAAAAGGGGATAACGTCTTCTGTGAACAAATTAATAATATAGTAATAATATAGCATAATCTATGAAATAAGGAAAAGAGCAGAGTACACACGCATGTTTAAATTGCTGTCCACCAAGCGAAGTAAATCAAGGAAATGAACCAGTGGCAGTGGAATATGTCCCCACCTTTTTTGTTGTTTAACCCTCTCGAAAACTTAATAGAAATCAGAAAAAACCTTTGTGAATGTTGGAAAATTTAAATGTTAATAATAGTAAGAATACTTGAGGGAAGGTCTAACATCCAAATATTTCCAATAATGATAATGACTGATGGTAACTGAGGAGGGCCCAGGTTTGGGGAGTTTTAAATGTTAAGGGTAAAAATTTATAAAAAACAGGAGGAAATGCCAGGTGTGGTCAGACCATCGATGTCATGACATGCGGATGCTCTCGGGTTGATTGTGGTTTGCCGCAATAAACTCTACCTTTGCTCTACTCACCCAAGTGTCTTGGCTTCTTTTGAAGAGACTTTTTTTAAATTTATTTTGAAAGTTCCAACTAGTCGGAAGCAGCTCAGTCTGAGAGACAAGAAATTTCCGACATAATTGCCGTTGTCGGCAGGATTCCAGCGAGACTGGTGGAGCCACCCCTCTACCTCGGGCTGCGGCATCTCACAGGTGGCAGAACGGTACCAACTAGGTAAAGGTGAGCAGAAGCCTGTTTAATCAAAATTCTGCTTAGTTATCTGTTGTCCTGGGAATGTTGCGGCCCGGGGTGAGGGTAGGATAAAACTAGTCCCAAAGAAATGGACCACAGGTACAAAAGTTGGGAAGATTGGCAAACAATTTAGTCAAATTGCCTGTGGGTGAATTGATGAGTAGTTGCAACGGATGTAACTTAAATGTGCCTCCAGAGAAAATAGAAAAACTCTGGATGAGGGTTAATAATGTTGAGTGAATGTGAACTTGTGTGAAAGGAAATCTCGCAATACCACTATTTTGCACATAACAAGAACTTTTCCAGGTGTAATAACGGTATATGTGATATAGGTTTGCTTGGGCGAGTGGATTGAGGAGAAAAATTCCTGTGATGCCGCTGCTGACGTGAAATGGATTTTTCACGGGCGAGCAGGGCTACTTGGACAGGTGTAGAGGCCTCCCCTGGATACCGCTATCTGTGATAGGTCTGCTTAGTAGGGAAAATCCCGAGTTCAGGCTGGTGCATCACAGTCACTAGGACATTGTGGGACCCAGAGGTTTATGTTAGTGTTAGGATTTAGTGTTGATGTTAATGGTATTTGTGTGTATGTGTGTGGAGAAGTGGTTTGGTTAGGCAAAAAAGGTGGGCACGCCCCGAAGGTAAGTATAACACTACACTAGATACGAGCTTTTATCAGAATATAATATAACGTGGATAAAATAAAACTATTATAAAACATTATAGCCTGTGACAGACTGATGTGTGGGGAAACTAAGATTGTTTTTGTGTAGAAACAGAGGCAAGAAGTTATCCAAACAGAGTGGAACGGAGACACTGATCGCGGTGGTAAGGAAGCAGCGAGACTAACAAGAATCAGGTAAAGCTGAGATATTTGTCAATAAAATACTTTACTTTGGGTTGAGTCTGGTCTGACTTTCATGTTATTAAAATAACAGTATAGAAAACATTATAAGAAACTCGACCACTTGAGCAAGTCAGAAAGTATAGCTGCCATAATGCTTAAAGAGGAACGCCCTGTCGATGACATAGTAGCAAAGTATAAGCCTTTTGAAAAAGATATTAGAAAATGGGGAGTTGCAATGGCCAAAAGAAGGCACATTTAATGTTTTATTGTGTGGCCTAATGAAAAAGAAATTAGATTAGTGGGAAGGGCACAAAACGCCAAAGAAAGGACAAAGTAAATTAGAATAGAAAATAACTATAGCGGGGTTTAAAACAGAGGGGATAATGAGAGAGACAGAAGAGCAGATAAAAAAAAGAGAAAGTAGTTAGAGGAAGGAGAGAGCAGAGTGTAGAAAAACAGGAAGAGAAGGGAACAGCGCCACTCTCAGGGCTGCATGATGGGCACAGTTGGCCACCATGCTACAATGAAGCATGTCTGCCAAAGCCAGCAGGAATTTATCCGCAGATAAACCTGAAAAACCATTGATGGACTACTGGAGACATAAAAGTGCATGGAGTTCTGAGCGGATGCTACAAGCTTGAAGAAAATGAGAAAAGTGCAGCACTGGCAATGGCGCTAAGAGGAAGTGAACACAGCGAAACAGAGAACCAGAAGGAGAGAGAGGCAGATGGGATGAAACTATTCGGCGACGAACCAGAACAAGCACACAGAGAACGGATAGCACCCACAAGGGTGCCAAGATTAAACTCGTGTCTAGAGGTAAAGGAGGCGCTAAGAGCCACGTCATGATCACCGAAGCGTGACAAAGCCTACAGGGAAGGGGAAGTACTCAGTAAACTAGTGAGAATGGAGAGAGAAGTAAGAATATCCCCAAAGAAAAGACCTGGAGAAGATAGCCAAAAACAGTGGCGGAATTTAAGAAAGAGGTAAAGGGGATAGAGGAACTGGCCCGAAAAAGCCAAGAACACGTGGCCGCTAATTATGAGCTAAGATTAAGATTCATTGACGTAGCGTGACTGATGCACCGTCTGCCAGATGTGTGTGAAGGAGCACAAAGGTGGATAACACAATTTGAAGGAAAAACGATGGGACACAAGCTTGCACTTGAAGATATTAACCCTCTGGAGTCTGATTTGCCGCCGGCGCCCAAACGTGCTTTTTTTTCAGATGCCAGCAAAAAGAGCTTAAACTGCTCTGTCATATTTGATTAAACATGTCAAAGTATTACATCATTTAAATCCGTCAAGGGTCTACTTTCATTTGTGTATGCTCACTGTATAAATAAAACGTATTTTTTAAAATAAATAAAATAGTCAGCGTGCGCCATCTGTCGCCTTTGTCTGCGTGATCTTCGTTTAGAAACACATCATCAAAAAGCGCTGAAACTCGGCCAATATCTGACACACGGAAATAAAAAATATATCTTTGAACAGCTTAAAGTATGTAGTTTTAGAAAAGGCACAGATTTTCCACCGCAGCTCATTATCTGATAATGACCTGAGACCAGACACGCTCCCCCGATATTCACAGGTAAAATAGTTCACATGTTGAGTCACACGCCCCCCGGACAGTGGCATAAAACAATGCGATTTGACATGCTACACCGGTGAGGAAGTTCTTCGGATGGTTTTGGACAGTGATGAAGAATTTACATTTTCATCTAAAGAAGATTGCGATTCCGACGATTCAAGTTGCTACAATGAGTAAGTTATTTAGTCTTACATTCTGATCATATAAAACTAATATTGTTTGTAGACATCTCTGCCTAGCTTTTGTCAGCATTGCCTTTTAATGTTACAACAAAAATCTGCCAATATCTGCTAATTTGTAACATTAACTGTTTGTAATTGTATGCTCTTAATATTGTTGACGTTATATGAAGTTATATTTTAGCCTCAGTTCAGTTTTGGTTAGTCTCACTTATCATCATGAAAGGCTGTTATGTAATGTTAGCTAGCAGAGATGTTCCGGAATGCTACGGTGTAAATGCTATATGTACAATGCATGCTAAAAAATATATATTGTTCAAGTGTATTCATCATCCTAAAATATATTGTTTGGTTATTTTTTAGAATGTGGCTACATCACCCTTGCCTTCACTGAAAACTCACACCAGGCCATGCAGGCATCGCTCTATTTTGAGTTCGACCGAGAATCATCCTGAGTAAGTACATATTTTATATTTTCTTAAATTATATTTAGTTCGAACCATCATTGCATTGCATTGTATGACATATGCAAACAACTTTACCAATGACACAATTAGTGATGTTCATGTGTGTGTGTGTGTGTGTGTGTGTGTGTGCGTGTTTTTGCTCAAGCACCCGCTCCAAAAAGGGCAAAAGCAGCACACAGACAGTCCACCATGTCACGGAATGACAGATAACGACACAGTTACACAGACTCTGCGATTCCTGCCCGCACGTGAACCTGGACTTCAACTGAGGTCTTCTGACTTTAATTCTCCATTTAGTCTGTTTAAAATGTTTTTCTCGGAGAGTGTTGTGTCAACTCTGTGCCACAACACAAATGCTCAAGCTGCCAAGTCAAAAGCCAAGGGACGCAAATACAAATGGAGAGATGTAACCGTGAGTGAGATGTATCGCTACATTGGGCTCTTATTTTACATGGCAATGGTAAAGTTGCCCTCCATCATAGACTACTGGCGACAGAGCAGTATTTTCACAGTTCCCTTTCCAGCAACAATTATGTCAAGGGACAGATACAGGACAATTTCGTGGAATGTACACATGAGTCAGCCAGATGCAGACAAAGAAAATGACAGAAAGAGGGGCACATCTGAACATGACCGTCTGTTCAGAGTGAAACTGCTTATGGACACAATCCGTAAGACATGCAAAGCAATCTATCATCCTAGAAGACATTTAGCCGTGGATGAGAGGATGGTAGCATGCAAAGCTAACACTAACTATCATGAGCTTGTCATTGCTTGGTAAACTGTATGTCTGCCTCTAGTGGTGAAGCATGGAAATACAACTGAATAGGAATCCTTTCTTACAGTAAGCACCACAAAACACCATGAAAATGCCTGCCATGTGATGTTCACCTGTGTCTTCAGTTAAACAGGAACTGCTTTCAAGAGTGGCACAGGGATTTTTGATGCAATTTTAAATAAACCACAAAGGAAACACATTTTTTCTTGTAGTACTGTACTTCTTACTCAGATCCTGGCTCAGTGATCCACAGCTCATTATGTAATCGACAGCTCATTATGCGACCCGTTGAATACAAAGCTGTCAGTCACAGCATGTTGACGCCTCTTCGCATATGGCCTTTCAAAGTATAAAGTGTCTTTTAAATTTTAAATCAATGTATTGTTTAATGTAAATGAGCAGGCAGGATGATTTTCACATGATAAAAAAAAAAAAACCTACATTAGAAGTCTTGTGAAAACATGTTTACTATAGGTTTCGTGGCCTTATTTCAGTGAGTTTTTATTTTTTTGCTTTATCAAAAACCACGCATAAACCTTATTTTGTCAAAAAATACAAACACACACATATAAGCTGTTTACATATTATGGTAGCCCAGTTTGTGCTGAATACAGTGTAATAAGTCGTTTGTCAATAATATATTTAAAAGCAACTAAAAAGAACCAAATGTAAGAGCATGTCAAAATCTCTCAAGAGGCCCAAAACACCCTCAGACTCCAGAGGGTTAAAGCGATTCTGGCCCAAACCATAGGAAGGGCAAAAACAGTGGAAATCTTTAAAGAAGCAAAAGTAGGATATGACGCAGTAGATTCCAGACATGATCATTTTCCATTCGGCCTATTCCGAAATGACATTCAGGGTACCCTGAGAAAACAATACCCAACAAAGCTGGACCCAGAAAGACTGAAAACTATGCAATTGGGAGAAGAGGAAAATGTAGTCAAGTTTATTCAAACCTTCCAAGATGCTTGGAGAGGAGACCGGTGCCCCTATGGGACGAGTCTGACACCAGCAAAGGTTGGTTTCGAATGGTGTTGAGAAAGACACTTCCTTCTGAAGTACAGGGATTTTTGGAAGGAGTAATAAGCATCAGCACAATGCCTTGAAAAACTTACCAAGCTCACATGGTCTATTTTGTAAGAACCAACAGTTTCAGTACAGATTGAAGACATTTTGAAGGCAGCTTTCATGATTGACACTGAAGCTACATATTCAAGCATCGGACAAATAGGCTCGTGACTCCCCCGCTCGCGGAAAACCATACAAACAGTGGGCTTCTCGGGAAAGTCACAGACGTTGTATTTCACTGAGCCTCAAGAACTAACGCTGGAGGGCCAAACTATTGAAGTACCACTACTATACTCATCAGATGCTCCAATGTAGTTGCTGGAAAGAGACATCTTGTGCAAACTAGGAGCAAAAATAACGTGCAGCCCTACAGGGCTATGGGTCACTTTTCCAGAAAACCTTGCAAGGCATTGCATGGTAATTCACAAAAAAGATGTGAAATACCAGGTGGCTGACAAAGTGTATTGGATGGAGTACACCCAAGCCCATGCTTCAGCACTATGGAACACATATACGCAATGGAAACCGTGGCTGACACACATGCGTCCAGACTGCCAAGAAAAAGAAGGACCATTGCACTGCATTATTGAGTATGACCCGAAAGGAGCCGATGAAGAATACGTCCTTATGTGGGAAGGACAGATGGAAGAACATAAATATGACAAAAACAACCACAGAAATAGAGGTTGGAATACAAAGGAGTAAAAGGTTTTGCACAACTACCAGAGAAAGCTCAAAACTGGTACCAAGTGGACAATGCCTTGCCCCATGTCTCCCTGATGGTTGCGAAAAATTTAGAGTGGGATGATTTAGGTCCTAGGATAGAGGAAACACTAGGGGTTAGGGAGTGGGTGCCAACATTCAGCCCTTACAAACACCTGTCACCAGACAAATGTTTTCTGCGAATTTCACAGGTATCAGTAGACCACACGGTAGCTACACACACAGAGCTAGAAATAGGAGAAGGGAAAGTGAAACAGTTAGCATTGACAGGGATTGAGATAGATCAGCAGACAGAGGACTTACTGAAAACAGTGCCAGAAGGTTTTTGGACAAGACACTCAACTGATGTAGGTTTAGTGAAATCTGCAGGACTAGTGGAAATACAGGGAAGGAATAAGACCAACTATTCAAAGCCTAATAGAGGCAGGGGTATTAATACCGACAAAAAGCTATTGCAACACCTCAATTTTTCCTGTTAGGAAGCCCAACTCAGACAAATGGAGATTAGTCCATGATCTAAGGCCAATAAATCAATTGTTCATAGCAGACATACCTACTGTTCTGGATCCATACACATTGTTGTCAAATATTCCTGAGGGAACAAAATGGTACACTGTCATTGATTTATTTTATTGCTCTGCATTCTGCAGCTTTCCTCTCCATCCTGAATCGCAGCCAATATTTGCATTCACCTATGAAGGGCAGCAGTATACCTATACTAGGCTGCCACAAGGATTTGTGAAAGTCTATCAAATGCTATCTTTTCTAGGGATGGCAGGGTTTAATAGGCCCTGGATATGTGACTTTGCTTAGCAGGAACAACTGTTGAGGGACATGATAAGGCAGCAGACCAAACTAAACCCAAAGCTCCACTTAAATGGACATCAGAAGCATTAGCAGCATTTGATGCAATTAAAAAAATTTTTCCTCGGCAGCGACATTATCTAGTCCCGATTATAAGAAACCGTTCCACCTGTATGTGTCCGACAGACGAGGCAATGTCACCGCTGTGTTAACGCAACAACAGCATGTAATGGAAAAACAACCCATTGCATACTTTAGCACTGTGTTAGATAACACAGAAAAGGGAATGCCACCATGCTATTGCGCATTAGCCGCAGCAGCGTATGCCTATCAGAAGGCATCAGTAATTACTATGGGGCAGTCCTCACTACACATGGACTGCATGCCTTGTAAACCAGTCAATCTTTTGTCATTACCAATTCATGACGAACAGGATACAATGTGATCCTAGAGGCACCTGAACTAACAATAGAATGCTGTTAAGTAGTTAATCCTGCTGAAAGGATGGTAACTCCTTTGGATGGAATTCTGCATGATTGCGCCCAAGAAACGGAAAAATTACTAAAAGCAAAAGCAAATGCGCAAAATCAACCATTACCAAATGCATACCTAGTGCTGTTTGTGGATAGGTCATGTTAGAAAAAAAAAACGTATCCTTAGAATATATAAGGGTTACAACTGATTAAAGATATAAAGAGATAAAGAAATGGATGTTGACTTCAGAAGAACACAGAGTGACCATTCTTCACTGATCATCGATGGATCCTCAGTGGAGGTCATTAAGAGCACCAAATTCCTAGGTGTTCACTTGGTGGATAACCTCACCTGGTCACTCAACACCAACTCCATCACCAAAAAAGCCCATCAGCGTCTCTACTTCCTGAGAAGGCTGAGGAAAGCTCATCTCCCTCCCCCATCCTGACGACGTTCTACAGAGGGACCATTGAGAGCATCTTGAGCAGCTGCATCACTGCCTGGTTTGGGAACTGCACCGTCTCGGATCGCAAGACCCTACAGAGGATAATGAGGACAGCTGAAAAGATCACCGGAGTCTCTCTCCCCTTCATCATGGACATTTACAACACACGCGCATCCGCAAAGCAAACAGCATTGTGGATGACCTCACACACACTCTTCACCCTCCTGCCATCAGGGAAGCAGTTCCGAAGCATTCTGTCTTTTGCACTGTTTGCACCAGGTTGCACAAATGCACTTTATATGGCAAGGATTTTTCTTACTAGTCCTTGGCCCTGTGTTTTCTGTTTCTGTGATTGTTGTTTTATGTTGTTTTATGTAGCATAAGGGTTCTGGAGGAACGTTGTTTCATTTCAATGTGTACTGTATCAGCTATGTATGGTTGACTTCTTGATGTTCTATCACATTTGCACCAGCATAAATGCTCTTACGGTTGGATATCTGGTAGAACTCGAGCAGCTGAAATGTACAAAGCTGTCCAAACACACATGACAGGCGCCTTAGTCTTAGCTGGCACCCTTCATCTTCTTTCTCGACCAAGGCGTGCACAATATTGTGCCACATACTTCGACCTCTCCGATGTTGTGTTAACGTTGGATGTCGACAACGTTAGCGCTACCGCAACAACCACACCACTTAACTGCTCCATGCCAACCGCAATACAGAAACACCCTTTTTTCTGTTCGCCCTCATCGGTACTTGCGTCCCCTGACAACTATGTCTCACGTACACGTATGACTTATGGCTCGCCAAAACTCTATCACTCTATGTCACCTGTACAGAAACAGCACCAAAGTTTTCCAAGACCATGTGGTTTCCCCTAAAGTAGATTCAAGCAATCTTAGTGGCCCTTATTATATTGGCTATCTGTACCAAAGTTTCACACCACCCATGTGTAGTATGCCACATAGAGCTAGCCATTATCCCCATGTACAATCTACTCGAGATCCCAACGAATGCTCATCACCCCCATATGACGTAGCATACATGTGCCCAATTATTTCCATGTTTTGAGCGTTCGGTGCCACGTTCAATACCCATGACAGAAACTCGCCTGTTAACCTTACAGCCCGCTGCGACCATCAGCTCACCCATCGATTTATCCCTACACTGTTAGAGAGCCATCCCCTTGTAAGAGGGCACAGAGATTTGCAATTTCCTTTTTGTCTCTGTGCCAAGGGAATTAGTTTTCTTGGCACTATTTATGATCAATGCGAGTCCACTAACCTAGCATCAGAAATTCGCATTGACCTTCTTAACACCACTAACGATGCCGTTAACCCCAGTGACACAGTGCCATTTAATGAACAATAAACAATGGCACCTTAGCAGACATCTTTTGGTATTGAGGAGAAGATGTCACCAGGCAGACACTTTCCCCTAACTGGAAGTGGTGTTATGCCCTCGTCTTGCTAGAAGGAAAAATTCATATATTTGATCTAGTACACGCTCCGCCTAATGTTCGCAAACACAAGCGTTCTGCCCTCTGGCGTAAATATATATTAGAGGATAGCTCAAACTTCAGCTCTCTCCCCCACTGGGAAAAAGACCCCACTTTCAAAATGGACTGGTAATGGGGCACCTATAGGCATTCCCAATGAACATTTGGTCAAAGATTCCTCGGGCGCAACTGCCTTGCTCCCCTGGCCCCGAATAATGCCTAACTCCCACTGGATAAATTACATATGGTATAATCAGCAGCGTTTAATTAATTACATGGTTGCCGTGCTAGATTTAATCAAAGGGCAACTACTTGCTACAACCATAATGGCGGTCCAGAATAGAATCATATCAGATTCCATAATGGCCCCACATGACGGTGTCGGTAAAGTTATAGGTGATGAATGTTGCATGTCTGTTCCACTGCTTACTAGTGATCAGGGAGCCTTAAATGACGTCTTAGATTAAATTAAAAAAAAAAATTAAGGAAGAACACATTCACCACACACGCGTTGTACCCACCGGATGGTGGACATGCCAATTGGACCTCCTCATTAACGCATCTGGAACTCACCATAGGCGTTGCTTTACTTTGCACTGTCCATGCTGTTCTGTGCAAGTATTCCATCATGGATGGAGTGCCCCTGATCAGTAGACACCCCACAGACCCAGTATGCTGTGAGCTTCATTACTGGACCATTTTGACCGATGACAGCCGTCCTACCAAAGATTTACTTTATCATGCTTCCATCCTGGTTTCCAAGTATACCTGGCTTCATTCTATTAGCAGACACGTCTACATTGCAGACACTGCACCCCAGCTTTGACTATTAACATCCACTTTCAGCTGTCGACACTCCCTTTTCCTTGCAGTGCCTTACCTCGTATTTTCTCAACATGCCTTTCTGTTAACTGAAGACTTAATCCAAACTTTCTCTGTTTCCGACATCTTCATTTGGGTGGATGAGTTTTTGCTCCGGACTTCCATGAACCCACAGTTACGCAAGTGGCTGTTCTCGCTTTCCACAGACTTTCCTTGCTCGGCCTTACGTAAAAACAAGGTCTGTACTGTCTATTACTCTCGAAAACATGGCACAGACATTTTGTTTGCTCAAATGTATAGAGTCTGTCTCACGCCAACCGGTTTAAGCTTCAGTTAGATTTTCCTGGATGACTAACATGTTGGTAGATTGTTTGGCCTCTGTCCAGATGGCCAAACAGTCTCGGGTCTTACGCGATTCGGGTGGGAATTTTTCCTTACGTTGAGGTTTTTTCGCCCACCCCTGTGACAGAATTAGCCAAGGTACTCGTTTAGTAGTCACTTCTGAGGTTCCCTATTACAAAGTAGTGGCTGATAGTTACCAGCCTATCCAAGAACAGGAATCTCCTTTTTATTACCTTTTAAATTTGGGTTTGATTAGCTTTTAGCCAAATTGCACACTTGTTTCCCACAAATATATATATCACCTTCCCCCTTTCGACATCACCCTGCAGCTATGTACATCCCCTGATATCCTTTCTACACTTTAAATTTGAATTAGTTCAGTTTACTTAAAAAAATCTTTGGAACCCTATTGCCTTATTTTTTCAAAGTAAACTGAGGGCAAAAATCTAAGTTAGTTTAATAATTAGCTACAGGTAAGCTGAATTCATAATTTCTGAGTAAATTTATTAATAAATATCAAGTAAGTATAATAAGTACATTTAAGTTAATATAATTCTAAATGTTTATAAATATTTAATATATAATACTATTAATATTACAGAAAAAAATTAAGTAAGCCTACTATATTAAGTTAATATTCTATTTTAAGAAAAGACAAAAGACACTCAACACAAATCTAAAACTTTGAATTTTTTTTCTAATCTAAACAGCATGGGGACCTTGACTAATCAATAACTGCACTTGAAAGCAAATAACTGCAAAAACAGGACTTTTTCAAAAAAGGCAACCTGCAGAAAAACACAATCCAGGAATAGGTCACCTATTCTGTCATCATTTACTCATTCTCTTGTCATTTTAAACCTATTAGACATTTTTCTGCAGAACACAAAACAAGATATTCTGAAGAATGTTGGTACCAAAGAACCACTGGCACCTGTTGACTTCTACTGACAAATGACAAGTAAAAGAGTGCCAGCAGTTTTTTGTTACTTCTATTTTTTGAAACATCATCTTTTATGTTCTGCAAAATAAAAAAATCATACAGGTTTAAAGTGCTCAACTTTAAAAAAATTACAAAATAAAGTCTAAAACAGACATTTAGCTGAAAGGTTTAGTTATAACAATTCTTAAAAAAAACCCCCCAAAAAACAACAAATGATCCCTCTGATGCTAAAATAATTGTAAATCTTTGTAACATGTAATTTGTCAGACGCAAAAACAGCAGCTTAGATTAAAAGCTGATTTTTAAGAGTTTGAAGTTTGGGCTTGAGATGCTTACTTCTTAATGACAGAAATACTCTCTGAATATCATCAAATGTGCTTCTTATTGTCTTTGGGTTGTCTAAATTTAGAGCATAGATCAAAGCAAAGAGAAGACATACAGCATGTGGCAAGTTTGGGACATCACCCACCACAATGTTTCCCTCGAGAATGATTGCCCTTCGAGTCGACATTGAGGGCATGTGGAGTTTGGGCAGGCATGTCTTCTAGTAAAACTGTGAGCAGGCCAACATCAACTGCACTCAGGTCTACATTCACATCTGAATCCTAAACAGTGAAAAGTAACAAGTGGTAATTTCTCCATACCTTGGAACAGTGTTCTGTGTAAGCATGAAGCATAAGAAAGTTTGATCTTGTTTTAAAGGGGATTGTAAAATGTAAATTCTGGCATTAATTACCTTTATATTGTTTTGACACAAGATACCAATTATGATATCTTGAGCTTTCCTGCCCAGTTTTGGACATCATCATTTTTACTTTCAACATCCAGAAAGATATTACAGACATTGTTAAAACAGGCCATGTGATCATAGTTGTTCAAATGTAATATTGAAGTCACAGGAATATTTGCTTGCAAAAAAACAAACTTTATTTAACAATTTATCCTCTTCTGTGTTAGCCTTCACTGTTAGTATTATTGTCACTTCATCAAATTGCATTTGAATGACTATGATCACAAAGACTTTTTTAGTAATGTCTTCCCTACATTTCTGGACATTGAAAGTGATCGCTGAGATGCTGGCTAGGTCAAGAGACAAATAACTACTGTGTACTCTTCATCTGATCTATATTCTAATGGACCCTAATACACAGTTTAGCATTAGCACAAATAACAAAGAAGTAAACACCAAAATTACTTACAAAGCATTTCCTGAAAAATTCCACAGAATTATCCCTCAGGAGGATTGGAAGGCCATGAAGTACTGCAGTGTGCACACAAATTATATCAGATGACTATGAAAAACAGAGAATGAGGTGAACGATCATACACAGACTATACAATAAAGTCAACTACATAAAGGTTTACCTTTAAATCAACTTGACGCAGAATTGCATCAAGCATTCTTCCTTGGTTTCCTCCTTTTTCCATGAAAATTTCAATCAAACATGTAGAGTGTTTGTCCAATGCTTCATAGAACTCGGATTTCAGATTTTTTCCAGATATGCGATTAAATTCTGCAAAGATCTGAGAAAAAAAACACAAAGTGGTTATTTACAATAAAATAAGATATTGAATAATAAGATGTTTAGATTGTAAAGAGAATACATACCTGGCTTTCGGTGAAAAGTGCATGCCACTTTTCCAGGATCTAACAAATAGGAGGTTCAGAATGAATGATTTCTTTCCTTCTCAAGGCAAATGTGCTGTCCATCTTCTGGCCAATCAGGCTCATGTATTGGGTCCTCTTTTTCATTTCTTCTACAAGTTCTACTCTTGTGCGTTCTTGACCTTCTTCGTTTTCCCCTTTGGGAAAATTTGTTATTTGCCTTTCTTCTGCACGTTGTCTGTTGCATATCTCTTTCCCTTGACAGCAACATCACTACAGCCACATTTACACTACATTTAAATTTCAGGCTGTTTTTCCAACCAGCTGCGCCTGTTGAGGAGCCAGGTACGGTAAAACATGGATGTGCTTTGACAAGAGCTGCGACTACTTGAGCAAAATCTTTATCTCTTGGATATGCCTTAAATGTGTATATAGCCCCTGCAAGTGCTTCCAGTGTTTTAGGGCTCTTCCAACAGTAAGACTTGTTCCATCTTTCAGAAAAGCAAGGTTTCCTTGACGGAGACGGTACTCAACATTTACAGAAAAATTGGGAATTTCAAATTCCTCAGGCCAGGCACTGAGGAACGACAGGCCAGGCTTCTGTCGTTCAGAAGACAAGTGTTTTGATGTTTTTAGAACCTGAGAGAAGTACTGTGTCAGCTTGACTTGAGGAGGGAGACATGTCGCTGAGGTTGCAGAGTGCATGATTAAAATCAGGGTCAATACTTAATACCATCAATGGTAACACTGGGCAAAACAAACACTGTACAGCAATTCGGACTTCTCAAGCGCAGATATTCTTGAACATTGTCAGGAAAAGCTGTTACAAGTGGTCTACAGACCCTATCCATTTGTATACCTGGCTTGAAAAAAGAACTTGCATTCATGTGATAGGCTGCTGTCATTTGATTCTTTTTTTGTGCATCAAGGATCACGGAAGTTTTGTGCATCACGGATCACTTTCTTAAAAAAACGTATGTTTCCCTTCAAACCGCATTGTCCAAAGATTCCTCAGTGGGCCGTACCTTCTGATTAACTGGGGGTAGTGCTCTATGTAATGATGCTTTGGACGCAGAGTGAAGTTCGGAAACACTTCTTGAAGCAAAGCTCTGTGTTCAGAGATCTTGCAACTCAGAAAGTCAACAGTGTCATCAGTAAGTTTAACAGACATACTCAGTTCAACAATGTCTTTTAAAAGCATTAGAATTTCCCAGGTATGTTAATTCTTTCCCACCTTATGGCCAATCAAGAGCGGGAGGAGTCTCAAAAGGGTCCAATTTTCATGCCCATTTCCCCCTATTGTTCTTTTATTTGAGAACGATGTTGGTATAGGCTGTGGCTGGTCAGTCCTATCTGAAAATTTGTACGGGAATTGTTTGATGACATTATTTAAGGACTCAAGGGAAAAGTAATGTTTTCCGATTAAATCCTGCAAACATAATGCCATCTCTACAGGAACAATGCCCACCAACAGATCATGCAACAGATCTGGGGGGAAACCACCAATTGCGTGAAAGTGTTTCAAACTGTCACTCAAATGACAGCTACTCTTCACATCATACTGCACAACCAAAGTACTGTCCTATTGAACATCATGTTTTCCTTTTGTTCCTATTTCAAAGCAGCCTGACCTAACTTCCTTTACATTAACGTCCTCCCTTGTGGCCATGCAAAATCTACATGGGAGATTCACTCTAAAGCTCTCCTGAAAACCTGCTAACGAATGTGCACCCAAATTATCTGCCAGGACATGCAAAACAGACCCCCTGATATATAACCCCAACTGCTCAACAAATACTCCTTGCTGTTCAAGACATTTTCGGTCTTTAATTAGAGGGTGAAGTATTTTTGAGTAGCCATGCTTCTTAACTACACTTGTTTTACACAGAATAGCTAGCTGAATGGTGTGTAAAGATGACGTGTGTTTTGCTTGCAAGTTGGCAAGAACCCAGTAGATAGCACACAATTTGTGCTTCTTCCGTGATGTTCCGAGTGGATTAGCCACCTCGAAATCATCTATGTATAGGTTAGGAAATATTTGATCATCTTCTGCAAAAAATGAATTCTTTCTATAATGTGTATCATCCTTGTAATTGCTGTATCCCTTTGACGTCTCAATTGAAGTCAAAACCTTATCAAGAACTTCTTGTTTATTCAGCAATTTCTGCAAAAATGCAATAATCGAGACTTACAAGTAATACTCATCATCATTATCAATTTTGTATTCAACAGGCATGATAACCGGAAATTCTTCCAAGAAGTATGATGTTCTCCTATTGGTTGTGGAAAGAGGACAGCACACTGCTGTCACTGACTGCCCTGACAAGTTCTTTTACAACTAAGTTGCCTGCCCCACCATAGTTTTAATTTGATTTAACTGCTGGATTATCGGAAATATGCAATATGGATCGCATTTTGAGAAACAGGGATGCCAAAAAGTGTTCACGCTTTTGTTGTGTGTCATTCAGCTGTTCTTGCTCCACTGCCACATTACATCCATCTTCACTGTCTGAGCTGTCAGCAACAGGGGGAGTTGAACCTTCTTCTGTGTATCTTAAATGAGTATTTGAAACAATTCCCAACTTCAAATGTTCATTGGTGTTGGTGATGTGCCTTACTTTTATGGGCGTCAAATGTGGAATAAACATTTGTCTCAAATGAACAGTTTTTAAAAGTTTTTTCCCTCCTTCCTTCCTTCCTTCCTTCCCTTCCTTCCTTCCTTCCTTCCTTCCTTCCTTCCTTCCTTCCATCATCTCGCGAACTTTTTTTTTTCTTCCTTCCTCAGCAAAGTGTGGGGGAGGGGAGTTGTGCTTCATTGCACATGCCCAATGAAATGTCTCAAACATTTCGAGTAATATTTTTTAGTAATCTCAAATATAAAATTAGTAATCTCGAATATTTATTTTAACATTTTACCAATAATTAACTTTTTTTAGTAAACTCAAAATTTTTGTCAAATTTATTCATCCTTCATTCATTTTCTCCCACTTATCCGTAATTCGGGTCGCGGGGGCAGCAGTCTAAGCAGGCCCCCGCCTTCGACTGCTGCCCAATCCTCACAGCACCGTCCCTTACGGTCCCTCCTGCAGGTGGTGAGCCCACAGAAAGGCAGCCCCACTTTACTCCGACCCTCCGACTCCTCCTCGTAAGGGACCCCCGGAGCATAGAGGGTTAAGGGCCTTGCTCAAGGGCCCAAGAGTGGCAGCTTGGCGATACCGGGGCTTGAACCCCCGACCTTCCGATCGGCAACCCAGCGCCTTACCCGCTGGAGCCACCACTCCACAGTCAGATTTAAGTAAACATAATTGCATTTTTCTAGTGAAGTATACTATTTGATTTTACAATGTACCCCCAGCCTTTCCTCTCTGCACAGGCGCCTCAGGCTCCTTGGGCTCCCTTGTTATTCATCGCCTGCTCTCTAGACAGAGTGTCCCCTCCACGATAGAGTAAATAAAATGTGTCCAGTTAGTTTATGCTAGAGTAGAGTAGTGGAATGTAGGATTGTGTAATGATTATTAAAGCTGAAACTGAATTCCAGTGACTTACAGTTTTATGTTGCGGATTTAAATCCGCAAAGACGGGAATGTAGAATTAAAAAAGTAGCTTATTCATGCTTATGTAAACATTACCAATAAGAAAGTTATAAAGGAGCCAACCGCAGTGCCCATAACACTCAATAGACATCTAAAAATGGTGCCACCGAACACAGACAGAAATAAAACAAACAGCATGAATCATGATTGAGATTATAGTAATAATATAGCATAATCTGTTTAATAAGGAAAAGAGTGGAGTACTCACGCATGCTCAAATTGCTGTCCACCAAGCGAAGTAAAACATGGAAATGAAACAGTGGTTTATGTTGTTTAACTCTCAAAAACTCTCTAAGACAATGGTAATTGGAAAGACCTTTTTGAATTTTGGAATATTTGAATGTTAATGATAGCTTGAAAACTTGGGGGAAGGTCTCACGTCTAAAGATTTAGAATAATGTTAATGACTTATGGTAACTGACAGGTTTGGGGAGTTTTCAATGTTAAAATTGATAAAAACAGGAGGAACTGCCAGGTGTGGTCAGACCATCGATGTCATGACATGCGGATGCTCTTGGTTTGATTGTGGTTTGCCACAATAAACTCTACCTTTGCTCTTCTAATCCAAGTGTCTTGGCTTCTTTTGAAGAGACTATTTTACATTTATTTTAAATGTCCCAACTAAAGTCGGAAGCTGCTTGGGTCTGAGAGACAAGAAATTTCCGACAACGGTAGCAAATTAAACAGAAAATAAAAGCACTGCACTAACATGCACAACATCAATAGATAATGATTTCATTAACTTTTTTAATAATTAAGTTGAAAACATCAGGCAAGAAATCCAGACAATTAATATAAATCCATTTATTTATTTTTTTCATTTATTTTTTAATAAAAAGCTGATCAAGATTTTGAAAATTCCTAATTTTATTATATCAATGTTTAAAAAAATAAATAAATAAAAGGCATTTTTTTTTGGTAAACATGATTTGTCATGTCACCTTAATCATTCACTTTTTTCAATTTTTTCGCAGTTCTTCTTGAAATGACAAAAACTATGAAAATTTTAATTTTAACAATATCATTTTTTCATGAAAAATCATATTTGTGTCTTATTAAAAAAATTATTTATCTTGTCACTTTTTTGACTTGTAATTTTTTGTTTTTATTTAGTCCAACTTATGAATAAAAAAAAATAGATATTTTCATAATAACCATGATATTTTTATGTGAAAATAGGTATATTTCTTGTCGAAACATAATTTGTTACCTTTTCATTCCCGTATTTACCATTTTAACAGTTTTTCATCAAATTGTTTATGAATATAAAAATTATATATTTTCTTAATCATACAAAAAAGTAATATTTAAATTAAAACTTGATTTTTTATGTCACTTTGTTTTATCGTTCATTTATTGCAATATATAATAAGGTTTCATTAAACAATGCATGAATTTTTATATGAAAATTCATATTTTGGTGAAAAAGTCATTTTCCGTTTATTTTTTATTTACGTATTGCACTTTTTACAATAAAATTAAGATTATGAAAAATAATTTTTTCATAGTCATCAAATTAAAAGAAGAATTTTCGTCTAAACAATGTCATGCCACCATTGTCATTTTTAATTAATTATTGCACCTTGTAACGTTTTTGTTTATTTTAGGAAATGATCATGAAAATTCAAATTTTTATAACTATGTTTTTTAGGGGAAAAAAAGCCATATTATTTGTCAAAATATTATTTGTCATGTCACCAGTTTTGTGTTGTTGTTGTTTTTTTTTTTATCATTTATTGCACCTTTTAAAAAAATGTTTTAATGAAAATCTGATCATGATCTTGAAAATGTATATTTTCATAACTATTAGGTTGTTTTTTTAAATATAAAATGCATAGGTTTTTTCTTTTTGTCATGTTGCCGTTTCACTTTTTGCACTTTTTAACATTTCCTCATGATATTATTAATATAAATATGAAAATTCATATTTTTACAATATCATATATTTATGAGTCATTTTTGTCAAAACATGAGATTTTGTCATTTTCTTTGTTCACTTTATTGCAGTTTTAAGGAGTTTTCATAAAAAAAAAACCTTTTGAATATGAAAATTATTTTTTTAATATTTATCATTTTTATGAAAAATATTTTTTGTCAAAAATTTATGTTATATGACTATTGACGGTTTTCGATTATTTATATCACCTTTGAATTTGTTTTTCTTTTTTGTTTGTTTTTTAAATTCTGCTAATGAACTGAAAGTCTTGTATATTTTACCATTTTTTTTATTAAAGTAAAAAAATATATATATTTTTTAAATAACATTTTTGTTAGAAAAAAAGCATTTTTGTTGTTAAAACATGATTTGTCATATAATCTTTTCATTCCTGTATTGAACTTTTCAACTGTTGTTCTTAAAATTATGTTTCTGAATATAAAAAAAAAAAATCATATTTTCATATTAACTGTCATACAAAAACTTTTTTTTTTTTTAAGGAGCTTTCATAAAATAACACCTTTAACTTTTTTTTTTTTTTTTTTTATTCTGCTAATGAACATAAAAATTTAAATTTTTGGGAAAACATGGTCATTTCGCTTTCATCATTCACTTTTTGAACTATTCTCGCAGATCTTCGTGAAATGACAAAAATTCATATTTTATCAATAACTATCGAAAAATTTTATATTTGTGTCAAAACATTTATCGTCACCTTTTTTTTGTCTTTTGTTTGTCTTGTACTTTTTGAAGTTTTTTAAATTTAATTAACTTATGTATAAAAATATATATATTTTCGTAAAAACTATGATATTTTATATGAAAATAGGCATATATCTTATCAAAACATAACCTTTTCATTCCCAAATTGAACATTTTAACAGTTTTTCATAAAATTGTTTATGAATATAAAATTATTTTCATATTAGCATGATTTTTCATGTCAATTTTTTAACATGAGTTTCGTAAAATGTTGAATGATTATTTTTGTGAAAAAAGTTATTTTTCGTTTTTTGTTTAAGTATTGCACATTTTGACTTTTTAACTTTTTCATCATAAAAACATCAACACCTCATGGTTGGCAACGTTGTGTATGTGATGTAAAGAAGAAGGTTCTTAGGCGCTGAAAATGCGATTCTGCAAGTCTCAGCCTCATAGAACAAAAGCAAAACGGTTTTTCGAATCATTTAAACATACTGCATGCACTTGACAAAGATTATTTTACATGTTTATGATGTGATATAACAAAACAAATCATGTTTTGACAAATATAACAAATTTGATGGATTACATGAAAATCTGAAATTTCATATTCATAATCATAATTTCAAGAAAAACTGTTTAAAACTGTAAAAAGTTAATAAATCATGTTTGGAACGTCAAAATTAATCAAAAACGCATCAACACCTAATGTTTGGCAACGTCGTCTATGTAACAAAAGGAAGCATGTTTTAACAAAAATATAACTTTTTTTCCTACAAATATGATGTATATAATAAAAAAATATAAAATTTCATACTCATAATTTTAAGAAAAACTGTAAAAAGCTAACAAATCATGTGTGGAAAGTATATATTAATCAAACACGCATCAACACCTCATGTTAGGCAACGTCGTGCATGTGATGTAAAGACTAAGGTTCTTTAGCGCTGAAAAAGCGATTCCGCAAGTCTCAGCTACATATACCAAAAGCAAAACGGATTTTCGAACAAAGTAAGATTACACATACAGAATGCACTTGACAAAGATTCTTTTACATGTTTATGATGTGATATACCAGACAAAATCACGTTTTAACAAAAATATTACTTTTTTCCTACTAATATGAAGTATACAATGAAAATATAAAATTCATATTGATAATCTTAATTATAAGAAAAACTTAAAAACTGTACAAAGTCAACAAATTATATGTGAAAAGACAAAATTAATCAAAATCGCATCAACACCTCATGTTTGGCAATGTCGTGTATGTGATGTAAAGAATAAGTTTCGTTAGTGCTGAAAAGGCGATTCCGCAAGTCTCAGCCTCGTAGAACGAAAGAAAAATGGTTTTTTGAACAAAGTAAGATTACACATACACCATGCACTTGACAAAGATCAGTTTACATGTTAATGATGTGATTAAACAAAAACTGTAAAAAAGTAAAAGGTCAAGTGTGGAACGTGATCCCTAATCATAAAAACATCAACACCCTTATGTTTGGCAACGTCGTGTATGTGATGTAAATAGTACGTTTTTTAAGCGCTGAAAAAGCGATTCCTTAAGTCATATACATATACATATAACAAAAGCAAAACGGATTTTCGAACGATGTAAATTTACACATACAGCATGCACTTGACAAAGATTCTTTTACATGTTTATGATGTGATATACCAGACAAAATCATGTTTTAACAAAAATATTACTTTTTTCCTACAAATATGAAGTATACAATGAAAATATATAATTTCATATTGATAATAATTTTTAGAAAAACTGTACAAAGTCAACAAATTATGTGTGGAAAGACAAAATTTATCAAAAACACATCAACACATTATGTTTGGTAACGTCGTGTATGTGATGTAAAGAATAAGTTTCTTTAGCGCTGAAAAAGCGGATCTGCAAGTGTCAGCTAACAAAAGCAAAACGGATTTTCTAACAAAGTACATTTACACGTACAAGCATGCACTTGACAAGGATTATTTTACATGTTATGATGTGATATAACAAAACAAATCATGTTTTGACAAAAATATAACTTTCTTCCTACAAATTTGATGGATTATATGAAAATATGTAATTTCATATTCATAATCATAATCAACGAACCAAACGCCGCCATTAGGGTGCACAATCAAGTGCATTTTTAGTGCCGGTCCCAAGCGCGGATTAATAGGGGGGAGGGTTGCTGGGCATCCAGCGAAAATCATGTGCCAAATCGAACATGTGGATACAGATGATCCGCTGTGGCGACCCGAACAAAGTAAATGCACACATCCGGCATGCACTTGACAAAGATTCTTTAACATATTTATGATGTGATTAATCATGTTTTAACAAAAATATACATGAAACTTCATATTCATAATTATAATATGTGATATAACAAAACGAATCAAGCCTCAGAGGACGACAGCAATGTGATCCAATTCACAACTCAGTTATGTTTATTTTACATGTTTACGAGGTGAAATGACAGAACAAATCATGTGTTAAAAATAATCTGTCTTCTTGAAATAAACTATTGTAAGTGCAAAAAACAAAAATATGACTTTTTATAATGTTTTGCATAATTTAATGAATTGGCAACGAGGGAACGAAAAACAGAAAAAGGGACATAACATATGTTTTGACAAAACGATAGCTTTCTTCATGACAATATTAACAATTTACTGTTTTTCATTTATATAAATATTTATAGTTTATATCAATTTATTGTTAAAATATTTTTTCATATTCAAAAACAATTTTGAAAATGGAGACAGGGCAAATTAAATTGATTTCAAAATAAGACTTCATAACTATGTGAGGAAAATAGGAATTTTTATATTCATTAGGTTGCAATAACTGAACGACAATCGTAAAGGTGCCATGACAAATCATGTTTTGATTAAAATATAACTTAAAAAAAAAAAAAATTAGGAAAATATGAATTTCCATTTTCTTAAGAATAATTCGACGAAATTTCTATATTTAACGAAAAATTTAAAAAAAATGTAAAATTTTTTTTTTTAAACTGGTAAAAGGTAAAAACTGGTAATATAGTGAACGAAAAGCAAAAGGTGCCATGACAAATCATATTGTAACTAAAATAAGACTTTCTTTATTAAAAATATATATGTATTATTGACATTGCTATAATATTTTCATAAAATTATGAGTTATTTCAAAAAATATGAATTTTTATATTCATTAGCAAATGTAATAAAAAAAAATCTTTAAAAGCTGCAATAAGTGAACGAAAAACGAAACCGTGCCATGACAAATATATGTTTTGATTTGACTAAAATATGACTTTTATTACATATACTAATATAATATGAATTTTCATGTTCCCAAGCATAATTAAGAGTTAACGAAAAACAAAAAGTGACAATGTTTTGACAAAACGAAATCTTTGTTCTTTACAACATAGTTATTGTTAAAATATAATTTTTTTTATATTTATAATCATGATTTCATTAAAATCCATTAAAAAGTGAAATAAGAGAGCGAAAAAAATGAAAAGGCAAATCAAATTTGGCCATTATAAATACGTGGTAGTTTTTATAAAAAAATATAAAATTTCACATTTATCTGCATAATTTCATGAATAACCTCTAAAAGTTGCAGTAGGTGAACGAAAAACTAAAAGGTGGCATGACAAACAATGTTTTGACAAAAATATTACTTTTTTCCGTTTTTTTTTTAATTCTGAAAATATATATATTTCATAATATATAATTTCATTTCATCTTCTCCCGCTTATCCGTAATTCGGGTCGCAGGGGCAGCAGTCTAAGCAGATTCCCCAGACACTTCTCCGTGTCCAGGGATCGGGCTGTCAAGGCCCCCGCCTTCGACTGCTGCCCAATCCTCTCAGCACCGGTCCCTTACGGTCCCTCCTGCAGGTGGTGAGCCCACGGGATGGCGGCCCCACGCCATTCCGACGTCACGGTCCTTGATTTTCTCGTAAGGGTCCCAAAATATATATAACTTTACTATAATAATTTTCATAAAATTATGATAACTATAAATATATGAATCTTATTCATCTTATATCATCTAATTTAATATTTTTCATTAGCATAATTTCATTAAAAAGGTGCCGTTTAATGAAAATATTAATTTAAATGTTGTAAAACGTTTTAAAGTGCAATGAGTTAATAAAAAACGAAATAGTTAACGAAGTGATATGACAAATGTTTTAACAATTTTTTTTTTATAAAAATATAATGATGAAAAAAATAATTATATTCATTTGCATAATTTGATTACAAGCTATTAAAAAGTGGAATAAGAGAACGAAAAAGTTGACACTACAAATGAAATTTTGGCCAAATTTATAAATTATAATTATCATATATTTTATCATAAATCATATATTTATGTTTTTAATAAAAAATATATTAGATCTAGAAGTTATTATGAAAATATGAATAATCTTTCGGCTTCACCCGTTAGGGGTCGCCACAATGGACCATCCGCATTGTTTGATTTGGCACATGTTTTTAGGCTGGACGCCCTTCCTAACGCAACCCTCCCCATTTATCCGGGTTTGGGAGCGGCACTAGGGCATGTGCAACCCTAATGGCTGGGGTTGGTTCCATGACCGGGGATCGAACTCGGGCCGCAGCGTGAGAGCGCCGCATCCTAACCACTAGACCACCAGGGAACCTTAGTATGAAAATATGAATAATTCATGAAAAAAAACGCAATGAGCTAACGAGAAACAAAAAGGTGCCATGACAAATATATGTTTTGCTTAAAATATGACTTTTTTAGTAAAACAAATATATTATGGAAATATTACTTTTAATATTCATTCATTCATTCATTTTCACCCGCTTATCCGTAATTCGGGTCGCGGGGGCAGCAGTCTAAGCAGGCCCCCGCCTTCGACTGCTGCCCAATCCTCACAGCACCGTCCCTCCTGCAGGTGGTGAGCCCACGGGAAGTTTTTTTAAAGTTATTCCACTATTTTTGGTTTTCGATTATTTATAGCACATATAGCACAAAAGAGTTTTTTTTTTTTTTTTAAGGAAATCCTGCTAATAAGCTTTCTTTAAACTTTCTTTCGGCTAATGAACATGAAAATTTATTCTTTCATAATACCTATCACATTTTTATGAAAAAAAAAAGTAATATTTTTGTCAAAATATGATTTTTTATTTCACTATGATATTTCTTTCGTTTATTTATTGCACTTTTTACCGTTTTACTATGAAATTATGCTTTTTTTAAAATAATAATCACTTTTGTGATATTTTTTTAATAATATTGATATTATTTGTCATGTCATCTTTTACACTTTTTAACATTTCCTCATGAAATTATTCTCATGATTTAGAAAATTTAGATTTTACCAATTATATCATATTCTTGATAGTCATATTTTTGACAAAAATTTATGTCATGTAACTTTTTTGTTCACTTGTTGCACTTTTTGTCTTTTCATAAAATTCTGTTTTTGAATATGAAAATTCATATTTTGTTATTCATTATAAAAAAATATAAAAAAAAAGATTTGTCAAAACATGATTTGTCATCACTTTGAATTGGTGCAATTACTGCACTTAACGTTTTTTAATGAAATTGTTTTTCAATCATATTTTTTTATAAAAAACATCAAAATTTTTTCTAAACTTAATTTGTTATGCCACCATTGTCGTGTTTTTTTTTATTCTGTTTATGAACAGAATGATTTGTTATGTCATATCACATTGTAAACATATACTAAACAAGAGCATGCTGTATGTGCAAATACACCTGCAAATGGTTCAATAAACCACATTTCTTTCGCCCTACGAGGCTAAGACTTGCGGAATTGCATTTTCAGCACCTAAGAAGCTCACATTGCTCACAGCATGTACAAGATTTTTTCAACAATGAGCTACGTTACTGATGAATTAGGACTTTCTAAACGATTTTCGTTCACTTTACAATTTTAACAGTATTTTATAAAATTATGCTTGAGAACATTAATATTTTCATAAAACTATCATTTCTGTGAAATAAGTTATATGTTTGTCAAAACATGATTTATAATGATATATCAGATCATAAACATAAAAATATATTGATTAAGAGCATGCTGTATGTGCAAATACACCTTGCTCCTCTTTTCTTTCGTCCTACGAGGCTTAGACTTGTAGAATCGCATTAATATTTTTGTAAAAAAAAAGTCATATTTTTGTCAAAACATTATCACCTTTTTTGGTTACGTATTGCGCTTTTTTTTCCATTTCTTGAAATTAATATAAATAATATTTAATCATTTTTTTTTAATGATCATATATGTAGAAAAAAATAAAGATTTTGTCAAAAGTTATTGTCATGACACAATTGTTGTTAATAATATAGTAATAATATAGCATAATCTATGAAATAAGGAAAAGAGCGGAGTACTCATGCATGACCAAATTTCTGTCCACCAAGCGAAGTAAAACAAGAATAGAATACTTGGGGGAAGGTCTAACGTCCAAAGATTTCCAATAATGGTAATGACTGATGGTAACTGAGGAGGGCCCAGGTTTGTGAAGTTTTGAATGTTAAGGGTAAAAATGTATAAAAACAGGAGGAAATGCCAGGTGTGGTCAGACCATTAATGTCATGACATGCGGATGCTCTCGGGTTGATTGTGGTTTGGCGCAATAAACTCTACCTTTGCTCTACTCATCCAAGTGTCTTGGCTTATTTTGAAGAGACTATTTTACATTTATTTTGAAAGTCCCAACTAAAGTCGGAAGCAGTTTGGTCTGAGAGACAAGTATTTCCGACATTATTGGCGTAGTCGGCAGGATTCCAGCGAGGCTGGTGGAGCCACACCTCTACCTCGGGCTGCACCATCTCACAGGCGGCAGAACGGTACCAACTAGGAAAAGGTGAGCAGAAGCCTGTATAATCAATATTCTGCTTAGTTATCTGCTGTCCTGGAAATGTTACAGCCTGGGGTGGGGGTAGGGTAAAAGTAGTCCCGGAGAAAAGGACCCCAGGTACAAAAGTTGGGAAGATGGGCAAACAATATAGTCAAATTGCCTGTGGGTGAATGGATTAGTAGTTGCAACGGATGTAACTTAAATGTGCCTCCAGAGAAAATAGAAAAACTCTGGATGAGGGTTAATGTTGTTGAGTGAATGTAAACTTGTGTGAAAGGAAGTCTCACGATGGCACTATTTTGAATATAACAAGAGCATATCCAGGTGTAATGACGGTATATGTGATACAGGTTTGCTTAGGCGAGTGGATTAAAGAAAAAAAATCCTGTTATACCGCTGCTGACGTGAACTGGATTTTTTTTTATTTTACGGGCGAGCAGAGCTGCTTGGACAGGTGTAGATGTCTCCCCTAGATACCGCTATCTGTGATAGGTCTGCCTGGTAGGGAAAATGGTAACTGAATGGTAACTCGGGCTGGTGCATAACTATCACTAGGACAGGGAGGGACCCAGAGGTTTATGTTTGTGTTAGGATTTCGTGTCGATGTTAATGGTACTTGTGTGTATGGGGAAGTGATTTGGTTAGGGGAAAAGGTGGGCGCGCCCCGAAGGAAAGTATAACACTACACTAGATACAAGCTTTTTTTTTTTTTATCAGAATATAATATAATAAAAACAAATGAACATGTGGATAACATAAAACTATTATAAAACATTATAGCCTGTGACAGATTGCTGTGTGAGGAAACTAAGATTGTTTTTGTGTAGAAACAGAGGCAAGAAGTTGTCCAAACAGAGTGGAATGGAGGCACTGATCGCAGTGGTAAGGAAGCAGCGAAATGAACAAGAATAAGGTAAAGCTGAGATATATGTCAATAAAGTACTTTGCATTGAGTCTGGTCTGACTTTAATGTTATTAAAAAAACTTTATAGGAAGACTTGATAAGAAAATCGACTACTTGAGGAAGTGAGAAAGTAAAGCTGCCATAATGCTTAAAGAGGAACGCCCTGTTGATGACATAGTAGCAAAGTAAAAGCCTTTTGAAAAATATATTAGAAAATGGGGAGTTGCAATTGCCAAAAGAAGGGACATATAATGTTTTATTGTGTGGCATGTATGAAAAAGAAATTAGTTGAGTGGGAAGAGCACAAAACGGCAAAGAAAGGACAAGGTAAATTAGAATGGAATTTCTTCCATAGTGGGGTTTGAAACAGAGGGAATAATGAGAGAGACAGAAGAGCAGATTAAAAAAAGGGGAAGTGGTTAGAGGAAGGAGAGAGCAGAGTGTAGAAAAACAGGAAGAGAAGGGAACAGCACCACTCTCAGGGCTGCATGATGGGCACAGTTGCCCACCACGCTACAATGAAGCATGTTTCCCAAAGCCAGCAGGAATTTATCCGCAAATCAAACTGAAAAGCCATGGATGGACTACTGGAGACATAAAAGTGCATGGAGTTCTGAGCGGATGCTACAAGCTTGAAGAAAATGAGAAAAGAGCAGCACTGGCAATGGCACTAAGAGGAAGTGAACCCAGCGAAACAGAGAGCCAGAAGGAGATAGAGGGAGATGGTGTGAAACTATTCAGCGACAAACCAGAAGAAGAGCACAGAGAACGGACAGCACCCACAAGGGTGCCAAGATCAAACTCGTGTCTAGAGGTAAGGGAGGAGCTAAGAGCCACGTCATGATCGCCGAAGATTGACAAAGCCTACAGAGAAGGGGAAGTATTCAGTAAACTAGTGAGAATGGAGAGAGAAGTAAGAATAACCCCACTGGGCAAAGAAAAAGACCAGGCGAAGATTGACGAAAACAGTGGCGGAACTCAAGAAAGAGGTAAAGGGGATAGAGGAACTAGCCCGAAAAAAAACAAGAACACGTGGCCGCTGATTATGAGCTAAGATTAAGATTTATGGACGTAGTGTGACTAATGCACCATCTGCCAGACGTGTGTGAAGGAGCACAAAGGTGAATAACACAATTTGAAGAAAAAACGATGGGACACCAGCTTGCACTTGGACATATTAAAGTGATTCTGGCCCAAACCATAGAAAGGGTAAAAACAGTGGAAATCTTTAAAGAAGCGAAAGTAGGATATCACGCAGAAGCTTCCAGACATGATCATTGTCCATTTGGCCCATTCCAAAATGACATTCGGGGTACCCTGAAAAAACAATACCCAACAACGCTGGACCAAGAAAGACTGGAAACGATTGGGAGAAAAGGAAAATGTACCTAAATTTATTTAAACCTTTCAAGATGCTTGGAAAGAGGAGACCGGTGCACCTTAGGACTAGTCTGACACCAACAAAGGTTGGTTTCGAATGGTGTTGAAAAAGACACTTCCTTCTGAAGTACATGGATTTTTGGAAGGAGTAATAGGCATAAGCACAATGCCTTAGAAAACTTACCAAGCTCAAGTGGTCCATTTTGTAAACCGATACCGCAAGAAAAAGAAAGAGAGCAAAGAGGCGAGTAAAGCCTTGGTGACAGAGTTACACAAGGCCCAACTAAATGAGATTGTGCGATGCAAACAAGAAGAAAAAGAAAATAAGAAAGACATCACAGTAAAGCTAGCTGCAGTGATAGTTCTAACAGCTATGTCAAAACCACAGGACCAAGTGCAAGAAGCACAGGCCCCAGTGCAAGCAGGGGGCACTTTGGACGCAACCAATGACGCAACCAAGTGGATCAGTGGCCCAACAAGCAATTCTGCCAATGGCCAACAGGCAGCCCCAGTATATGTGTTTGCCATCGGACCGCAATGGCCCCAGCGCAACCAAAATGCTAGACCTTTCAGCCAGAGAAGAGAAAGAGGAGGATGGTCCGGGTATGGAGGACCATTGACAGTGTCTTCAAGAGGACGCAGACCCAGATGCTGGCAGTGTGGAGACCTAAGCCACATCATTAGAGACTGCCCCCAAGCACAGAGAACGTGGGGGGGACAGAGTGGACAAACTATTGAAGTACCACTACTATACTCACCAGATGCTCCAATGAACTTGCTGGGAAGAGGCACCTTGTGTAAACTAGGAGCAAAAATAATGTGCAGTCCTACAGGGCTATGGGTCACCTTTCCAGAAAACCTTGCAATGCAGTGGTAGATGGTAATTCACAAAAAAGATGTGAAATACAGGGTGACTGAAAAAGTGTATTGGATGGAGTACACCCAAGCCCATGCTTCAGCACTATGGAACACATATACGCAATGAAAACCGTGGCTAACACACACATGCATCCAGACTGCCAAGAAAATGAAGGACCATTGGACTGCATTATTAAGTATGACCCGAAAGTAGCCGATGAAGTATAAGCTTCCCTTATGTGGGAAGGACAAATTGAAGAATATAAATATGACGTACAAGGAGTAGGAGCTTTTGCACCACTACCAGAGAAAGCTCAAAACTGGTACCAAGTGAACAATGCCTTGCCCCATGTCTCCCTGATGGTTACAAAAAATTTTAAGTGGAAAGATTTAGGTCCTATGATGGAGGAAACACTAGGGGTTAGGAAGTGGGTGCCAACATACAACACCTGTCACCAGACAAATGTTTTCTGCGAATTTTACAGTTATCAGTAGACCAGATGGTAGCTACACACACAGAGCTTTAAATAGGAGAAGGAAAAGTGAAAAAGTTAGCACTGACAGGAATTGAGATAGATCAGCAGACAGAGGACTTACTGAAAACAGTGCCAGAAGGTTTGTGGACAAGAAACTTAACTGATGTAGGATTAGTGAAATCTGCAGGACTAGTGAAAATACAGGAAAGGGATAAGACCAACTATTCAAGGCCTAACAGAGGCAGGGGTATTAATACCGACAAAAGCTATTGCAACACCACAATTTTTCCTGTTAGGAAGCCCAACTCAGACAAATGGAGATTAGTCCATGATCTAAGGCCAATAAATCAATTGTTCATACCAGACATACCTACTGTTCAGGATCCATACTGTCAGGGATCCTCCTGCCATGCCCCCCTTTGGTGGCTCTCTATACCTCCACTCTCCCTAGAGCTCCAGGCTTAACCACACACACCTGGGGCTCATTATCAATCATGCCTCCGCTCTCTCTGGAGCTCCAGGCTTAATCACGCTCACCTGGGGCTCATCATCACTCCACCCCGCTTCTACATAAGCGTACACTCACTCCCTTGTTCGTTATTGTATGTGTTCATAGTTTCATGCAGGACGCTATGCGTTCCGTTTCTTCCAGACTCTGCTATCCTGTACCGGCTGCGCGTTTCCTTTCAGCGCATCTCGGATCAGCTACGCTTCTCCCCAAGCGCACCTCGGACTCTCTGAACCTAAGAACTGCCATGTGCGCGTATGTGTGTGTGCTTGTGTGTACCTCGCTACCTCACTCTCGTCATAAAAACCCGAGCCAGCTGTACTCTGGCTTCCGCCTCCTGTTTTACTCGCACCCTGACAGAATAATGAACCTTCAAAAAACATGATCGCAGCAAGACCCACCGGGACAAAGGAAGTTTTCGCTCGGCCGCGATGAAGCGGCAACTGAGCACGGTTTCGGATTGCACCCGGAAACTCGCGGCCGCCCCTTGCGATTCATCCTCGCCGCCTCGGGAACATGCAAGGCGCGGCTGCGCCACGCCCCCCGGAAAGTATGATGGAATACCTGGCTTGCTTTTCCGGCGATATGGCAGAATGAAGCGGATTCATATGGAGCGTTGGTGAATATATGGATTCCCATCCCTCCATTTACACCACCGAAACGGGCAAAATTGCGCTTCACATCTTTCTCTTGTCTGGGGACTCTCTCTCTCTCTTGCTGGTAAGCTGTGAAGCGCATTCGGAAGCGAATTCCACTCCATAGTTTTAGCTCTCCGCCAGGGTTGTTGCTCCGCTGCCGTGTGTGTGTGTGTGTGTGTGTGTGTGTGTGTGTGTGTGTGTGTGTGTGTGTGTGTGTGTGTGTCTCTCTCCCTCACCCTCGTCATTAAAACCCGAGCAAACTGTACTCCGGCTTCCGCCTTCTGTTTTACTCGCACCCTGACACATACACATTGTTGTTAAATATTCCTGAGGGAACAAAATGGTACACTGTCACTGATTTATGCTCTGCATTCTTCATCTTTCCTCTCCATCCTGAATCACAGCCAATATTTGCATTCACCTATAATGGGGAGCAGTATACCTATACTAGGCTGCCTCAAGGATATTGTGAAAGTCCATCCATCTTTAATCAAGTGTTGGCAAAAAAAGCTTCACTAGATGTGACTAGCACAGTTCTTTAATTTTTTTTTCTTAGCAGGAACAACTGTTGAGGGACATGATAAGGCAGCAGTCCGAACTAAACCCAAAGCTCCACTTAAATGGACATCAGAAGTGTTAGCAGCATTCGATGCAATTAAAACAACATTGTCCTCGGCACCAACATTAGCTAGTCCCAAATATAAGAAACCGTTTCACCTGTATGTGTCCGACAGACGAGGCAATGTCGCCGCCGTGTTAACGCAACAACAGCATGGAATGGGAAAAAATCCCATTAGCTAGCAGAAGCATATGCCTATCAGAAGGCATCAGTAATTACTATGGGGCAGTCCTCACAACACATGGACTGCATGCCTTGTTAACCAGTCAATCTTTCATCATTACCAATTCATGACGAACAGGATGCGATGTGATCCTAGAGACACCTGAACTAACAATAGATTGCTGACAAAAGTGTCTTGTGGTTGACTGTGTCAAATGCTGCTGAAAGGTCCAGGAAGATAAGTACAAATGACAGCTTGGCTGACCGAGCAGCATGCAGTTTCTCAGAAACAGCCAAAAGGGCTGTCTATGTGGAATGTGCCGCTTTGAACCCAAACTGGTTGGGATCATGGAGGTTGTTCTGTGAGAGATAAACAGACATTTGGTTAAAAACAGTGCGTTCCAGAGATTTAGAAAGAAAGGAGAGAAGTGATACCGGTCTGTTGTTGTTGATGTCTGATGGATCTAGAGCAGGTTTCTTCAAGATGGGAATGACCCTTGCTTGCTTGAAGGTAGTTGGTACATAGCCAGATGTTAATGACCCGTTGATGATTGTGGAGATGAAGGGCAGGAGATCTTGTGTGATGGTCTGAAGCATGGTTGAAGGGATTGGATCCAGAGGACAGGTGGTGGCGTTGCAAGATTGGATGACTTGCAGTATCTCATCTTCTATCTTCTAGATATAAGTTCTCGTCGATTGCTGCGCAAAACTTCTGACAGCCAGGGTGTGGGACCAGAAGTGTTTTTGGGTTTTGTAGTCAAGGGGCAGAGGAGGTCCATGGTTAAGGAAAGAGATGAGAGGAAGGAGTTGGTAGCAACATCCAAGGGTAGAGAGGAAAGGGAGTCAGGGTCAGGAAGAGATGAAAGAGTACTGGAAGCTACAGAGGAGGGAGAGATGGAGTGAAGGTTAGGACAGATAAGAGAGACATGTAAATAATTTTTAGGTTGAATAGGAAGAGTGATTAAAAAGGAAACCAGGTGATGATCAGAGTTTGTAAGTGGCATGGCAGTCATGTCTGTAGCTGGACCCTGCACAGCTACATACATCCCCTGATATCCTTTCTACCCCCAGCCTTTCCTTTCTGCACAGGCACCTCAGGCTCCTTGGGCTCCCTTGTTATTCGTCGCCTGCTCTCTTGACAGAGTGTCCCCTCCATGATAGAGTAAATAAAATGTCTCCATTCAAACTTCAGGTAGTTTATGCTAGAGTAGAGTAGGGGAATGTAGGCTTGTAGGATAATGAGGAGTAATGATTAGTAAAGCTGAAGATGAAATCCAGTGACTAACAGTGATTTTTATGTTGCGGATTTAAATCTGCAAAGTGGATGTAGGGGAATGTAGGATTAAAAAAGTAGCTTATACATGCCTAAGTAAACATAACCCATAGGAAAGTTATAAAGGAGACATCCGCAGTGCCCATAACACTCAATAGACATGTAAAAAGGGCTCCACCGAACACAGACGGAAATAACACACAAACAGCATGAATCATGAGTGAGAAAGTTTATTATAAATGCCATAAAAGGGGATAACATGTCTTCCGTGAAGCTCTAATCTCTAAACCCTAATCTCAGGCCAAAAACGGGAATAATACCTCTTCAGTGGAATCTACCCCATTTGTGGAAAGCCTAAGCAGCCTACTAACACCATCAAAGTAATAAAGTTACAAATATATTAAAAAATACTAATATGCGTATGCAAAAGTACTAAAATCATTTACAAATTAATAATATAGTAATAATATAGCATAATTTCTTTAATAAGGAAAAGAGCGGAGTACTCACGCATGATCAAATTGCTGTCCACCAAGCGAAGTAAAACATGAAAATAAAACAGTGGTATATGTTCCCCCCTTTTTTTTTGTTAAACCCTCTCGAAAACCCTTGAAGACAATGGTAGTTGGAAAATACCTTTTTGAATGTTGGAATATTTAAATGTTAATGATAGTTTGAATACTTGTGGGAAGGTCTAATGTCCAAAGATGTCCAATAATGGTAATAACTGATGGTAACTGAGGAGGGCAAAGTTTTGTGGAGTTTTCAATGTTAAGGGTAAAAATGAATAAAAACAGGAGGTATTGCCAGGTGTGGTCAGACCATCGATGTCATGACATGTGGATGCTCTCGGGTTGATTGTGGTTTGTGGTTTGCAATAAACTCTACCTTTGCTCTTGTAATCCAAGTGTCTTGGCTTCTTTTGAAGAGACTATTTTACATTTATTTTGAAAGTCCCAACTAAAGTCGGAAGAAATTTCCGACAACAGTAGCAAAATTAACAGAAAATAAAAGCTCTGCACTAACATGAACAACATCAATAGATAGTATTGATTTCATTAACTTTTTCAATAATAAAGTTGAAAACATCAGGCAAGAAATCCAGACGAATAATATAAATCCAAACTATTTTAAAATTAACCCTGTAGACAGCAGTGTAATTATTACAGACAATTAATTACAAAGCTTTACTCCTTTTCAAGAGAATGATCAAAATCATCAACCTGAATTTTCGATCCCTTGCCTACAAGTTTCTTCAAACAGATAATTCCAAAAGTAATTGAACCTGTTTTTAAATCGATAAATTATTCTATTAGCATTGATTTTGTACATAAATACTTCAAACTTGCAGTTATTAACCCTCTAATTAAGAAGCCTGACCTTGACCCATGTCAGCTGTCAAACTACAGGTAAATATCAAACCTCCCCTTTATATCCATAATTTTAGAAAAGTTTGTGGCACAGCAGAAGCTCACATCTTCTTAGGAATAACATTTTTAAAATGTATAAGTTAGGATTCAGGCCTCAACATAGCACAGAGACGGCACTAGTTTAGGTGGTAAATGACCTGTTATTGGCCACTGATCAGGGTTTTGTCTCTACTTGTTTTGCTCGACAACCATTTGACACCACTATACTGCTTGCTAGACGTGAGAAAGTTGTTGGAATAAAGGGAACAGCTCTCTCCTGGCTTAGGTCTTATTTGACTGATCGCTATCAGTTTGTTGATGTAAATGAGTTCTCCACACTCTCTGAAGTAAAGTTTTGATGTTTCATTTTCCACTGCTTTTCTCTTTTTAAAATGTATAAACAATAATATAAAAACAAATAAAAATTTTCATTCCAAATTTTTATATTTTTTTTAATTTTTGATCATACGACTATCTACTTTCCTGTGGATACCGCCACGATCTCTATTCCTCCAGAGACCGCTCTGTTCTTCCTCCCCGAAGAATCATTTTGCTTTTTGTTCTGCATTTTTGTTTATTTACCAGTTGCATTGCTACTTCATTAAAACCTGTTTCTTCACTAAACCTGCGTTTTCGCTTCAGTCACTCCGCAACAGTAGAACTGACCTCTCAAACAAAGGGAGAAAAGAAATAACCCCGCAGCCTTACCGATGGAGCCAAATCCGCAGCCGGGTGCAAGCGCGGAGCTTCTCCGGGAGCTAATCGGAGCGATCCGGGCTGCGGTCGCCGCTAACCCGGTCCACCGGACTCCACCTCCGGCGCCTCTACCTTCCAACAGTCCGATGGCTCTCCCGAGCTCCTTCTCGGGGGATGCGGCTGAATGGAGTTATACATCACCATGCAGCCGCACTGCTTCGCCTCCGACCGTGCAAAAATCGCCTTTCTGATCTCGCTGTTATCCGGAAGAGCTCTCGCGTGGGCCCTCAAACCAAAGGGCTGGATTTATCCCCTGTCTGTCCCTGAATGCGCATCCATGGAACGGTACATACAGCACGCCCTCGACCAGGGTTTCATCACCCCGTCCTCTGGCCTTGTATCGACTACCGGTGCCTCAATGCCCTTATCACTCCTCTCCCTTATCCGCTCCCGCTCCAGGGGTTGGAATGAGAATGCACTTCTAACCGTGTATCAGCAAGGTCTGAATCCGGCGATTCGAATGGCAATGGCCACCCATGATGATGCGGTAAGACTAGAGACCTTTATACAACGTTCCATTCGGGTCTCACAACATCTATCAGCTTGTCACATGCCTGATTACACGCCTCCTGCTGCGTAAGCTGCTGCATCAGGGACTGCCCCCGAACCCATGCAGTTGGGGTTCCAACATCTGTCTAGGAGAGAGAGACGCCGAACCACCGGGGCCTGTCCGTACTGTGGCAATCCGGGTCACTCCCTTCCGCAGTGCGCCATTCGACCCCAACGTGTTGAGGTGAGCAACATCGCCTTTCCCTCAGAGATTTCTTGTTTAGCCATGCTTTCTGTGACTCTTCTCAGTCCTAACACCCATCTTTCCACCTCCGCCCTAGTCGACTCAGGTTCTGCCGGGAACTTTATCTCCCAGGCATGCCTAGACCAGCTCCAGCTGTGCTGGGAGCGGGGACACTATGATCTGGCTGTCCAGACCGGGAAGGTCGGGAAGGTCTTAGGGGCCTCTGGCAACACTCTAAGCCCGAGGGGGGGCTGGACGACCTGAGGTATGTCCTCGCCTTTAATGAACAGGCTGTGGTGCGTTAGCTTGACGGCATGCATCTTGGAGGGCGGTGTGCACCGTATGCTACGGTGCCCGTCCCTCCCCGGCACCACCGGGAGGCCGGTCTGTCGGCCCTGCCACAGGGTGTTCAGGGCACAGCCTCCCTCCAGCGGTTAACTCCCTTAATCCACCCCAAAGTTGGTTGCAGATGGGGGTCATCTGCCGCCTCTCAGGAGGCTTCAACGGCCGCAGTACGCTGCTTCTGCCGTTCGGGTTCAGAAAGACTGTCTGCTAGCCCTGCCACGGGACGTGTTCAGGGTGCGGCTCCCTCCAGCGGTTCACTCCCCATATCCCGCCCGTAAGATTGCCTGTAAGGAGGTAACCACCTCAATGGCCTGTTTCCTCAGGAGAGTACACACCTCCTGTCCCAGGACCAGAGCCTGCACGGCTCTGCACTGCACGACATGGGGGGGAACCGCCGCCTCTCAGGAGGTGTAGTCGGCTGCAGAGCACTGCTCCAGCCACTCTGACTGGGTCAGGGGCTAGCCCCGAGGGGTTGGTTCCCCTGTGGAACTTTGTCAGTCTGGAGGGCTGCCAGTAGTCTCTCGGGAGTCCTGCATACTGTGGAGAAGGGCTGCGCGATTCAGTTTGCGTCTTCTCCTCCTCGGTTCAACTGGATGTGTCCCACCTTGGTGGGACCCGTGCAGGCTCTGGTCCTGGGACAGGAGGTGTGTACTCTCCTGAGGAAACAGGCCATTGAGGTGGTTACCTCCTCCTCATTCAGAGAGTCAGGCTACTACAGCCCATACTTTGTTGTTCCGAAGAAGGACGGCGGGTTGCATCCCATTCTTACGGTGGCCGAGAAGTGCAAAACACATTAACAAATCCAAAAACAAATTAACAAATCCAAAAACAAATTAACAAATCCGAAAACAAATTAACAAATTAGAAAACACTAACAAATCCAAAAACAAAATAACAAATCCAAAAACAAAATAACAAATCCAAAAACAAATTAACAAATCCGAAAACAAATTAACAAATTCAAAAACACATTAACAAATCCAAAAAACACAACGACAAGCCAGACAAACCGGAAAAGGTAGGTATAGTTTGCGAATGAAAACTTACAGATCATTGGACAAGACACCTGTCATTCACCTGTATATCTTGACTGACAGGTGTCTTGTCCAATGATCTGTAAGTTTACGTTCACAAACTATACCTACCTTTTCCGGTTTGTCTGAACCGGTGCACGAAACACATTAACAAATCCAAAAAACACAACGACAAGCCAGACAAACCGGAAAAGGTAGCTATAGTTTGTGAATGGAAACTTACCGATGATTGGACGAGACACCTGTCATTCAAAATATACAGGAAGTATGAAATCTTATAACTTTGTTTCTTGTACATGTGTAAAATTGTCCGTTTACTTTAAACTTTTTTATATTATTTGGATTAGTGCACCTTTAAATAAAAAAAATAACAGAAATAAACATTGGCAAGCAAGGAGAAACTGGAATTAATCCAAAGATACTTTGAGGAAGGAAATTCATATGCAGTGATGTTGAAGATGCTGCAGTATATCATGACAAAAAGATCTAAGAAATTTTATGATTGGCACGTTTTACGATGGATGACCTTCCTAACGCAACCCTCCCCATTTATCCGGGCTTGGGACCGGCACTGTTTGTGCAACTCTAATGGCTGGGTTCGGTTCCCTGACCGGGAATCGAACCCGGGCCGCGGCGGTTAGAGCACCAAATCCTAACCACTAGACCACCAAGGAACCCAAGCTGTGATAAACAATAACAAAGACGACTTTCTTGTTAATAATATACTTCTGATGGGAAAATTTTATATACAAAATCGAAATACTTGAAACCAACGTTTTTTGTTTTTTTTTGCATTTTATAATGAGTTTATTTCTTTCACAACAGACCTAAAAGTGATTAGAAAGAAAAATGCAATGAATCTTTTGTCCTTTATAGAAAAATATGATTTACAGAATAAACCATAGGCCTGTTTATTTTTACCCTTTTTTTTTACTTTAATTTGATGATTATTATTATAAATTGTATTTATGTATGTGTATATATTTGTATTTTTATGCACCTGTTCTGTGTATTGTAATGTAAATTGTACATGTTATTGCCAAGTTGTTTGTATATGGTTAATTGCTTAATAAAAACATAAATAAATAAATAAATAAATAAATAAAAACAAACAAACAAATAAATAAATAAATAAAAGGGGAAAAAAAGTTGTACTTTCTGTATATTTTGAATGACAGGTGTCTCTTCCAATGATCTGTAAGTTTCCATTCGCAAACTATACCTACCTTTTCCGGTTTGTCTGGCTTGTCGTTGTGTTTTTTGGATTTGTTAATGTGTTTCATGCACCGATTCAGACAAACCGGAAAAGGTAGGTATAGTTTGTGAACGTAAACTTACAGATCATTGGACAAGACACCTGATAGCCAAGATATACAGGTGAATGACAGGTGTCTCGTCCAATGATCTGTAAGTTTCCATTTACAAACTACCTACCTTTTCCGGTTTGTCTGGCTTGTCGTTGTGTTTTTTGGATTTGTTAATGTGTTTTTGAATTTGTTAATTTGTTTTCGGATTTGTTAATGTGTTTTTGAATTTGTTAATTTGTTTTCGGATTTGTTAATTTGTTTTCGGATTTGTTATTTTGTTTTCGGATTTGTTAGTGTTTTCTAATTTGTTCATTTGTTTTCGGATTTGTTCATTTGTTTTCGGATTTGTTATTTTGTTTTCGGATTTGTTATTTTGTTTTTGGATTTGTTAGTGTTTTCTAATTTGTTAATTTGTTTTCGGATTTGTTAGTGTGTTTTTGGATTTGTTGTTTTGTTTTCGGATTTGTTGTTTTGTTTTCGGATTTGTTGTTTTGTTTTCGGATTTGTTGTTTTGTTTTCGGATTTGTTAATGTGTTTTGCACTTCTCGGCCACCGTACATTCTGGATCTTCACTCCTTGAACCACTCACTCATGAGGTTCGGGTTCAGGATACTCGCTCTCAGAGAGGTCATGTCTCAGATCAAGTCCAAGGACTGATTTGTCACGTTAGATCTGGAGGTCGCATGCTCCCACGTGGCCGTACCTTCACAAAGTGCGTGCACGCGGACCTGACCCCGTTGCGGCTTCAGGGCATCCGCATTTCGAATTATATCAACAATTGGTTGATATTGGCTCGTTCAGAGCACCAGGCAGTTCGGCATTGAGATGTCGTTCTCGCCTGCATGAAGGAACTGGGGTTCAGACTAAAACGCCGGGTAGAGTGTACTTTCTCCAGCGCAGAGAACCACTTTTCTCGGCATGGTGTGGGACTCGGCCGGGTTGCGGGCATGGTTGTCTCCCGAGCGGATCAAAGTCATCCTCACCGCAGTCAGGAGGGTGGGGGCAGGCCAGCCACTCACTGTGAGGCAGTTCCAGAGGCTGCTGGGTCTCATGGCAATATCGGCAATTGCCATGAGACATGGCAATATCAGCAATATGGCAATATCGCCACGAGACCTTGATGGTACGATACAGACTCCCTCTGGGAGAGCCTGGGGTGCCCTTTGAGCCTTGGATGCATGGAAGGACCCAACGTTTCTGTCCTGAGGCCCCATTTTAGGGACTTCTTGTCGTTGCGTAACGCTAACGACGGACGCTTCCCTCACGGGGTGGGGAGCGGTCATGAGTGGCCACTCCGCCCAGGTTCTGTGGAGCGGCCCGTGTCTCTCATGGCACTTAAATTGCCTGGAGATGTTGGCAGTGTTTTGGGGTTGAAACACTTCCTCCCAGGTCTAAGGGACCACCATGTGTTGGTCCGTACGGACAATACTGCAGTGGTCTCGTACATCAACCACCAGGGGGCCTCCGGTCTCGCCCCTTGCAAACAACTGGCACGAGAGGTCCTCTTGTGGTCCCAGGACAAACTCCTCTAATTGAGAGCTGTTTACATCCCGGGACAGTTGGATGTCAGAGCAGATGCTCTGTCGAAACAGTGCTACGGTCTTGGCTGAGGCTACGCCTATGCGCCTTTTCCCCGATCGCGCTGTTCTCTGGAGTTCTGGGAAGAGTTCGCCGGGAAGGAGTTTGTCTTCTCCTGGTAGCACGTCAATGTGTCATTGCGACGCTGCGGGCTGGTCCACCCCGCTGACCTTGTTGGGTTTATGCATCGACCTAGAGCCACTCCGGGCTCCTCTGTCCTACTTGCAGGTGCGGAGGCCCTCACACTCTAGGCAGGGTCTGGTCAGTGTGCCGTGATTGGACACTCGTTCCCAAAGCGCTACGACGCAGCTCGAGTTCCCGAAGGGGAACGTCTCTAGGTTACGACCTTAACCCTAGTTCCCCGAGGGAACGAGAGGCTGCGTCTCCGTGCCACACTCCCTGCATCCCTGCGGTGCTTACCTTCTCTCTTTGCAGAAGCTAATGTCGCTACCTCTGCACAGCCATCTTGTAGCTTCCTGCTTTATGCAACATCGCCTGTCTATGACGTTACGTCTTGCCTATTGGCCAGATTTCACACATGGTTCAGGGGTGTTCCCAAAGCGTTACGACGCAGCGTCTCATTGCCTCGGAGAACTAGGGTTACGGTCGTAACTTAGAGACAATGTTTTTAAGTGCAAGTTGCAGGTTGTTATTTTATTTCATTTTATTGTATTGCTTTTATTTATTTGATTTTTTTAAAGAAGCTAAATATTTTGGATTCTTTTTTGTTCTTTACTGTTTAAAAATGTTAACATGTAAGTTTTTTTTCAGTTAAAAAATATATAAAAATTGGAACTTTCCATACTGGACAATGCCTTATTTTTAATAAACATTTTTTTTTTTTTTATAGTATTTCAGATTTGAGTTCTGTGTAATTTTTTAAACATTATATTGTATTATATTTGATTAGATTTTTGGATATTGTAGGAAATGTTACTAAAAAAACTATACACCACAAAAACCTAAATTATTAACTTTTTGTTTACTGAGACATGGGAAATACCAGATTTTAATTTAGAATAGTTTAGGGTGAAAAATGGACATATGTCTTTATGAATCATATATGTAGTTAGGACCTATGGGAAAATAATATAATGCCAAATATTTGTTAATAGGAGCATTTATTTGCAAGACAAGCTTAAAAGAGTAGTAAAAGAAACAATGCATAATTTTACTGTATGAAAAAAATACTATTATTTGACATTAATAACTTTGCTTTAACCTTTATATGATTACTGATAACTGTCTTCAATGGTAATAAAAACACTGACTTAATGATTAGAAGCATAATCTGTAAATATTAGATATTCTATGTAAAAATACAAATTACTCTGTGAAAATACAGCTAATTTCTTTTAAAAAAACAGAAAATTTCTATAATATCAAAATGCAATGAATTTTTGACAAATTTAATGACGGAACGTTAAAATACAGAAAATATGTAAAACAGGCATTTTGTTGTAAATTGAAAAAAAGGTAAAATTTCTATAAAAAAATAGACATTTAACTGTAAAAAAAACCCTTTTTTTAACAGTGTATGTAATTATGAATTTTTATGAACATTTTTAATGTTTTGCATAATTTAATGAATAACCGTTAAAAAGGGCAACAAGGGCACGAAAAACAGAAAAAGTGACATGACAGGTCATGTTTTAAAAAACAATAGCTTTTTTCATAACAATATAATAGTTATTCTTAAAATATTTTTTTCATATTAAAAAACATAATTTTAGTAAAATCCATTAAAAAGTTAAACAAGAAAGTGAAAATGGTGACAGGGCAAATTAAATTTATTCCAAAATATGACTTCATAAATATGTGAGGAAAATATTAATTTTTATATTCATTATGTTGCAATAACTGAACGACAATCGTTGTGACAAATCATGTTTTAATTAAAATAACTTAAAAAAAAAACACGATAGTTATTAGGAAAATATGAATTTCCATTTTCTTAAGAATAATTCAACGAAATTTCTATATATAAGAAAAACGAAAAGTGACATTGTTTTAACAAAAAATATGAATTGTGTGAAAGATTCCATGCAAACTGGTAAAAGGTAAAAACTGGTAAAATAGTGAAAGAAAAGCGAAAAGGTGCCATGACAAATCATATTGTAACTAAATTAAGACTTACTGTCAGGCTGCAGATGCGGAATCAGATAAAGTCCAATCATGTTCTTTATTGAGGTGCAAAAAACAAAACACTCATAAGCCGATGAAAACAAAAGCAAACACAGACATCCGCTCGTAACGAAGTATTCACTATGAGCGCGAATGTCCAACGCCTAATCCCAATGTAAGTAAAGCTTTCGGAAATGAGTACTCCAATAAGGAAATGGAGTTCGGAGAAATAGCCAGCGGTGAATCCCGGCGTTTGAGGAGCCACGCGATTTACCTGCATGACAATACAACGACCGACAGCCTGTGACTCAAGAACGTGCGTTTATGTAGTCTGATCTTGCATGAGCCACAGCTGTTGGTAATCTCGGAAGGCAGCTTGACTGCTATCAAGGGGGGTGTGGCAGGGTGAATCCCTGACAGCTACCGAGGGGGGCGTGGCAGGGTGAATCCCTGACAGCTACTGAGGGGGGTTTGGCAGGGGGATCCCTGACACTTACTTTCTTAAAAATATATAAGATAATTATGAATTACCATTGCTATCATAATGTTAATTCATAATTATTGTTGCTATAATAATTTTCATAAAATTCTGATAGTTATTTAAAAAATATGAATTTTTATATTCATTAGCAAATATAATAAAAAATCTTTAAAAGGTGCAGTAAGTAAACGAAAAACGAAAACGTGCCATGACAAATATATGTTTTGCCTAAAATATTACTTTTATAAAATATATATATATATATATATATATATATATATATATATATATATATATATATATATATATATATATATATATATATATAAATGTTGTTAAGCATAAAACGTTTAAAAATGTAAGAGTTAATGAAAAATGAAATAGTTAACGAAGTGACATGACAAGGAAAAAGTCATATTTTTGACAAAACATGATTTGTCATGTAACTTTTTTGTTCACTGGTTGCACTTTTTATTGTCTTTTCATGAAAATCTGTTTCTGAATATGAAAATTTATATTTTATTCATTATAAAAAAATATAAAAAAAATATTTTCATCAAAACATAATTTGTCGTCACTTTGAGTTGGTTCAATTACTGCACTTCTTAACGTTTTTATTATCAAATTGTTTTTTAATATGAAAATTCATATTTTTGTGAAAAAGTCGTTGTATTCAAATTTTTCGTTTATGTATTGCACTTTTTAAAGTAATTTCTTGAAATTAAGGTTATGAATATGAAAATCTACTTTTTCATAATCATATTTTTATGAAAAACATAAAAAAAATTTCTAAACTTAATTCGTTACGCCACCATTGTCGTTTTTTGATTGTTTTTAGCACCTTTAAATTTTTTTTTTTTATTTTGCTAATAAACAGAATGATCTGTTATGTCATATAACATATTAAACACAATTTTCGTTCACTTTTTACTGATTATTTTACAGTATTTTATAAAATTATGCTTGAGAACATTAACATTAATATTTTCATAAAACTATCATATTCTGTGAAATAAGTCATATGTTTGTCAAAACATGATTTGTAACGATATAGCAGATCATAAATGTAAAATATACTGAGAGCATGCTGTATGCACAAATACACCTTGCTCCAATAAACCTCTTTTCTTTTGTCCTACGAGGCTTAGACTTGTGGAATCACATTCATATTTTTGTAAAAAAAAGTCATATTTTTGTCCAAACATTGTCGTCACCTTTTTCGTTTACGTATTGCACTTTTTATCGTCATTTCTTGAAATTAAGATAGTAAATAAGAAAATAATGTTTTTCATAATCATATTTGTATTCAAAAAAATCCAATTTTGGTCAAAACTTAATTTGTCATGACACAATTGTTGTTTTTCGATTATTTATAATACCACCCTTTAACTTTATTTTATAAAATTCTGCTAATGAAAAATTTTCATAACTTAGTTTCTTAGAAAAAAAAGCCATTTTATTTCTTAAAACATGGTCATGTCAACATTTTTGTTTTTCAATGCATTAATGCAAATTTTTTTTATCAAATTCTGATAATCATGAAATATTTTCATTAAAGCTATTAATGATTTATGAAAAAATGTCATAACATGATTTGTCATGTCACGTCTTCTTTAATCAAAATATGATTTTTCATAGAATTTTTTTTGTTGTTCACTTATTGCAAGGAGTTTTAGGGGAAATAATGGTTCTGAATATGAAAATAAGTTTTTTATGTCTAGCATATTTTTATGAAAAAAAGATTTTTGTAAAAACTAAATTTTTCTGATTAATTATTATTATTTTCTTTTTATAAAATGAACAGGAAAATAATTTTTTTTCCTAATAACTAATAAAGTTACTTATGACAAAAAGCGATATTGTTTGTCAAAACATTTTCATTAAAAAAATGTAAAAGGTACAATAAAAGCTCAAAGAGCAAAAAAAAAAAGAAAATGGTGATGACAAATAATGTCACCATTTTTGTTGTTTTATTTTTGATCTATGGTCTTTTATTGCACCTTTTAAATTTTTTTTTATGAAAATCTGTTCATGATCATGAAAATATTTTCATAACTATTAGGGGGGTTTTTTTATTAAAAAAAAGGCATAATTTTTCTGAAAACATGAAAACATTTGTCATGTCGCCTTTCTCGTTTACTTTTTTCACTTTTCTCTAGTTGCACTTTTGCACATTTACTTTTTGCACTTTTCTAATTTACTTTTTGCACTTTTTAATAAATTATTATAAATATGAAAATTTATATTTTTACAGTATCATATTTATGAAAAAGTCTTTTTTTTTCAAAACATGATTTATCATCTCACCTTTATTGTTTTTAGTTTGTCTTGTATTCTTTACCGTTTATGAATTGAAAAAAATATATTTTTAAAATAACTATCATATTTTTATCCGGAAAAAGTTGTCAATACATGATTTGTCATGTCACCTTTTAATTCCTATATTACCTATCATACAAAAAAGTCATATTTAAAAAAAAAAATTTTTGTCGTTCACAATTTTTATGGTTCCCTGGTGGTCTAGTGGTTAGGATGCGGCACTTTTACCGCTGCGACCCGGGTTCGATCCCCGGTCAGGGAACCAACCCCAGCCATTACAGTTGCACAAGCCTTAGTGCCGTTCCCAAGCCCAGATAAATGGGGAGAATTGCGTTAGGAAGGGCATTCAGCGTAAAAAACATGTGCCAAATCAAACATGCGGATGTCCGCTGTGGCGACCCCTAACGGGAGAAGCCGAAAGAAAGTTTTACTTATTGCAATTTTTATGAAGTTTTCATGAAATTATGCTTCTTCATATAAACATTTATTTTTTCATGTTTTTCATATTTTTATGAAAAAGAAAAACGTTTTATGTCAAAACTTAATTTGTTATGCCACACTGTAAAATATGTTTTGGGGATTACTTAAAATATATATATATATATATATATATATATATATATATATATATATATATATATATATATATATATATATATATATATATACAACATTTTTGCATCATACTTTTTAAGTAAATTAAATGTATGTAGGTTTTAAGTAAAAATAACAAGAAAATATTTGTCCCATGAACTCAAATGTTTGAGTTAACTCAACATTTATATATAAAAAAAAAAGTAAGACCATTAATATAAAACAAGCTGTCAGATCAGCTTGTTTCTTCACCCTCATAGAAAAAAACAAGCATAATCCTAGATTTTTATTCAGCACGGTGTAGGATTAAAAAAGTAGCTTATTCATGCTTAAGTAAACATAACCCATAAGAAAAATATAAAGAAGACATTCTCAGTGCCCATAACACTCACTAGACATGTAAAAAGGGCCCCACCCAACACAGACGGAAACAGCAGCATGAATCATGAGTGAGGAAGTTTATTATAAATGCCATTAAAGGGGATAACATGTCCTCCGTGAAGCTCACCCCAAGCACAGGCCAAAAAAGAGAATAATACCTCTTCAGTGAAATCTACCCCATTTGTGGAAAGCCTAAACAGCCTACTAGCACCATCAAAGTAATAAAGTTAAGAATATATTTAAAAATACTACTAAGCGTATGCAAAAGTACTAAAATCATTAAAAAATGTATATCATAGTAATAATATAGCATAATCTATGGAATAACAAGCAACAAGGAAATGAAACAGTGGTATATGTCCCCACCTTTTTGTTGTTTTACTCTCTCGAAAACTCAATGGTAATTAGAATAAACCTTTTTGAATGTTGGAAAATTTAAATATTAATGATAGTTAGAATACTTGGGGGAAGGTCTAACATCCAAAGATTTCCAATAATGATAATGACTGATGGTAACTGAGGAGGGCCCAGGTTTGGGGAGTTTTAAATGTTAAGGGTAAAAATGTATAAAAACAGGAGGAAAAGTGAGTACAACATTATTCAACTATCATTTTCACCTGTTTACTGCAGTAATGAAAAAAGGGCTTTAACTACATTAAAATAAACTTAACAGCTGAGTGGTTGAACTGCCTCCCTCTCCTTGAACTGCCACCTTAACGTGGTGGAGGGGTTTGAGTACTCGAATGACCCTAGGAGCTATGTTGTCCGGGGCTATATGCCCCTGGTAGGGTCTCCCAAGGCAAACAGGTCCTGGGCGACGGGTCAGACTAAGAGTCGGTTCAAAACCCCTTATGAGAGATACTACATCAGGGACCGTGACGTCGCCCGGTATGGCGCAGCCGGGGCCCCACCCTGGAGCCAGGCCCGGGGTTGGGGCTCGTATGCGAGCGCCTGGTGGCCGGGCCTTCCCCCACAGGGTCCGGCCGGGCTCAGCCCGAAGGAGCGACGTGGGGCCGCCTTCCAGTGGGCTCACCACCTGCAGGAGGGACCGTAAGGGGCCGGTGCTAAGAGGATCGGGCAGCAGTCGAAGGTGGAGGCCTCGACAACCCGATCCCTGGACACGGAAGCTAGCTCTAGGGACGTGGAATGTCACCTCGCTGGCGGGGAAGGAGCCTGAGATTGTGCGTGAGGTTGAGAGGTTCCGACTAGAGATAGTCGGGATCACCTCTACGCACGGCCTGGGCTCTGGAACCACACTCCTCGAGAGAGGATGGACTCTTTACAACTCTGGAGCTGCCCATGGTGAAAGGCGTCGGGCTGGTGTGGGTTTGCTTATAGCCCCCCAGCTCAGCCGCCATGTGTTGGAGTTTACCCCGGTGAACGAGAGGGTCGTTTCCCTGCGCCTACGGGTCGGGGATAGGTCTCTCACTGTCGTGTGTGCCTACGGGCCAAACGGCAGTATAGAGTACCCGGCCTTCTTGGGGTCTCTGGGAGGGGTGCTGGACAGTGCTCCGACTGGGGACTCCGTCGTTCTACTAGGAGACTTCAATGCACACGTGGGCAGCGACAGTGACACCTGGAGAGGCATGATTGGGAGGAACGCCCCCCCTGATCTGAACCCGAGCGGTGTTCAGTTATTGGACTTCTGTGCTAGTTACAGTTTGTCCATAACGAACACCATGTTCAAGCATAAGGGTGTCCATCAGTACACGTGGCACCAGGACACCCTAGGCCGTAGGTCAATGATCGACTTTGTGGTCGTTTCATCTGACCTGCGGCCGTATGTCTTGGACACTCGGGTAAAGAGAGGGGCGGAGCTGTCAACTGATCACCACCTGGTGGTGAGTTGGATCCGATGGCGGGGGAGGAAGCTGGACAGACTCGGCAGACCCAAGCGTACTGTGAGGGTCTGCTGGGAACGTTTGGCCGAGCCTCCTGTCAGAGAGATCTTCAACTCCCACCTCCGGCGGAGCTTTGACCAGATCCCGAGGGAGGCCGGAGATATTGAGTCCGAGTGGACCATGTTCTCCACCTCCATTGTCGAAGCGGCCGCTCGGAGCTGTGGCAGTAAGGTCTCCGGTGCCTGTCGAGGTGGCAATCCCCGAACCCGGTGGTGGAAACCGGAAGTAAGGGATGCCGTCAAGCTGAAGAAGGAGTCCTACCTGGCCTGGTTGGCTTGTGGGACTCCTGAGGCAGCTGACGGGTACCGGCAGGCCAAGCGAACTGCAGCCCGGGTGGTTATCGAGGCAAAAACTCGGGCCTGGGAGGAGTTCGGCGAGGCCATGGAGAAGGACTATCGGCTGGCCTCGAAGAGATTCTGGCAAACCGTCCGGCGCCTCAGGCGGGGAAAGCAGTGCCCCACCAATGCTGTTTACAGTAGAGGTGGGGAGCTGTTGACCTCAACTGGGGATGTCGTTGGACGGTGGAAGGAATACTTCGAGGATCTCCTCAATCCCGCCGTCACGTCTTCCATTGAGGAAGCAGAGGCTGAGGGCTCAGAGGCGGACTCGTCCATCACCCAAGCTGAAGTCACCGAGGTAGTAAAGAAACTCCTCGGTGGCAGGGCACCGGGGGTGGATGAGATCCGCCCTGAGTACCTCAAGTCTCTGGATGTTGTGGGGCTGTCTTGGCTGACACGCCTCTGCAGCATCGCGTGGCGGTCGGGGACAGTGCCTCTGGAATGGCAGACCGGGGTGGTGGTCCCTCTTTTTAAGAAGGGGGACCGGAGGGTGTGTTCCAACTATAGGGGGATCACACTTCTCAGCCTACCTGGGAAAGTCTATGCCAGGGTACTGGAGAGGAGAATACGGCCGATAGTAGAACCTCGGATTCAGGAGGAACAATGTGGTTTTCGTCCAGGCCGTGGAACACTGGACCAGCTCTATACCCTCTACAGGGTGCTAGAGGGTTCATGGGAGTTTGCCCAACCAGTCCACATGTGCTTTGTGGATTTGGAAAAGGCATTCGACTGTGTCCCTCGCGGCGGCCTGTGGAGGGTGCTCCGGGAGTATGGGGTCGGGGGCCCTTTACTAAGGGCTGTCCGGTCCCTGTATGACCGAAGCAGGAGCTTAGTTCGCATTGCCGGCAGTAAGTCAGAATTGTTCCCGGTGCATGTTGGACTCCGGCAGGGCTGCCCTTTGTCACCGGTTCTGTTCATAATTTTTATGGACAGAATTTCTAGGCGCAGCCAGGGGTCGGAGGGTGTCCGGTTTGGTGACGACACGATTTCGTCTTTGCTCTTTGCAGATGATGTTGTCGTGTTGGCTTCATCAGACCAGGACCTTCAGCATGCACTGGGACGGTTTGCAGCCGAGTGTGAAGCGGCTGGGATGAGAATCAGCACCTCCAAATCCGAGGCCATGGTCCTCAGTCGGAAAAGGGTGGCTTGCACACTTCAGGTTGGTAGGGAGTTCCTGCCGCAAGTGGAGGAGTTTAAGTATCTTGGGGTTTTGTTCACGAGTGAGGGAAGGGTGGAACGGGAGATTGACAGACGGATCGGTGCAGCTTCTGCAGTAATGCGGTCGATGTACCGGCCTGTCGTGGTGAAGAAGGAGCTGAGCCGCAAGGCGAAACTTTCGATTTACCGGTCAATCTACGTTCCTACTCTCACCTATGGTCATGAGCTCTGGGTCATGACCGAAAGGACAAGATCCCGGATACAGGCGGCCGAAATGTGCTTCCTCCGCAGGGTGGCTGGGCGATCCCTTAGAGATAGGGTGAGAAGCTTAGTCACTCGGGAGGAGCTCAGAGTAGATCCGCTGCTCCTCCACATCGAGAGGGGTCAGCTGAGGTGGCTCGGGCATCTGTTCCGGATGCCTCCTGGACGCCTTCCTGGGAAGGTGTTCCGGGCGCATCCCACTGGGAGGAGACCCCGGGGAAGACCTAGGACACGCTGGAGAGACTATGTCTCCCGGCTGGCCTGGGAACGCCTTGGTGTCCCCCCGGAAGAGCTGGAAGAAGTGTCTAGGGAGAGGGAAGTCTGGGCATCTTTGCTTAGACTGCTGCCCCCGCGACCCGGCATCGGATAAGCGGGAGAAGATGGATGGATGGATGGAGCTGAGTGGTTGATTTTGATTTTTGAAATGTGTTGGCCAATGGTCTCAGTTACTAAGGTTACTACAGCAATGATCTTGTTGTTGAAAGATTTATGACCAAACTTTTGATGTCACCCATATGAGGATGGGTTCCCCTTTGAGTCTGGTTCCTCTCAAGGTTTCTTCCTCATATCATCTAAGGGAGTTTTTCCTTGCCACTGTCGCCACGGCTTGCTCATCAGGGACAAACTCACACCATTCACCTTCACTGTTGTTTTCTGTAAAGCTGCTTTGAGACAATGTCTGTTGTGAAAAGCACTATACAAATAAACTTGACTTGACTTGACTTGGAAATGGCAGGTGTGGTAAGACCATTAATGTCATGACATGGGGATGCTCTCGGGTTAATTGTGGTTTGTCGCAACAAACTCTGCCTTTGCTCTACTCATCCAAGTGTCTTACCACGACTATTTTACATTTATTTTAAAAGTCCCAACTAAAGTCGGAAGCAACTTGGTCTGAGAGACAAGAAATTTCCGACATAATTGCCGTAGTCGGCAGGATTCCGGCAAAACTGGTGAAGCCACCCCTCTACCTTGGGCTGCGGCATCTCACAGATGGCAGAATGGTACCAACTAGGTAAAGGTGAGCAGAAGCCTGTTTAATCAAAATTCTGCTTAGTTATCTGCTGTCCTGGGAATGTTACGGCCCAGGGTGAGGGTAGGGTAAAACTAGTCCCTAAGAAAAGGACCACAGGTACAAAAGTTGGGAAAATTGGCAAACAATTAAGTCAAATTGCCTGTGGGTGAATGAATGAGTAGTTGCAACGAAAGTAACTTAAATGTGCCTCTAGAGAAAATAGAAAAAACTCTGGATTAGGGTTAATGTTGTTGAGTGAATGTGAACTTGTGTGAAAGGAAATCTTGCGATACCACTATTTTGCATATAACAAGAGCATATCCAGGTGTAATAACGGTATATGTGATATAGGTTTGCTTGGGCGAGTGGATTGAGGAGAAAAATGTTTCTGATGCCACTGCTGACGTGAACTGGATTTTTCACGGGCGAGCAGGGCTGCTTGGACAGGTGTAGAGGCCTCCCCTAGATACCGCTATCTGTGATAGGTCTGCTTAGTAGGGAAAATCCAGAGCTCGGGCTGGTGCATCACTGTCACTAGGACAGGGTGTGACCCAGAGGTTTATGTTTGTGTTAGGATTTAGTGTCGATGTTAATGGTATTTTTGTGTATGTGTGTAGGGAAGTGCTTTGGTTAGGGGAAAAGGTGGGCGTGCCCCGAAGGTAAGTATAACACCACACTAGATACAAGCTTTTATCAGAATATAATATAATATAATAAAAATATATGAACATGTGGATAAAATAAAACTATTATAAAACATTATAGCCTGTGACAGAATGCTGTGTGAGGAAACTAAGATTGTTTTTGTGCAGAAACAGATCCAAGAAGTTATCCAAACAGAGTGGAACGGAGGCACTGATCGCGGTGGTAAAGAAGCAGCGAGACAAAGAAGAATCAGGTAAAGCTGAGATATCTGTCAATAAAGTACTTTGGGTTGAGTCTGGTCTAACTTTATAGGAAACATTATAAGAAACTCGACCACTTGAGGAAGTGAAGAAGTAAAGCTGCCTTAATGCTTAAAGAGGAACGCCCTGTCAATGACATAGTAGCAAAGTATAAGCCTTTTGAAAAAGATATTAGAAAATGGGAAATTGCAATGGCCAAAAGAAGGCACATTTAATGTTTTATTGTGTGGCCTAATGAAAAAGAAATAAAATGATTGGGAAAAGCACAAAACGGCAAAGAAAGGACAAAGTAAATTACAATGGAAGAAAACCATAGTGGGGTTTAAAACAGAGGGGATAATGAGAGAGACAGAAGAGCAGATTTTAAAAAAGGGGAAGTAGTTAGAGGAAGGAGAGAGCAGAGTGTAGAAAAAAAGGAAGAGAAGGGAACTCACAGGGCTGCATGATGGTCACAGTTGGCCATGAAGCATGTCTCCCAAAGCCAGCAGGAATTTATCCGCAGATCAAACTGAAAAGCCATGGATGGACTACTGGAGACATAAAAGTGCATGGAGTTCTGAGCGGATGCTACAAGCTTGAAGAAAATGAGAAAAGAGCAGCACTGGCAACAGCGCAAAGAGGAAGTGAACACAGCGAACCAGAGAGCCAGAAGGAGAGAGAGGCAGATGGGATGAAACAATTCAAAAACGAACCAGAACAAGAGCACAGAGATCGGACAGCACCCACAAGGGTGCCAAGATCAAACTCTTGTCTAGAGGCAAGGGAGGAGCTAAGAGCCATGTCATGTTTGCCGAAGAGTGACAAAGCCTACAGGGAAGGGAAAGTAATCAGTAGGCTAGTGAGAATGGAGAGAGAAGTAAGAATATCCCCACTGGGCAAAGATAAAGACCTGGAGAAAATAGCCGGAAACAGTGGCGGAACTCAAGAAAGAGGTAAAGGGGATAGAGGAACTGGCTCGAAAAATCCAAGAATACGTGGCTGCTAATTATGAGCTAAGATTAAGATTCATAGATGTAGCGGGACGTGTGTGAAGGAGCACAAAGGTGGATAACACAATTTGAAGAAAAAAAAAACGACGGGACACCAGCTTGCACTTGGAGATATTAAAGCGATTCTGGCCCAAACTATAGGAAGCGCAAAAACAGTGGATATCTTTAAAGAAGCGAAAGTAGGATATGACGCAGAAGATTCCAGACATGACTTTCCATTCGGCCCATTCTGAAATGACATTCGGGGTACCCTAAGAAAACAATACCCAACAAAGCTGGACCCAAGAAGCACAGGCCCCTGTGCAAGCAGGGGCACATTGGACGCAAACAATGACGCAACCAAGTGGATCAGTGGCCCAACAAGCAACCCTGCCAATGGCCCAACAGGCAGCCCCAGTATATGTGTTTGCCAGCGGACCGCAATGGCCCCAGCGCAACCAAAATGCTAGACCTTTTAGCCAGAGAAGAGGAAGAGGAGGATGGTCTGGGTTTGGAGGACCAACAGCAGTGTATTCAAGAGGATGCAGATCCAGATGCTGGCAGTGTGGAGACCTAAACCACATCAGGAGAGACTGTCCCCAAGCAAAAAGAACAGAATAGACAGGGCAGAAAGACAAGGAGGGGATATTGGGACCCCAAGGACCACCACAAAGGTCAAACCAAACTCCCTATCAGCACAACTGGGCAGGACCATGGATGAGGAGAAACCAGTATGAGCAACCCCCGATGTTACCTGGCAGCCACTGGGAAGGCCCAATTAATGGGCCTAACCCTAACCAAAGTTGAAGACGCCCAGAGAAGCTCAAGGGGGAATTGATGCAGTATGTCACCACACTGCATCCAGCGCAAAAACCAACAGTTTTAGTACAGATTGGAGACATTTTTAATGCTTTTATAATTGACACTGGAGCTACATATTCAAGCATCAGACAAATAGGCTCTTGACTCCCCCGCTTGCGGAAAACCATACAAACAGTGGGCTTTACGGGAAAGACACAGACACAGTGTATTTCACTGAGCCTCAAAAACTAACGCTGGAGGGCCAAACTATTGAAGTACCACTACTATACTCATCAGATGCTCCAATGAGCTTGCTGGGAAGAGACACCTTGTGCAAACTAGGAGCAAAAATAATGTGCAGCCCTACAGAGCTATAGGTCACCTTTTCAAAAATCCTTGCAATGCAGTGCATGGTAATTCACGAAAAAGATGTGAAATACAGGGTGACTGACAAAGTGTATTGGATGAAGTACACCCAAACCCATGCTTCAGCACTATGGAACACGCAATGGAAACCGTGGCTGACACACATGCGTCCAATGTCGCCGCCGTGTTAACACAACAACAGCATGGAATGGAAAAACAACCCATTGCATACTTTAGCACTGTGTTAGATAACACAGAAAAGGGAATGCCATCATGCTATCACGCATTAGCCGCAGCAGAGTATGCCCATCAGAAGGCATCAGTTATTACTATGGGGCCTTCCTCACTACACATGGACTGCATGCCTTGTTAACCAGTCAATCTTTCGTCATTACCAAATCACAACAAACAAGATACGATGCCATCCTAGAGGCACCTGAACTAACAATAGAATGCTGTAAAGTAGTTAATCCTGCTGAAAGGATGGTAACTCCTTTGGATAAAATTCTGCAAGATTGCGCCCAAGAAACGGAAAAATTACTAAAGGCACACGCGAATGTGCAAAATCAACCATTACCAAATGCAGACCTAGTGCTGTTTGTAGATGGGTTATGTTATCGTGAAATAAAGCATATCTTCAGAATATATCCGCAAGGGTTACAACTGATTCAAGAGATAAAGAGATAAAGAGATGGTTGTTGACTTCAGGAAAACACAGAGTGACCATTCTCCACTGATCATCGATGGATCCTCAGGGGAGCTCGTCAAGAGCACCAAATTCCTAGGTGTTCACTTGGCGGATAACCTCACCTGGTCACTCAACACCAGCTCCATCACCAAAAAAGCCCATCAGCGTCTCTACTTCCTGAGAAGGCTGAGGAAAGCTCATCTCCCTCCCCCCATCCTCACCACGTTCTACAGAAGGACTATTGAGAGAATCCTGAGCAGCTGCATCACTGCCTTGTTTGGGAACTGCACCGTCTCGGATCGTAAGACCCTACAGAGGATAGTGAGGACAGCTGAAAAGATCATCGGAGTCTCTCTCCCCTCCATCATGGACATTTACACCACACGCTGCATCCGCAAAGCTACCAGCATTGTGGATGACCCCACACACCCCTCACACACACTCTTCACCCTCCTGCCATCAGGGAAGCGGATCCAAAGCATTCGGGCCGCCACATCAAGACTGTGCAACAGTTTCTTCCCTCAAGCCATCAGGCTATTCAACAAACAACTGAATTGAACTCACACACACACACACACACACACACACACACACACACACACATACACACAAATACACACACACAACTGTGTGACTATCCTAAAAAAAACCGGAGTTTTTTTATGTAAATGGTAAGTTCTCCACACTCTCTGCGGTAAAGTTTTGATGTTCCACTTTCCACTGCTTTTCTCTTCATAAAATATATAAACAATAATATAAACCAAAATCTAATTTTTCATACTAAATTTCTTTTTTTTTTTTATAATTTATTTCACCTTTTAAAATTTTTTTTAAAAAAATTAAAAGCTGATCAAGATAACGAAAATTCCTATTTTCATTATATCAATGTTTTAAAAAAAAGGCATATTTTTGGGAAAACATGATTTGTCATGTCACCTTAATCATTCACTTTTTGCAATTTTTCGCAGTTCTCCTTGAAATGACAAAAACTATGAAAATTCACATTTTATCAATATCATATTTTTATGAAAAATGTCATATTTGTGTCTTATTAAAAACAATTTATCTTGTCACTTTTTTTGTCTTTTGTTTGTCTTGTAATTTTTTATGCTTTTATTTAGTCCAAATTATGAATAAAAAATATAGATATTTTCATAATAACCATGTAAAACCATGTCAAAATTGGCATATTTCTTGTCAAAACATAATTTGTTATTTTACCTATTCATCCCCATACATACCTTTATATTCCCATATTCCAACAGTTTTTCATGAAATTGTTTTTTCATATCATCATACTAAAAGTAATATTTAAGTCAAAACATGATTTTTCATGTCACTATGTTTTATCGTTCATTTATTGCAATATATAATAAGGTTTAATGAAACAATGCATGAAATTGTTTTTGAATATGAAAATTCATATTTTTGTAAAAAAGTCATTTTTCGTTTTTCATTTACATATTGCACTTTTTACCATTAAAATTAAGATTATGAATTGTAAAATAATTTTTTTCATACATCCTTTCACAGGGAACCAATCCCAGCCATTAGGGTTGCACAAGCCTTAGTGCAGGTCCCAAGCCCGGATAAATGGGGAGGGTTGCGTTAGGAAGAGCATCCAGCGTAAAAACATGTGCCAAAACAAGGCATATTATTAGGCATGTTACCTTTTCACATTTTGCACTTTTTAACATTTCCTCATAAAATTATTATAAATATGAAAATTTATATTTTTACAATATCATATATTTCTGAAAAAGTCATTTTTGTCAAAAAATGATTTTTCGTCTTTTTTTTCACTTATTGAAATTTTAAGTAGTTTTCATGAAATAACACTTCTGAATATAAAAATTATTTTATTCATATTTATAATATTTTGTTATTATTAATAAATATTTTTTTTGTCAAAACTTAATTTGTTATATGAGATTGACGGTTTTTGCTTATTTATAGCACCTTTAACTTTTTTCTTTATTGTTTGTTTTTTAAATTCTGCTAATGAACATAAAAATTCACATTTTTGGGAAAACATGATTTGTCATGTCACCTTCATCATTCACTTTTTTAACTTTTCTTGCAAATCGTCCTAAAATTACAAAAAAATCATATTTTAACAATAACTATCATATTTCTAAGAAAAATGTTATATTTGTGTCAAAACATTTACATTGTTTTTTGAAGGTTTTTTATTTAATTAACTTAATGTCAGGAATTCCCCTGCCACGCCCCTCTCGGTGGTTGTCAGGGATCCACCTGCCACGCCCCCCTCGGTAGCAGTCACGCTGCCTCCGCTATGCCGCGCCGGCTTGATTTCCGACAGCTGTGACTCGTTAAGGAAAGGACTATATAAACTCACGTTCTCGCGTAACAGGCTGTCGGTTCTTGAATGTCTTGCTGGTATTCTTGTGGTTCCTCGACCGCCAGCCTGCCCGCTGACTCTGGCGCCTGACAGCTCACTGTTTGCCCGTGGATTCTATTTTGGTTGTGGATTACTCGTAGCGGATATTCTTTGTTTGCTTCTCGTCACGGCTTATGTGAGTGTTTTTTTTGGTTAATAAAATCTGATTTCCGCTTCCGCGTCATGTTCGCCAGCCTAAAACTTATGTATAAAAAATATATATATTCATAAAAACTGATTATTTTATGTGAAAATAGACATATTTATCAAACTTTTCTTTCCCAAATTTAACATTGTTTTTCATTAAATTGTTTATGAATATTAAAATTCATATAGCATGATTTTTCATGTCACGTTGTTTTATCGTTCATTTATTGCATTTGAACGAGGTTTCATAAAATATTGAAATTATTTTTAAATATGAAAATTCATATTTTTGTAAAGTTTTGTTTTTTGTTTAAGTATTGCACTTTAACTTTTACTTTTTTATCAAAAAAACATCAACACATTATGCAATGTCGTGTATGTGATGTAAAGAATAAGGTTCTTAGGAGCTAAAATGCGATTCTGCAAGTCTCAACCTCATAGAACAAAAGCAAAGCGGTTTTTCGAATCATTTACACATACTGCATGCACTTGACAGATTATTTTACATGTTTATGATGTGATAACAAAACATGTTTTGACAAATTACTTTTCATTCAAATATGATGGATATTATGAAAATGACTTTCATTTTGATAATCATAATCAAAGAACCCACCCCAGCCATTAGGGTTTGCACAAGCCAGTGCACTCTTAGTGCCGGTGTTGTGCCTAATTCCGACCCCCGGTCTGAAATCACCCCCCCCTTCGCGTCCACGCGGACAGTACCGTCGTATTACCTGTAGATGGCACTAAAAACACGGAAGGTTGGGTCAAATGTTTTCCTGGTACTAACGCCAAAAGATCAATTTAAAGAAAACGTATACAGCTTCCTGTAGATGGCAGAATAAACTCAGGAATGTAATCATTTGCTTTTAAAACCACCTTCGTGAATTCTAACCGCGTATTTATTTTGCGTTAATACATAGACCCACTAAAATTACTCGAACACAAGTAAAAAAAATACTAAAAACAAACAAACAAAAAAAAAGATACAGCTATGGTTTTTAAAAGTTGTTTTAACCTCGCTGTACTTGCTGTACAATTTAAAACGTCATGTTTTATCCAACACCAGATCACATGAAGGATTGACCAATCAGGACTCTGCCTTTGGTGCGTGGATGCCGTGTGCCAAAGAGGAGGTGGAAAACGGTAGGAGTTTTACCTGTGTAATTGGTCTTTAATGACAGATATTGGCATGAACACTTTATTTTCAAGATATTAGTGTAAAATTTCCAGGTGTAAACAGCAGGACGTGAAGAAAAAAACTTAACTTTCTTTCTTTCGACTTGTCATTTTGAAAGGTAAATGTTACTATTGTCACATTATAGCCAGATTTACAGTAGAGTTGACTGGGGTTGATTACATTTGTGTTGAATTATTTAGGTGTAGCAAAGATAAGCCAACTAGCTGGAAGTCATAAGTTCAAAAAGCTTTTTGTTACAAATGATATCAAATTAAACCAGAGGTGGAAAGTAAAAGATTACTGTACATGTACTCACGAAACTGTACTTGAGTAGTTTTGTGTACTTTTACTTAAAGTATTTAACTTGACTATCTAAATCATATCCGTTACTGAATAATAAAATACAATAAAAATGATGCAAGGGGAAAAATGCAACGCAAATTACTGCACTGATTTGATTGATGGGCAAGAAAGAAAGATGGAGATAGACAGGACAGGTGCCAGTGATGCAGACCCAGCTAAAAGCAAAATGCCATCGAATCTAAGTTCAGTGTTGTTCAAGTTGTTCAGTGCGTTTGCTCACTGTCTGAATTCTTACTCTGCATTTGCGATTTCAATTATTGTTAACATTTGAAACAAGCAGATTACTTGCATTTTATTTTTATTTATGGTTATTTTGCTTTAAATTGTAAAGGTGTTCCTTCAATTAAAAATTACTAGTTTGATATATCTCCTGAGTACTGTTATGTCAATGAAGTAGCTCATTTTAAATTTACCAAGTTTTTTTTTAACAGTAGACACTTTCGAACTACACTAGAATCCCACTGTTAAAGTAAACACCTCTGTGTAAATTTAAAATGAGCTACAGTGGAACCCCGTTGTACGAGCATAATTCGTTCTTGAAAATTGCTCCTGTCCATTTGCTCGTATGTTCGAACTGATTTTCCCCATAGGAATAAATGTAAGTGATTTAAACCGTTCCGAGATGTCATTCGATCGCTTATTTCTGTACTTAAAGTATTTGTACACTTACTCATGTAATAGTGGTTGATTGCGAGTGTAAAACCCGCACCACACTCGTAACCTTCCATGGTAAAATTACTTTTATTTTCTCAGCACTATCACTGGTTTTCTTGGGAGAAATTTTTCAAGATTTCTTGTGAAATAAAACTATAAGACTAAAAAAAGTTACTGTGTGAGAGCGTATGAATACGGGAGGCACTTTTATTTTTATTTTTTTTGTCGGTCTAAGTGCCGCACGCACGCACGCACGCACACACACACGCACACTCTCCTCCTTAAATGCACCCTCAGATCACTTTAAAAGAGAGAACAATTATTAGGTCAAAATACAGAGCAATACTAGAGCAAAAGCAGAACAGCATCTCCTTATCAGCAGTAAGTCAGCATCAGAAGAGTAAAACATCCACTTCTAACACCACACTGTTTAATTTCCTTGTTTAAGGTTATTAATGCATACATTTCTTCTTGAGGCATTTCAATGCACAACCAAAAGAGCAGGCATTCCAAATTGACTCATTTGAAATGATGAAAATTTGGAATGGGAAAAAAAAACTAAATTGGTTTGCTCGGGTTTATTTATGTACCAATTATGAAACATAAAATTAGAACATATTTAAGTCATCTTTTTAAATTTCAGGTTGGTTCCACAATTTACAAGTATCTCATTGGCATTGTGAATGACCACCACCACTGGACAGTTGTGGTAAACAAATGAAAATATTCAGTTTGTATGTTGTGTTCTTTGACATATTTTAAACCTTGGAAATAACTTCCAATATTGTTCTGAATACTGTATGCCATTTGATTAAATGTTAGATGGTAAACTTTTAAGCATCTTTTTTAAGGTAGATTTTTCCAAAATAACTAACAGTTAATATTAAAAGACAAATTACCAGAGTAAATGGGGCAGATAAGTAAAGGATGTAGCTGTCCCAGCAAGTGCAAAACAAGGTGTCTGGAGAATATACAAAACATAGTAGATTCCTTTAAAGAGAAGTATTAATATGGTTGTTCAACTTTTTATTATATTTTTTATGAAGCCATTTTACCTACAGAAACCTTAATTTAAACAAATTGTTAATATTAAATGCATGTTAATCTCTTCATTATCTAAAATCTAAATTCATTACTGTTTAAAATCTTAAAAGGTTATGCTGCCATCTCAAAGGAAGGCTTTGTTCCCAGATCCTCTGGGAGAAAGTTCAGCAAAACTGAGAATGCCAGGCTGTAATGAGGAATTTGAATTTGTTCAATCAAAAAAAAAAATCATGTGGCATCTTTGCTTTGAAAGTAAGTGATTTAAAATAGATAAATTACTTAATTACCCTGAGCTTATGATCTTGGAGAAGAACAATTTAGTTGCTAATTATGGGGTTTTATTTTCCTTTATAATGAAATTGCTTTTTATTTAACTTTTTTAGTTTGCTGAATTTGTACTTAGAGAGGAGCCAATTGTTTTAATTAACACAAAAGGAGTTGGAGACCTGAGAAAAGAAATAGCTGTCACTCGTCTCCAAAACAGTGGTATTTGTAATGTACAGTATCAGTCGTGACATAACTATTTTAAATATTTCTAAAAAATAATCTTATTTTAATTAAGCCTGCATTTATTTGATCAAAAATAGTAAAATATTAAAAATAAGTTGTGAGATTCTATACAAATGTAAAATAATGGTTTTCTATTTTAATATTATAAAATAATTTTTCTATGATGCAAAGCTGAATTTTTTTTTTTTTTCCAGCTGTTACTGCAGATTGAAGTGTCACACAAGCCTTTAAAATTCATTAATATTCTGATTTATCAATGGTGGAAACAGTTGTGCTGATATATATATATATATAATTTTTATTTATTTTTTTATTTTTTTTAAGTTTGGGTCAGTGTTAAATTTATTTTAGCCTACTTTTTTTTTTTTTTTTTTTCAGCAAGGACGTGTTAAATAAATAGAAAGTGATTTGTAAAGGCTTATTTTGGAAAAGATTTCCATTTAAGATGAAGGCTTTGTTTAATAAAAAAAAAAAAAAAAAATTCTTGAGCACAACTGTTCATGATCACCATTCAGCAGTAAGAATGCCTGCCTCTTCTACACTCTACAGTTCCTCCCTGGTCATTAACGGCACATCCTTCTTAATCACTACACCTATCTGCCATCATCTTCACCAACTCCTTTGACTACCTGCTTGTTTGGTTGAAAAAGGATATTTTCTTTTGCAATGTACATTTTGAATGTACATTCACTGACTGTACAATAAATGCAAATCATATAATCTCACTTGAATTGGTTATTTTAGATGACTAAGGAGTTAATCGTGGACTTCAGCACAAAGCGGGAGCGGGCATACCAACCTATAAACATCAGCGGGACCCCAGTGGAGAGAGTGGACAGTTTCCGGTACCTTGGTGTTAACATCACACAGGATCTGTCTTGGTCCTGTCACACCAACACCCTGGTGAAGAAGGCCCGGCAGCGTCTGTACCATCTGAGACGCTTAAGGGACTATAAACTACCCTTTTAGGTGCTTAAGACTTTCTACACTTGCACCATTGAGAGCGTCCTGACGGGCAGCATCACTTCCTGGTTCGGGAACAGCACCATGCAGGACAGACGAGCCCTCCAGAGGGTGGTGCGTTCAGCTGAACGTACCATCCACACTGAGCTCCCTAACCTGCAGGACATCTATAGCACGCGGTGCAGGACCAGAGCCAGGAAGATTATGAAGGACCTCAGCCATCCCAACAATGGACTCTTTTCTCTGTTGCGTTCAGGAAAACGCTTCCGCTCCCTGAAAGCGAACACAGAGAGAATGAGGAGGAGCTTCTTCCCGCAGGCCATCCGGTGTTTAAACCAGGAAACACCCAGGATTTAGAACTGGCCCACTCTCTCCACCATCATCACACTTCTCTGTACATATATTCACCTTCGCACCACGTCACTTTAAAACATATCTCACCGTTCGCACCACGACACTTTAAACTCTGGACTTGCACAGCACAGTGCACTTTTTATTTTATTCATACCACATGGACCATATTGCACCATATTGCACATGGACACTTTACGGACCTTTACACCACACCATACCGCACACGGACACTTTATGGACGTAGATTGCCTATTGTTTACATATTGTTTACATTTTAATTTTTATTTTGTTTACATTTTTCACTACACTGTTACTGTTTATATGTATATCTGCTCATACATTATCCTTTTATATATCTATATATCTATATATCTTTATACCCATATTCTTTTACTTTATTTAATTTATTTTATTTTAATAGTTTTTCTTATACCTTATAGTTATTTATCTGCCTCCTTTTCTTTCCCCCATCCTATTCCCTCATGCCGGACCATCGTACAAAACATTTCACTACATGTCGTACCCTGTGTGTATGTGATTAAAATTTGATTTGACCTGAGCCAGCTGTACCATATCTGTGGGGAAATAATTGGTGATAACTGGGTATTTACTGTTTTCTATGGGCAAGATTATTCACTCAATTTGATAATTGGTTAGTGTCTGTAGTGCCTTATAGAAAATTGTCTTCTCTACATTTCAGATTGCCTGTGACTGCTGTACTCTGTGGTACCACCAATCACGTATGCAGGCAACATCACAAGTGCACTTTTTGTCATGCCTGTCAAAAGTAGAAATTAAGGAGTAACGCTTTTTATACACCTGTTCTATTGGTGGATTTTTATTTTGTATGGTTTTGTAAGTTTTACATGCATGAGCTCGAGATTTTTGGACATTTTGAAAAATAGAGCTGTCTGTATAAATCAAACAACTTGTGCATTAAACATTTATTACTTGTGTAGGTGTATCACAGCAAGTTTGGTAGCGTTGAGTATGAAGGAAAAAGAGAGGGGGGGCGTAGAATTCAGGCAGGTGGTTAACATTCGGCTTGCCTAAATAATACCCCCTTAAATAATACAGCTGTCCATGTTAGATTAAATGTAGTATTTTACATACATTACTTGTGTAGGTGTATCACAGCAAGTTTGGCAATTCCGAGTATGAAGGAAAAAGAGAGGGGGGGTAGAATTCAGGCATCTACAGGAAATACGAAGGTACTGTCTGTGTGCACGCGAAGGGGGGAGATTTCAGACCGGGGGTCGGAGTTAGGCACAACACCGGCACTAAGAGTGCACTGGCTTGTGCAACCCTAATGGCTGGGATTGGTTCTTTTTGATTATTAAAAATAAAAATTTCATATTTTCATATCCATCATATTTGTAAAAGTTATATTTTGGTCAAAGCATACATTATCACATCATAAACATGTAAAAGAATCTTTGTCAAGTGCATGCTGTATGTGTACATTTACTTTGTTCGAAAAACCGACTTGCGGAATCGCATTTTCACTGCTTAATAAACTTATTCTTTACATCACATACACAACAATGCCAAACATGAGGTGTTGGTGCGTTTTTGATTAATATTGACTTTCCACACATGAGTTGTTAACTTTTTACAGTTTAAGTTATATGAATATGAAATTTCATATTTTTATATCCATCATATTTGTATGAAAAGTTATATTTGTCAAAGCATGTTTTTTATCACATCATAAACATGTGAAATAATCTTTGTCAAGTGCATGCAGTATGTGTAAATGATTCAAAAAACCGTTTTGCTTTTGTTCTATGAGACTTGCAGAATCGCATTTTAGCTCCTAAGAACCTTATTCTTTACATCACATTCACAACGTTGCCAATCATAAAGTGCTAAACAAACAAAAAAGAAAAAGTTAATGGTGCTATAAATAATCGAAAACCGTCAATCTCATATAACAAATTGTTTTGACAAACAAATTTTTTTATAAAAAATGATACATATGAATCAAATAATTTTCATATTCAGAAGTTATTTCATGAAAACTCAAGTTAACAAAAAATGATAAAATATGTTTTGACAAAAATGACTTTTTCATCAATATGATATTGTAAAAGTATTTTTATATTTATAATTTCATGAGGAAATGTTAAAGTGCAAAATGTGAAAAGGCAGCATGACAAAAAACTAAAAATATGCCTTTTATATAAAAAAAACTAAGTTATAAAAATATTAATTTTCAAGATCAGATTTTCATTAAAACATATTTTTTTTAAAGGTGCAATAAATGATAATTTTTTTTAACACAATGACATGACGAATCATTTTTTGACAATATGGCTTTTTTTTCTTAAGAAACATAATTATGAAAATGTGAATTTTCATGATCATTTCATAAAATAAACAAAAACGTTAAAAGGTGCTATAAATAATTTAAAAACGACAATGGTGGCATGACAAATGTTTAGACGAAAATTATTTTTTATTTTATGACTAAAACATTTTTTTACAATTCTTAATTTTAATGTTAAAAAGTGCTATACTTAAATGAAAAAATAAAAATGACTCACAAAAATATGAATTTTTATAATTAAAAACAATTTCATGAATTGGTACATGAAACCTTATTATATATAGCAATAAAATAAACGATAAAACAAAGTGACAAGAAAAATCATGTTTTGACTTAAATATTACTTTTTGTATGATATGAAAATATGAATTTTTATATTCGTACACAATTTGATAAACTGTTAAAATGTTCAATATGGGAATGAAAAGGTAAAATAAATTGTTTTGACAAGAAATATGCCTATTTTCACATGGTTATTATGAAAATATCTATTTTTTATTCATAAGTTGGACTAAATAAAAACAAAAAATTACAAGACAAAAAAGTGACAATATAAATGGTTTTTAATAAGACACAAATATGACATCTTTCATAAAAATATGATATTGTTAAAATGTAAATCTTCATAGTTTGTCATTTCAAGAAGAACTGCGAAAAATTGCAAAAAGTGAATGATTAAGGTGACATGACAAATCATGTTTTCCCAAAAATATGCCCTTAAAAAAACAACAAAAAAAAAAATGATGACATAATGAAAATAGGAATTTTTGTAATCTTGATCAGCTTTTTATTTAAAAAAATGATAAAAGGCGCAATAAATGATAAAAAATTTTGATTTGTCTTTATTATTGTTTATATATTTTATAAAGAGGAAAGCAGTGGAACATCAAAACTTTACCTCAGAGAGTGTGGAGAACTCACCGTTTACATCAACAAACTCCGTTTTTTACAGATCAGTCACACAGTTTTGTGTGTTTGTGTGTGTGTGTGTGTGTGTGAGTTCAATTCAGTTGTTTGTTGAGTAGCCTGATGGCTTGAGGGAAGAAACTGTTGCACAGTGTTGATGTGGCGGCCCGAATGTTTTGGAACCGCTTGTGGTCATCCACAATGCTGTTTGCTTTGCGGATGCAGCGTGTGGTGTAAATGTTAATGATGGAGTGGAGAGAGACTCCGATGATCTTTTCAGCTGTCCTCACTATCCTCTGTAGGGTCTTGCGATCTGAGATGGTGCAGTTCCCAAACCAGGCAGTGATGCAGCTGCTCAGGATTCTCTTAATGGTCCCTCTGTAGAACGTGGTCAGGATGGGGGGAGGGAGATGAGCTTTCCTCAGCCTTCTCAGGAAGTAGAGACGCCAATGGGATTTTTTTTGGTGATACTGCTGGTGTTGAGTGACCAGGTGAGGTTATCCACCAAGTGAACACCTAGGAATTTGGTGCTCTTGACAAACTCCCCTGAGGATCCATCGATGATCAGTGGAGAATGGTCACTCTGTGTTCTAGTCAACAACCATCTCTTTATCTCTTGAATCAGTTGTAACCCTTGCGGATATATTCTGCTTTATTTCACGATAACATGACCCATCTACAAACAGCACTAGGCCTGCATTTGGTAATGGTTTATTTTGCACATTCGCGTGTGCCTTTAGAAATTTTTCCGTTTATTGGGCGCAATCATGCAGAATTCCTTCCAAAGGAGTTACCATCCTTTCAGCAGGATTAACTACTTTACAGCATTCTATTGTTAGTTCAGGTGCCTCTAGGATCACATCGTATCTTGTTCGTTGTGAATTGGTAATGACGAAAGATTGACTGGTTATCAAGGCATGCAGCCCATGTGTAATGAGGACTGCCCCATAGTAATTACTGATGCCTTCTGATGGGCATACTCTGCTGCGGCTAATGCGCGATAGCATGGTGGCATTCTCTTTTCTGTTATCTAACACAGTGCTAAAGTATGCAATGGGTTGTTTTTCCATTCCATGCTGTTGTTGTGTTAACACGGAGCGACATTGGACGCATGTGTGTCAGCCACGGTTTCCATTGATTATATGTGTTCCATAGTGGTAAAGCATGGGTTTGGGTGTACTCCATCCAATACACTTTGTCAGCCACCCTGTATTTCCATCTTTTTCGTGAATTACCATGCACTGCATTGCAAGGATTTTTGAAAAGGTGACCCAATAGCCCTGTAGGGCTGCACGTTATTTTTGCTCCTAGTTTGCACAAGGTGTCTCTTCCCAGCAAGTTTATTGGAGCATCTGATGTGTATAGTAGTGGTACTTCAATAGTTTGGCCCTCCAGCGTTAGTTCTTGAGGCTCAGTGAAATACAACGTCTGTCTTTCCCGTAAAGCCCACTGTTTGTATGGTTTTCCACGAGCGGGGGAGTAACGAGCCTTTTTGTCTGATGCTTGAATATGTAGCTCCAGTGTCAATCATAAAAGCTGCCTTAAAAATGCTCCAATCTATACTGAAACTGTTGGTTTTTGCACTAGATGCAGTGTGGTGACATACTGCATTAACTCCCCCTTGAGCTTCTCTGGGCGTCTTCAACTTTGGTTAGGGTTGCTCATACTGGTTTCTCCCCATCCATGGTCCTGCCCAGTTGTGCTGATAGGGAGTTTGGTTTGACCTTTGTGATGGTCCTCGGGGTCCCAATATCTGTACTTGTCTTTCTGCTCTGTCCATTCTGTCCCCCCACGTTCTTTTTGCTTGGAGACAGTCTCTCCTGATGTGGCTTAGGTCCCCACACTGCCAGCATCTGGGTCTGCGTCCTCTTAAATACACTGCCGTTGGTGAGTTTGGTAAATTTTCCAAGGCATTGTGCTTATGCCTTTTACTCCTTCCAAAAATCCCTGTTCTTCAGACGGAAGTGTCTTTTTCAACACGATTCGAAACTAACCTTTGCTGGTGTCAGACTCGTCCCAAGGGGCACTGGTCTCCTCTCTCCAAGCATCTTGAAAGGTTTGAATAAACTTAGCTAAATTTTCCTTTTCTTCCAATCGCATAGTTTCCAGTCTTTCTGGGTCCAGCTTTGTTGGGTATTGTTTTCTCAGGGTACCCCGAATGTCATTTCAGAATGGGCCGAATGGAAAATTATGTCTGGAATCTTCTGCGTCATATCCTACTTTCGCTTCTTTAAAGATTTCCACTGTTTTTGCCCTTCCTATAGTTTGGGCCAGAATCGCTTTAATATCTCCAAGTGCAAGCTGGTGTCCCGTCGTTTTTTCTTTAAATTGTGTTATCCACGTCCATGAATCTTAATCTTAGCTCATAATTAGCGGCAACGTGTTCTTGGCTTTTTCGAGCCAGTTCCTAATATCCCCTTTACCTCTTTCTTGAGTTCCGACACTGTTTTCGGCTATTTTCTCCAGGTCTTTTTTTTTGCCCAGTGGGGTTATTCTTACTTCTCTCTCCATTCTCACTAGTCTACTGAGTACTTTCCCTTCCCTGTAGGCTTTGTTTTTCCTCCCTTACCTCTAGACACAAGTTTGATCTTGGCACCCTTGTGGGTGCTGTTCGATCTCTGTGCTCTTGTTCTGGTTCGTCGTCGAATTGTTTCATCCCATCTGCCTCTCTCTCCTTCTGGCTCTCTGTTTTGCTGTGTTCACTTCCTCTTAGCGCTGTTGCCAGTGCTGCTCTTTTCTCATTTTCTTCAAGCTTGTAGCATCCGCTCAGAACTCCATGCACTTTTATGTCTCCAGTAGTCCATCCATGGCTTTTCAGTTTCATCTGCGGATAAATTCCTGCTGGCTTTGGGAGACATGCTTAATTGTAGCGTGGTGGCCAACTCTGCCAATCATGCAGCCCTGAGAGTGGCGCTGTTCCTTTCTCTTCCTTTTTTTTTCTACTCTGCTCTCTCCTTCCTCTAACTACTTCCCCTTTTTTTAATCTGCTCTTCTGTCTTTCTCATTATCCCTTCTGTTTCAAACCCCACTATGGTTTTCTTCCATTCTAATTTACTTTGTCCTTTCTTTGCCGTTTTGTGCTCTTCCCAATCATTTTATTTCTTTTTCATTAGGCCACACAATAAAACATTAAATGTGCCTTCTTTTGGCCATTGCAACTTCCCATTTTCTAATATCTTTTTAAAAATGCTTATACTTTGCTACTATGTCATCGACAGGGCGTTCCTCTTTAAGCATTATGGCAGCTTTACTTCTTCACTTCAAGTGGTCGAGTTTCTTATAAAGTTTCCTATAAAGTTATTTTAATAACATGAAAGCAGAGGTGGGTAGTAACGAGTTACATTTACTCCGTTACATTTACTTAAGTAAGTTTTTGAAAAAATTATATTTCTAGGAGTAGTTTTAAATCACTATACTTTTTACTTTTACTTGAGTAGATTTGTGAAGAAGAAACTGTACTCTTACTCCACTACATTAGGCTACAATGAGCTCGTTTCTTTTCTTTTGACCTCTTTGGTATTCTACGCATCAATTTTAATGTTTTATTTTGACAGAAAGAATCTTTCGCTAAGGCTCTACCACGTGACTGTGTTTCACCAATCAAACGTAGTTGTGCAGTCTCGTCAGGTTACCATACTCAATCTCAATCGCCAGTTCACGTCAGCAGCGGCATCACAGGAATTTTTCTCCTCAATCCACTCGCCCAAGCAAACCTATATCACATATACCGTTATTACACCTGGATATGCTCTTGTTATATGCAAAATAGTGGTATCGCAAGATTTCCTTTTACACAAGTTCACATTCACTCAACAACATTAACCCTCATCCTGAGTTTTTTCTATTTTCTCTGGAGGCACATTTAAGTTACATCCGTTGCAACTACTCATCCATTCACCCACAGGCAATTTGACTAAATTGTTTGCTAATTTTCCCAACTTTTGTACCTGTGGTCCTTTTCTTCGGGACTAGTTTTACCCTACCCTCACCCTGGGCCGTAACATTCCCAGGACAGCAGATAACTAAGCAGAATTTTGATTAAACAGGCTTCTGCTCACCTTTTCCTAGTTGGTACCGTTCTGCCGCCTGTGAGATGCCGCAGCGCGAGGTAGAGGGGTGGCTTGACCAGTCTCGCCGGAATCCTGCCGACAACGGCAATTATTTCGGAAATTTCTTGTCTCTCAGACCGAGCTGCTTCTGACTTTAGTTGGGACTTTCAAAATAAATGTAAAATAGTTTCTTCAAAAGAAGCCAAGACACTTAGATGAGTAGAGCAAAAGCAGAGTTTGTTGCGGCAAACCACAATCAACCCAAGAGCATCCGCATGTCATGACATTGATGGTCTGACCACACCTGCAATTTCCTCCTGTTTTTATACATTTTTACCCTTAACATTTAAAACTCCCCAAACCTGGGCCCTCCTCAGTTACCATCAGTCATTATCATTATTGAAAATCTTTGGATGTTAGACCTTCCCCCAAGTATTTCAACTATCATTACCTTTAAATTTTCCAACATTCAAAAAGGTTTATTCTAATTACCATTGAGTTTTCGAGAGAGTCAAACAACAAAAAGGTGGGGACAGATACCACTGTTTCATTTCCTTGTTGCTTGTTATTCCATAGATTATGCTTTATTATTACTATGATATTAATTTGTTAATGATTTTAGTACTTTTGCATACACTTAATAGTATTTTTAAATATATTCTTAACTTTATTACTTTGATGGTGTTAGTAGGCTGTTTAGGCTTTCCACAAATGGGGTAGATTTCACTGAAGAGGTATTATTCTCTTTTTTGGCCTGTGCTTGGGGCGAGCTTCACAAAAGACGTTATTCCCTTTTATAGCATTTATAATAAACTTCCTCACTCATGATTCATGCTGCTTGTGTGTTATTTCCGTCTGTGTTGGGTGGGCCCTTTTTACATGTCTAGTGAGTCTTTTGGGCACTGAGAATGTAGTCTTTTAACTTTCCTAAGCATGAATAAGCTACTTTTTTAATCCTACACCATGCTGAATAAAAATCTAGGATTATGCTTGTTATTTTCTATGAGGGTGGAGAAACAAGTTGATCTGACAGCATATTAATGGTCTTACTTTTTTTTTTTATATAAATGTTGAGTTAACTCAAACAAATGAGTTCATGGGACAAATATTTTCTTGTTATTTTTTTACTTAAAACCTACATAAATTGAATTCAAAAATGGTGTTTTATATATATATATATATATATATATATATATATATATATATATATATATATATATATATATATATATATATATATATACAGTGCCTTGCGAAAGTATTCGGCCCCCTTGAACTTTGCAACCTTTTGCCACATTTCAGGCTTCAAACATAAATATATAAAACTGTAATTTTTTTTTGAAGAATCAACAACAAGTGGGACACAATCATGAAGTGGAACAAAATTTATTGGATATTTCAAACTTTTTTAACAAATAAAAAACTGAAAAATTGGGCATGCAAATTTATTCAGCCCCCTTAATTTAATACTTTGTAGCGCCACCTTTTGCTGCGATTACAGCTGTAAGTCGCTTGGGGTATGTCTCTATCAGTTTTGCATATTGAGAGACTGATCGGGACTTTTTGCCCATTCCTCCTTGCAAAACAGCTTGAGCTCAGTGAGGTTGGATGGAGAGCATTTGTGAACAGCAGTTTTCAGTTCTTTCCACAGATTCTCGATTGGATTCAGGTCCGGACTTTGACTTGGCCATTCTAACACCTGGATATGTTTATTTGTGAACCATTCCATTGTAGATTTTGCTTCATGTTTTGGATCATTGTCTTGTAGGAAGACAAATCTCTGTCCCAGTCTCAGGTCTTTTGCAGACTCCATCAGGTTTTCTTCCAGAATGGTCCTGTATTTGGCTCCATCCACCTTCCCATCAATTTTAACCATCTTCCCTGGCCCTGCTGAAGAAAAGCAGGCCCAAACCATGATGCTGCCACCACCATGTTTGACAGTGGGGATGGTGTGTTCAGGGTGATGAGCTGTGTTGCTTTTACGCCAAACATAATGTTTTGCATTGTTGCCAAAAAGTTAGATTTTGGTTTCATCTGACCAGAGCACCTTCTTCCACATGTTTGGTGTGTCTCCCAGGTGGCTTGTTGCAAACTTTAAACAACACTTTTTATGGATATCTTTAAGAAATGGCTTTCTTCTTGCCACTCTTCCATAAAGGCCAGATTTGTGCAGTATACGACTGATTGTTGTCCTATGGACAGAGTCTCCCACCTCAGCTGTAGATCTCTGCAGTTCATCCAGAGTGATCATGGGCCTCTTGGCTGCATCTCTGATCAGTCTTCTCCTTGTTTGAGCTGAAAGTTTAGAGGGACGGCCAGGTCTTGGTAGATTTTCAGTGGTCTGATACTCCTTCCATTTCAATATTATCGCTTGCACAGTGCTCCTTGGGATGTTTTAAGCTTGGGAAATCTTTTTGTATCCAAATCCGGCTTTAAACTTCTCCACAACAGTATCTCAGACCTGCCTGGTGTGTTCCTTGTTCTTCATGATGCTCTCTGCGCTTTAAACGGACCTCTGAGACTATCACAGTGCAGGTGCATTTATACGGAGACTTGATTACACACAGGTGGATTTTATTTATCATCATTAGTCATTTAGGTCAACATTGGATCATTCAGAGATCCTCACTGAACTTCTGGAGAGAGTTTGCTGCACTGAAAGTAAAGGGGCTGAATAATAGGGGCCCAATTTTTCAGTTTTTTATTTGTTATAAAAGATAGAAATATCCAATAAATTTCGTTCCTCTTCATGATTGTGTCCCACTTGTTGTTGATTCTTCACAAAAAATTAGTTTTATATCTTTGTTTGAAGCCTGAAATGTGGCAAAAGGTCGCAAAGTTCAAGGGGGCCGAATACTTTCGCAAGGCACTGTGTGTGTATATGTGTATATGTGTGTGTGTGTGTGTGTGTGTGTGTGTGTGTGTGTGTGTGTGTAATATATATATATATATATATATATATATATATATATATATATATATATATATATATATATATATATATATATATATATAATGTATATGTGTGTATGTATATATATATATATATATATATATATATATATATATATATATATATATATATATATATATATATATATATATATATTATTTTTTTTTTTACAGTGTGGCATAACAAATTAAGTTTTGACATAAAACGTTTTACTTTTTCATAAAAATATGATAAACATGAACAAATAAATGTTTTTATTCAGAAGCATTATTTCATGAAAACTTTGTTATAAAAGATAGAAATATCCAATAAATTTCGTTCCTCTTCATGATTGTGTCCCACTTGTTGTTGATTCTTCACAAAAAATTAGTTTTATATCTTTGTTTGAAGCCTGAAATGTGGCAAAAGGTCGCAAAGTTCAAGGGGGCCGAATACTTTTTCATAAATGATACACTAAGGTCTGGGGTTCAAACCCCGGTATTGCCAAGCTTCCACTCCTGGGCCCTTGAGCAAGGCCCTTAACCCTCTATGCTCCAGGGGCGCCGTATCATGGTCGACCCTGCACTCTGACCCCAGCTTCTAAGCAAGCTGGGATATGCAAAGAACAAATTTCACTGTGCTGTAATGTATATGTGACAAATAAAGGCTATTCTATTCTATTAAATATTTATATTCATAAACAATTTTATGAAAAAAACGTTAAGTTCTAAACAGGAATTAAGCTGTGACATGCCAAATCATGTGACAATTTTTTAATAAATCATTAATAGCTTTAATGAAAATATTTCATAATGATCAGAATTAGATTTTTTAAAATGTTGCATTAATGCATTGGAAAAACAAAAATGGTGACATGACCATGTTTATAGAGCGGCGAAGCCAGAGCAACAAGCCTTAGCATTAATAAAGAATAGAAAATACAAGAATTGCAGGCCGTGTGCCTCCAAAAAAGTTCGCCCAGAAATGTAGATCCAGCAGAAATTGACTTTTTAGTAATTTAACGTTGCAAGCAAACCACACGCGCGTGCAGTTAAAATTTGCCTGAACACGTTAATTTCTTTCCACTATCAACTCACAAAGAAGCTCCATGTTTATGCACAATAACATGAAAATGCCTCTTCTGCTGACATCTTGACTTGTTTTGACAAATAACATGCCTTATTTATAAGACACTAATAGTTATTATGACATCATGTTCATTAGCAGAATTTCATTAAAAAAAAAAAAAAAAAAAAAAAAAAAGTTAAAGGGTGGTCTAAATAATCGAAAAACAACAATTGTGTCATGACAAATTAAGTTTTGACCAAAATTGGATTTTTTTTTATACAAATATGATTATGAAAAACATTATTTTCCTATTCACCTTCATCTTCCTATTCACCTATTCATCTTATTTTCAAGAAATGACGATAAAAAGTGCAATACGTAAACGGAAAAGGTCACGACAAAGTTTTGACAAAAATATGACTTTTTGTTTACAAAGATATTAATGCGATTCCACAAGTCTAAGCCTCGTAGGACGAAAGAAAAGAGGTTTATTGGAGCAAGGTGTATTTGCACATACAGCATGCTCTCAGTATATTTTACATGTTTATGATCTGCTATATCGTTACAAATCATGTTTTGACAAATATGACTTATTTCACAAAAATATGATAGTTTTATGAAAATATTAATTTTGATTCTCAAGCATAATTTTATAAAATACTGTAAAATCAGTAAAAAGTGAATGAAAATTGTTTAGAAAGTCATAATTCATCAATAACGTAGCTCATTGTTGGAAAAATCTTGTACATGCTGTGAGCACTGTGATGATCTTAGGTTCTGAAAATGCAATTCCGCAAGTCTCAGCCTCGTAGGACGAAAGAAATGCGGTTTATTGAACCATGTGCAGGTGTATTTGCACATACAGAATGCTCTTGTTCAGTATATCTTTACATGTTTATAATGTGATATGACTGATCATTCAGTTCATTATCAGAATAAAAAAAACAAAGTTTAAAGGTGCTATAAATAATCGAAAAACGACAAAGGTGGCATAACAAATTAAGTTTAGAAAAAAAAAATAATGTTTTTCATAAAAATATGATTATGAAAAAGTAGATTTTAATATTCATAATCTTAGTTTCAAGAAATAACTTTAAAGGTGCAATACATCAACGAAAAATTTGACTACAATGACTTATGAAATATGAATTTTCATATTGAAAAACAATTTAATAAAAAAACGTTAAGAACTGCAGTAATTGAACCAACTCAAAGTGACGACAAATTATGTTTTGACGAAAATATTTTTTTAAATATTTTTTTATAATGAATAAAATATTAATTTTCATATTCAGAAACAGAATTTCATGAAAAGACAAAAAGTGAAACCAGTGAACAAAAAAGTTACAAGACAAATCATGTTTGTCAAAAATATGACTTTGTTGTTGTAATGTCACTTCGTTAACTATTTCGTTTTTTATTAACTCTTGCACTTTTTAACGGTTTTTAATGGAATTATGCTAATTAAAAAGATTAAATTGAATGATATAAGATGAATAAGATTCATATATTTATAGTTATCATAAGTTAATGAAATTATTATAGTAAAGTTATATATATTTTCAGAAGAATTATAAAAAAACATGGGAAAAAAGTAATATTTTTGTCAAAACGTTTGTCATGCCACCTTTTAGTTTTTCGTTCACGTATTGCAACTTTTAAAGGTTATTTATGAAATTATGCAGATGAATATAAACATTTTTTTTATGGTTCCCTAGTGGTTAGGATGCGGTGCTCTCAACGCTGCAGTGTGTTGCTGCGGTGCTCTCTCGATCCCGGGTCAGGGAACCAACCCCAGCCATTAGGGTTGCACAAGCCTTAATGCCGGTCCCGAGCCCAGATAAATGGGGAGGGTTGCGTTAGGAAGGGCATCCAGCGTAAAAACGCGCCAAATCAAACATGCGGATACGGATGATCTGCTGTGGCAACCCCTAATGGAAGAAGCCGAAAGAAAGTTTATATTCATAATCATAATCTCTAAAAAAAAAACTATTAAACTGTAAAAAGTTAACAAATCAGCTGTGGAAAGTCATAATTGATCTAACACCTCATGTTTGGCAACATGTTTTGCTGCAATAAATGCACTGTATGTGCTTCAATATAGGTGCTGAAAATGCGATTCTGCAAGTCTCAGCCTCTTAGAACAAAAGCAAAACTGTTTTTCGAACAAAGTTTGCATATACCGCATGCACTTGACAAAGATTTTTTTAACATATTTATTATGCGATTTAACAAAAATCATGTTTTAACAAAAATATACATGAAACTTCATAATTATAATCATAATATTTGATATAACAAAACGAATCAAGTCTCAGCCTCGAAGGATGACAGCAATGTGATCCGAGTCATATTTGCACTTCCAACATGCTCTTTAGACCATGTGTGTTCTTACATGTTTATGACGTGAAATGACAGAACAATCGTGTTAAAAAAAATCTGTCTTTTTAAAATAAAAACTATTAAGTGTATGTAAATATGAATTATGTTTTAAATCATTTTATGAATAACCGTTAAAAAGGGCAACGAGGGAAGGAAAAAGTGACATGACAAATCATGTTTTGACAAAATGATAGCTTTCTTCATAACAATATAATTAATATTGTAAAAAAAAAAAAAATTCATATTCAAAAACATAATTTCAGTAAAATCTATTAAAAAGTGAATTAAGAAAGCGAAAATGGTGACATGTAAAATTACATTTATTCCAAAATATGACCATGAATAATTGAGGAAAATATGAATTTTTATATTCATTATGTTGCAATAACTGAACCACAATCGTAAAGGTGCCATGACAAAATGTTTTGATTAAAATATAACTTTAAATAAAAAAAACATGAGTTATTAGGAAAATATTTTCATTTTCTTAAGAATAATTTGAAGAAGTTATTATATATAACGAAAAACTAAAAAGTGACATGACAAATTGTTTTAACAAAAAATATGAATTGTGTGAAAAATTTCATGCAAAACGGTAAAAGGTAAAAACTGGTAAAATAGTGAATGAAAACCGAAAAGGTGCAATGACAAATCATATTGTAACTAAAATAAGACTTTCTTTCTTAAAAATAAATATGATAATTATGAATTAACATTGCTATCATAATTTTCATAAAATTCAGATTATTTTGAAAATATGAATTTTTATATTTATTAGCAGATGTAATAAAAAATCTTTAAAAGGTGCAATAAGTGAACGAAAAACGAAAACGTGCCATGACAAATATATGTTTTGCCTAAAATATGATTTTTATAATATATATATTACATAATTTTATTAAAAACCGTTTAAAGGTGCAATAAGTGATTGAAAAACAAAAAGGTGACGACAAAATGTTACTTTATTTTTCATGAACAAAAAAGATAATTATAAAAATATGAATTTTCATGTTCCCAAGCATAATTTATGAAAAAGTTTTAAAAAGTGCAGAGTTAACGAAAAACGAAAAAGTGACAATGTTTTGACAAAACGAAATCTTTGTTCATTACAAAATAATAGTTTTTGTTAAAAATATAAATTTTCATATTCATAAGCATGATTTCATTAAAATCCATTAAAAAGTTAAATTAAAGAGCGAAAAAGGTGACAACGCAAATAAAATTTTGTATATATACCATTATAAATGTGGTAGTTATAAAAATATATAACATTTTATATTCATCTGCATAATTTCATAAATAACCTTTAAAGTTGCAATACATGAACGAACAATTAAAAGGTGGCATGATTTGTCATGTAACTTTTTTGTTCACTTGTTGCACTTTTTATTGTCTTTTCATGAAATTCTGTTTCTAAATATAAAAATTAATATTTTATTCATTATAAAAAATTATTTAAAAAAAGATTTTCGTCAAAACATAATTTGTTGTCATTTTGATTGGATTCAATTACTGCACTTCTTAACGTTTTTTTTATCAAATTGCTTTTTAATATGAAAATTCATATTTTTGTGAAAGTCATTGTAGTCACTATTTTCGTTTATGCATTGCACTTTTTAAAGTAATTTCTTAAAATCAAGATTATGAATATGAAAATCTACTTTTTGATAATCATATTTTTATGAAAAACATCAAATTATTTTCTAAACTTAATTTGTTATGCCACCATTTTCGTTTTTCCATTATTTATTGCACCTTTAAACTTTTTTTTGATGAATTATGACTTTCTAAACAATTTTCATTCACTTTTTACTGATTTTAACAGTATTTTATAAAATTATGCTTAAGAACATTACCATTAATATTTTTATAAACATACCATATTTCTGTGAAATAAGTCATGTTTGTCAAAACATGATTTGTAACGATATATAAGATCATAAACATGTAAAAATATACTAATCAAGAGCATGCTGTACGCGCAAATACACCTTGCACCAATAAACCGCGTTTCTTTCGACCTATGAGGCTTAGACTTGTGGAATCGCATTAATATTTTTGTAAAAAAAAAGTCATATTTTTGTCAAAACAATAATATTTTATTCATTATAAAAAAATATTTAAAAAAAGATTTGTCAAAACATAATTTGTCGTCATTTTGATTGGATTCAATTACTGCACTTCTTAGCGGGTTTTTATCAAATTGCTTTTTAATATAAAAATTCATATTTTTGTGAAAGTCATTGTAGTCACTATTTTCGTTTATGTCATGACACAATTGTTGTTTTTCGATTTATACCACCTTTTAACGTTTTTTTAAATGAAATTCTGCTAATGAACATAAATATTTTCATAACTATTAGTTTCTTATAAAAAAGGCATGTTATTTGTCAAAACATGGTCATGTCATCATTTTAGTTTGTCAGTGCATGTATTGCAACATTTTCGTTTATCAAATTCTGATAATTATGAAATATTTTCATTAAAGCTGTTAATGATTTATGAAAAAAAATTGTCACAACATGATTTGTCAGGTCACGTCTTAATTGTTAACTTTTTTTCATAAAATTGTTTATTAGTATAAAAATGTATATTTTCATATTACCTTTCATACAAAGTGTTATTTTAATAAAAACATGATTTTTTGTCTTTTTTTGTTGTTGAATTATTGCAAGGAGTTTTCATGAAATAATGCTTCTGAATATGAAAATAATTTAATAATAATCATAATCATATTTTTATGAAAAAAGATTTTTGAAAAAACTACATTTTTTAATTAATTATAATTATTATTTTATAAAATGAACAGGAAAATTATTTTTTTCATAATAACTATTAATGTTTTGTATGACAAAAAGCCATATTTATTTTTTTACAATTTCATTAAAAAAATTTTAAAAGGTACAATAAAATATCAAAGAGCAAAAAAAAAAATTTACATGACAAATAATGTCACCATTTTTGTTCTTTTATATTTGATCTATAGTCTTTTATTGCACCTTTTAACATTTTTTTTTTTTTATGAAAATCTGATCATGATCGTTAAAATTCATATTTTCATAACTATTAGTTTTTTTTTATAAAAGGCATAATTTTTCATGTCGCATTTCTCATTTACTTTTTGCACTTTTTAAAAATTTTTCATAAAATTATTATTATAAATATGAATATTAATAACTTTACAGTATCATATTTATGAAAAAGTCCTTTTTTTAAAAACTTGATTTATCATCTCACGTTTATTGTTTTTAGTTTGTCATATTCTTTACCGTTTATGAAAAAAATTATATATTTTTAAAATAACTCATATTTTTATACAGAAAAAGCTGATTTGTTGTCAATACATGATTTGTCATGTCACCTTCTCATTCCCATATTACCTATCATACAAAAAAAAATTTGCATCATACTTTTTAAGTAAATTCAATTTAAGTAGGTTTTAAGTAAAAATAACAAGAAAATATTTGTCCCATGAACTTACATTTTTGAGTGAACTCAACATTAATATAAAAAAAAAAAAGTAAGATCATTTAATATATAGTGCTGCCAGATCAGCATAGTTCTCCACCCTCATAGAAAATAACAAGCATAATCCTAGATGTTTATTCAGCACGGTGTAGGATTAAAAAAGTAGCTTATTCATGCTTAAGTAAACATAAATCATAGGAAACATAAAGAAGACATTCACAGTGCCCATAACACTCACTAGACATGTAAAAAGGGCCCCACCCAACACAGAGGGAAATATCACACAAACAGCATGAACCATGAGTGAGAAAGATTATTATAAATGCCATAAAAGGCATGTCTTCCGTGAAGCTCGCCCCAAGCGCAGGCCAAAAAAGGGAATAATATCTCTTTAGTGAAATCTACCCCATTTGTGGAAAGCCTAAGCAGCCTACTAAAACCATCAAAGTGATAAAGTTAAGAATATATTTTAAAATACTAATAAGCGTATGAAAAAGTAATAAAATCATTAACAAATTAATCATATAGTAAAAATATAGCATAATCTATGAAATAAGTAAAAGAGAGGAGTACTCACGCATGAACAAATTGCTGTCCACCAAGTGAAGTAAAACAAAGAAATTAAACAGTGGTATATGTCCCCATCTTTTTTGTTGTTTACCCCTCTCGAAAACTAAATGGTAATTAGAATAAACCTTTTTGAATGTTGGAATATTTGAATGTTAATGATAATTAGAATACTTGGGGGAAGGTTTAACATCCAAAGATTTCCAATAATGTTAATGACTGATGGTAACTGAGGAGGGCCCAGGTTTGGGGAGTTTGCAATGTTAAGGGTAAAAATGTATAAAAACAGGAGGAAATGCCAGGTGTGGTCAGACCATCGATGTCATGACATGCGGATGCTTTCGGGTGGATTGTGGTTTGCCTCTTCTTTTGAAGAGACTATTTTACATTTATTTTGAAAGTCCTAACTAAAGTCGGAAGCAGCTAGGTCTGAGAGACAAAACATTTCCGACAACGGTAGCAAAATTAACAGGAAATAAAAGCACTGCACTAACATGCACAACATCAATAGATAGTAATGATTTAATGAACTTTTTAAATAATAAAGTTGAAAACATCAGGCAAGAAATCCAGACGATTAATATAAATCCAAACTATTTTACAAATAACTCTGTAGATAGCAGTGTAATTAATACAATCAATTACAAAGCTTTACTCCTATTCAAGAGAATGACTTAATTTCGTTCATAATTCATAATCAAATAAAATATTAGAAATGTATCAGTTACGGATTTAGGCCTCATTATAGCACAGAGACGACACTAGTTAAGTGGTAAATGACCTGTTATTGGCTTCTGATCAGGGTTTTGTTTCTTTAATTGTTTTGCTCTACCTCAGTGCAGCTTTTGACACCATTGATCATACTATTCTGCTTGTAGACTTGAGAACGTTGTTGGAATAAAGGGAACAGCTCTCTCTTGGCTTATGTCTTATTTGACTGATTGCTATCAGTTTGGTGATGTAAATGGTGAGTTCTCCACACTCTCTGAGGTAAAGTTTTGTGTTCCACAAGGATCTGTTTTAGGCCCACTGCTTTTTTCTTTATATATGCTGCCTCTGGGTGAAATTATACATAAACATGGTATTCGCTTCCATTGCTATGCTGATGATACACAGCTGTATATTTCAGCAAAGCCAGATGAGAGAGATCAGCTTAACAATGTTGAGAAATGTTTAAGGGTCATTATACAGTGAATGCTTGATAACTTTCTTCTGCTCAACTCAGATAAGACTGAAGTACTTTTACTAGGACTACGTGCAGCTAGAAGTAAACTTCCAATTATGTAGCATCTCTGTAAGGTGTTTCTATCTTTCTGATTATTGACCCTAGTCTGGATCACCTTTTTCACCTTAAAAATATTGCTAAAATTAGAAATATAATGATGTTACAGGATGCAGAAAAACTAGTTCTTGCTTTTGTTACATCTAGATTAGACTACTGTAATGCTTTACTGTCTGGGTGTTCGAGTAAGTGCATAAATAAGCTTCAGTTAGTTCAGAATGCAGCAGTAAGAGTCCTCACTAGATCTATAAAATATGACCACATCACCCATGTTTTAATCAGTCTACACCGGCTCCCAATTTATCTCGCTTTGATTATAAAATACTACCACTGACGTATAAAGCACTTAACAGTCACGCACCACAGTATCTGAGTGAACTTCTGTACCAGTATGATCCTCCATGCCTACTTAGATCAAAAGGTGCAGGCTATTTGTTGGTACCTCAAATAATGAAGACTACAGCAGGGGGCAGATCTTTCTTTTATAAAGCCCCACAGTTCTGGAACGCCCTTCCAATCAGTGTTCGGGACTCAGTCACAATCTCCGTGTTCAAGTCAAGGTTGAAAACATATTTATTTAGTCAAGTCTTTTATCAGTAGATTTTTCTTAGGTAAAGGAAAAATCTGGAGGGATCATGTATATAAAGTGTTTGGTGAACTGGGATATTTGTATGCTGTCGTCCCCTCACTCTCACACGTTCACTCAGGTTTGTTGATGGTGGTGTGGTGGGCCATCTCTTATCCCAGAGATCCCTCCTGTCTGTGTTACCTTCTGGTTTTCCCTTTTATAGCGAGTCTTGCCAGAGTCCCAACTGCACAGTGACATTAATAACAACAATTTCATACAACAATAAAGACACATAATAATCCATATCCTTCTCTTCCTGTCACCCCTCCCCTCCCCTCCTCTCTCTCTCTCTCTCTCTCTCTCTCTCTCTCTCTCTCTCTCTCTCTCTCTCTCTCTCTCTCTCTCTCTCTCTCTCTCTCTCTCTCTCTCTCTCTCTCTCTCTCTCTCTCTCTCGGTCCAGTTAAACATGCTCCTGAGGTTCCAGTGACCACTGTTCCTGCCCCTCTTTCTCCACGGATCTTTCCACTCTGTCCAGGCCTGCCTTTGCATAGTGTTCTCTTCGTTTGGAGGCCACTCTGTGCAGCTGGGGACGGTTTCTCATCAACGCCTTGGGTTTTCCATGAGTAAGAACGGGAGCTTTGAGGATGGATTTGGATTGTAGTTAATGTCAACAGCCTGCTACATTGACTCAGGACTGCAGTTTGCTCGTATATCTGCAATAAATGAACATTCGGTGAAACCAAGATGAAAAAATAATTGAATGGAATTGAATATTTGACAATTAATTACAAGTTGTTTAAATTTAAACTTTTTTTAACTTTAACTTTCATTATAAAAATTTTTCTTCAACAGTAATAATTTGGATAAGGCATTCGACTGTGTCCCTCGCGGCGGCCTGTGGAGGGTGCTCCGAGAGTATGGGGTCCGGGGTCCTTTACCAAGCGCTGTCCGGTCCCTGTACGACCGAAGCAGGAGCTTAGTTCGCATTGCCGGCAGTAAGTCAGACTTGTTCCCGGTGCATGTTGGACTCCGGCGGGGCTGCCCTTTGTCACCGGTTCTGTTCATAATTTTTATGGACAAAATTTCTAGGCGCAGCCAGGAGCCGGAGGGTGTCCGGTTTGGTGACAACGCGATTTCGTCTCTGCTCTTTGCAGATGATGTTGTCGTGTTGGCTTCATCAAACCAAGACCTTCGGCAGTCACTGGGACAGTTTGCAGCCGAGTGTGAAGCGGCTGGGATGAGAATCAGCACCTCCAAATCCGAGGCCATGGTCCTCAGTCGGAAAAGTGTGGCTTTCCCACTTCAGGTTGGTGGAGAGTTCCTGCCTCAAGTGGAGGAGTTTAAGTATCTTGGGGTTTTTGTTCACGAGTGAGGGAAGGATGGAACGGGAGTTTGACAGACGGATCGGTGCAGCTTCTGCAGTAATGCGGTCGATGGACCGGTCTGTCATGGTGAAGAAAGAGCTCAGCCGCAAGGCAAAACTCTCGATTTACCGGTCAATCTACGTTCCTACTCTCACCTATGGTCATGAGCTCTGGGTCATGACCGAAAGGACAAGATCCCGGATACAGGCGGCCAAAATGAGCTTTCTCCGCAGGGTGGCTGGGCGATCCCTTAGAGATAGGGTGAGAAGCTCGGTCACTCAGGAGGAGCTCAGAGTAGATTGTTGCTCCTCCACATCGAGAGGGGTCAGCTGAGGTGGCTCGGGCATCTCTTCCGGATGCCTCCTGGACGCCTTCCCGGGAAGGTGTTCCGGGCGCGTCCCACTGGGAGGAGACCCCGGGGAAGACCTTGGACACGCTGGAGAGACTATGTCTCCCGGCTGGCCTGGGAACGCCTCGGTGTCCCTCCGGAAGAGCTGGAAGAAATGTCTAGGGAGAGGGAAGTCTGGGCATCTCTACTTAGACTACTGCCCCCACGACCCGGCCCCGGATAAGTGGGTGAAGATGGGATGGGATGATGAGACAATGATTTAAAACAACAATGTCTATTTATTTTTTGCTATTTTATTTGAAAAATTAAACATTTACATCTCTTCCACATAATTCAGGTCTATTGTTTAATTTATAGCTTATTGATTTTTGTTGTTAAATGTATTATTTAGGTTTAGAACTCACTTTACAGATGTTGATCAATAAGTTGCTATACTGTAACCAACAAGTAAATTGCATGTCATGCATTCAAGATACTCACCACATAGTGTCTGATGAGATTTTCAGTGTTCTCAGAAAGGTACTCTTTTAACCCTCGAATCACAACCTCTCTGCTGTCTAAGAAGTGTGAGCAATGCAGCTTCTGTTGGGAATGTGACAGAAGCACAATGTTGACATGATATGAAAGGTGCTCCCCAGGTGTCAGTACATTATCAGGGACATGGTGCCTTTTCAAGTGCGAACGAAGAGAGTTTAATGACTTAAATGAACATGGGCAATTTAGATAAACACATTGACATGATCTATGTCGACCTAGACAGTCATGGAATCTATAAAGTTTAAGTAGGTCTGCTTTTTTTTTTTTTTTTTATAGAAAACCGAGCTGCAAAATTTGCATGACCATATCATAGTCCCCTAGGAGGAAGGGGAAAAACTGATATGACTAATTGATGTTCAATCTTTAAATAACCAATTAAAAGTGTAAAAACACATTTAAAGAACAATAAAATATATATATTTAATATAATATGATCTATATTTAAAAAAAAGCGTAAAAAAACCCAAAACAATATTAAACAATGGGAAATGGTAAGAGAGAAAAGCATTACTGTCTCTAATGCATTTGTGTTTAAAAATATGTTGCAAAAAACCTCACACAAGTGTTTAATATTTGTGCATTAGTGTAAACGTTAACTTGAAGAAATACTTATGCATAGATGAGGTGAAGCACACACATATACTTTTAAAATAACCAAATATATATTATATATTACCAAAGCAAGCATAAATGATGTGAGGTGTATATAAATTATACTGATGTTTTTGTAAGAGAGACAGACGGATAAATGCATATAAAATCTACTAATGCAAACATGGATAGATAGATGGATAAATAGTCTTGCAAACGTACTATAGATGTATATTTATTTCTTAAATTAATTCTTGCAAACGTATGATAGACCGAGGGATGAATAATATAATATATACTCTTGCAAACCGATGGATTGATTGACGGACGTATATTTATAAAATATAATCTTACGCGCATACAATGGGTGTGTAGACGCATATATACTTATGAAATTCGAAAACACTTTTAATCCACGCCTGCTTGAAAACTCAGACGATATGACATTAGCAAAGAACACTGCTAATGAAATAAACGACGAACGTTAAACGACGTTTAAAAGACGTCTTTGTTTTACACAGTTAATATAAAGAATTAAATAAAATCTTCCATTACAAAAATTTGTTTTTTATTTTTTTTAGTTTTCATTTATTGCACCTTTAAATGTTTTTTTTATTGTTAATTTTTTATGAATTGATCAGGAAAATTCACATTTTCATAATAACTATTATTGTTTCTTAAGAAAAAAAAAGCCATAATACTTGTCAAAACATGTTAGTCATTAATTTTGATTTTTTTTTCCGATTATTTATTCGATCATTATTTGCACCTTTTAACTTTTTTTTTTTTTATAAAAATTTTATCATAAAAATGTATATTTTCATAATAACTTTAGTTTTTTTTATTTAATAAAGGCATATTTGTTGAGAAAACATGATTTGTCATGTCGCCTTTATCATGCACTTTTTAACAGTTCCTCATGAAATTATTATAAATAAAAAAATCATATTTTTACAATATCATATTTATGATATATTCATTTTTATTATATTATATTCATTTTTGTCAAAACGATTTATCATCTCACTTTTATTGTTTTCAGTTTGTCTTGTATGCTTTACCATTTATTTATTTTATTAAACTTAGAATAAAAAATATATATTTTTAAAATATCTATCATTTTTATATGAAAAAAGCATACTTGTTGTCAAAACATGATTTGTCATGTCACTTTTTCATTCCCGTATTGAACTGTGCTGTAAAGAATAAGCTTTTTAGGCGCAGAAAATATGATTCCGCAAGTCTAAGCCTATATATGATATGAAATTTCATATTCAGAATCATAATTTCGAGAAAAACTGTTAAACTGTAAAAAGTGGAAAGTCATAATTAAACAAAAATACATCAAGACCATGTTTGGCAACACTGTGTATGTGCTGTAAAAAAAAAAAAAAAAAAAAAAAAAAAAAATTATATATATATATATATATATGCGTATATATATATATGCGTATATATCTTTTTTTTTTACATGTTTATGATGTGATGTAACAAAACAAATCATGTTTTGACAAAAATAACTTTTATCAAAAAAGTCCCTAACTAACCTCACTAACAGAACTTTCTCAGTTGTGCTAAATGATCATTCTTTATCGGTTGCTCCTCTGTCATCTGGTGTGCCTCAGGGATCTATTCTTGGTCCAATTCTGTTTTCCCTCTATATGCTGCCACTTGGTCAACTCATTTCCAAACACGAAGGTCATTTTCATTTCTATGCTGACGACCTCCAGATTTATCTTCCTGTGATTCTGAGTGATAATTCTGCATTGGACCCTCTTCATAACTGCCTTCAGGATGTTAAACAATGGCTTTCCCAGAACTTCCTTCATCTGAACGAAGCAAAAACTGAATATATCCTGTTTAGCCCGGACTCACCCAGCAGTTCTCCGAGTTTTGGTCCTCTAACACCTCAGTTTGCGCCTACCGTGCGCAACCTGGGTGTTATTTTTGACCAAAGTATGTTATTCGAGAAACAGATCAGTGCAGTAGTGAAGGCGAGCTTTTATCAGCTAAGACTCCTCAGCAAGGTAAAACCATTTCTGTCCCAAGCTGACCTCGAAAAAGCTGTACATGCCTTCATCAGCTCGAGGATTGACTACTGCAACGCTCTCTACATTGGACTTAATCATTCTCTTCTCAGTCGGCTCCAAATGGTGCAAAACGCGGCAGCACGTCTTCTCACCAACACCTCAAAACGATCACACATCACCCCGGTCCTCCGCTCGCTCCACTGGCTTCCGGTGCGGTATAGGGTGGAGTATAAGGTTTTGTTGTTCATTTTCAAGGCCATCAATGGTCTTGCCCCGGCCTACCTCACTGAATTAATAACAGTTTACCAACCAGCCAGAACTCTCCGTTCCTCTGGACTTACCTCTCTGGTCATTCCTAAATTCCGATATAAAAAGTTTAGTGGTCGGTCATTTTCCGTCCAGGGACCAAAGCTGTGGAACGCACTCCCAGCTCACATCCGATCCATCACTGTGCTGAGTGTTTTTAAATCACAGTTAAAAACTTTTGACAAAGTATATACAATATTTACATAATCAAAACCAAGAACATAAATCATTCCACAGGAGAGAGGGGCGGGAAGTGGCGCTAAAGAAAAGAACACAATAAAACAAACCCAACCAACTCAGTATAAACCACTAACCTAACACTAAACAAAGCAAGTTTATGGCGCCTCTACACCCTAGCTTATCTACGCTAAACTACCCAAAATACATAAGCAGCGCACACTCCTAGCTAGTGTCTCTATACATAACATCATCTACGTGTTGCAAGATGTAAGTCACGTGACATACTACCTGCCCAACACTCCTGGGGGAAAACGCAAAAGTTGTTATTAGAATATAAACACTCATGAAACAAACAAGACAAGATTAATTCAACAAATATTTGTACAAACCAAGTCGAAAGGAAAAACCAGAAACAGAATAAAGGCTTTCCACAACAAGGCGCAAAACAGAAGGTGCTCTCCCTAACATTCCTGCAGTCCTCTTTTTAAACCCCAGCAGCAAACCGGATTGGCCACAAGAGCAGTCACGTGAAACAATGATTACTTCCCTAGCCAATAGCAGTCCAAACGGGGAGGAACCTTAAGAGAATGACAGGAAGGAGAACCAATAGAGAGAGAGAAAAACACCCACACAAACGAACATCTACTGGGACGTAACACTCCCACCCTTTAAGAACCAACTAGATTGGTGACATCTCTAAACTCTCGAAAGAGCATCTGCGAAAACATTCTCAGATCCCTTTTTGTGTCTAATTTCCAAATTATAATTTTGGACTATTAGAGACCACCGCATTAAATGCTGATTCTGATTATACATCCGAGATAGAAAAACAAGAGGGTTATGGTCGATAAATACAATGATGGGTAAACTACTGGATCCAATATATACCTCAAAATGTTGTATAGCAAGCAACAATGCAAGAGTTTCCTTTTCAATCGTGGAATAATTTAACTGGTGTTTATTAAACTTCCGTGAAAACTAACTAACAGGGTGATCTATACCATTTATATCCTCTTGCAGGAGAACAGCACCAGCTCCAGCAGCGCTCGCATCAATTTCCAGTTTAAAACCTTGAGAAAAATCCGGAGCCAGAAGAACAGGGGTATTACATAAAAAAGAGTCTACACAATCCATCGCATTCTGACACTCAACGGACCAATCAAAAGATTTAGACGGGCTAAGCAATGCAGTGAGAGGGCTGACAATAATCGAGAAGTTCTTACAAAAGTTTCAATAATAGCCAGCCATCCCCAAAAATCATCTCAACTCCCTACGAGTTGTAGGCACAGGAAATTCTGAAATAGCCGTGACTTTGGCTTCTACAGGTCGCACCTGTCCCTGACCCACCTCTTTGCCAAGATAAGTAACCGTTGCTTGGCAAAATTCACACTTAGCCAAGTTAAGCCTTAAATTAGCATTTGCAATATCAAAGTCCCCTAGGAGGACACTGAGAACACTGTTCTCAATGAACTCATGTGTGATGTCCAATCTGCAGAGTAAATAACAAGATCGTCATGGTATACATTACAATTTGGTACACCTGCCAATACTATGTTCACAAGATGTTGAAAAGTCACGGGTATAGTCGTTCAGTATACTGAAGAAAATTATCAGGGGTTACAAATGCAGAAACTTCCGATGCTTGGGGAGTTAAAGGGACTTGCCAATAGCCCTTTAACAGATCAAGTTTACTCACAAAACAGGCAGATCCTATATTATCGACACAGTCCTCCATATGGGGTAAAGGATAACTGTCTGACACCGTTACTGCATTTACTTTACGGAAATCCGTACAAAACCTAAACGTACCATCTGGCTTAGGAACGAGTAAACAAGGTGAACTCCAAGTTGAACTATAACTGTGCTTGGCTAGACCAGTCTCTAGTAAATAATTTACCTCCTGACGCATTATGGATCTACTTACTGAACTAACACGATACGCGTGCTGTTTAATCGGACGGGCATTACCTTAATGTCATGATGCAAAACATTCGTAAGTTTAGGAACATCACTAAACAGACAGTTAAAATCAAAAATTAATTAACAATGTTTACTTTCTGGTCAATAGACATATGATGATGAAAATAATTTAAATCTCTTAACATCTCAGAATTTGGTAACCTTGCACATTGCTGAGCAGCATTACGCCACCCTCGTTAGCACCGGACACATCGGGGGATGAAATCTGCTCCACGGTTACAGCAATAGAAGAGACAGCTGGTCCTTCAGTCTGTTCTGAAGCTTTTTCTCCTGCATCCTAGCATAGTAAGCTTTTAACATGTTTATGTGGCAAACACGAGTCTGGCGTTTTCTATCAGGTGTGTTGATCATAAAGTCGGTTTTGCTTATTTTCTTTATACCTACTGTAAGAAAAAATGATGAGGACAACGAAGATCGTAATGAAGAAGTTCATAACAGCGTAGCAGTGACAAAATACATGAAGCACTTTGGGTTCAACGGAGTCAGAAAGAACCCAGAGCAAACTCTGCCCAGATATTTTATATTGTTCTTCCCTTTGAAGTATAGACCGGCGTTATCCTTTAAATGTAAATTAGATATAGGACATGTGTGAGGAAACAAAAGGCTGGGGGATACCATTCTTGGGGCGGAGGTCAGCAGGTGGTAAACACCGGTATTCACACCTTTGCTGGCGCTGGCCCCCCCAGCAGGTCAGGAAGGGGTATTGTTTAAATGATAATCATGATCTCAGATACCTTTTGGTTATAGATAGTCTTTGATGGCTTGCTACTTCTCCCAGACAGATTCAATCAAGGCTATGATTAGGATTGATACAACTGAAATTCTACATCAAACTACATAACTACTTTTTATCAATTTTAAGCCGTTTTGAGGATGAGCTGAATTTGATATAGCGTGGGGTGGAATCTGGATTGAGGCAGTCTGTAATTCTTACACTACATAAGGACAAGATTCTTGTACGGTTTCTCTTACAGCGAATAAAACCAGAGGGACTCCCTCATCCCAGTCTCTAGCTGTCTTCAAACAATATTTTCGTAGCATTGATTTTAATGTCTGATGAAAACGTTCTAAACAACCTTGGGATTCTGGATGGTACGAACTTGAAACACGATGAGTAATCCCCAAAGACTGCAATACTTGTTTAAAAAGCTTAAATAGAAAATTCGTACCTTGATCACTCTGTACAATTTTTGGTAGGCCGAACGTAGTAAAGAACTTCACTAAGGCCTTAATAATAACAGGAGCGGTGATTTTTCTTATTGGTATCGCCTCCACAAATCTAGTAGCTATACACATGACAGTTAACAAATACTGGTTATCTGATTTTGTTTTTGGCAACGGCCCAACACAGTCTACCACCACATGTTCGAACGGCTCACCAATGGCTGGTATGGGGACCATTGGAGCAGATGGAATAACTTGATTCGGCTTTCCGGCCAATTGACAATTATAACAAACACGGAAATAACTTGCCACATCCTTTTGTACACCTCGCCAAAAGAAGTGTTTTAAAATTTTATTGTACGTCTTTGTGACTCCAATATGTCCCGCAAGTGGATGATCATGCACTAGAAATAAAACATGCTGGTGATAAGGAGTAGGAACAACAATTTGATACACCGTATTCCAATCTGAATCCGTATCCGTTTTGGAGGACCATTTTCTCATCAACATGCCATTGTCAATAAAATAGGCAACTTTCTGGTCTTTAATCACATCAGAAGAAACAACTGAATTAAAATTAAGAACAAGAGATTTGTCCTTTCTCTGCGCAGCAATAATTTCTTCTCAGGACAAAGACAGCTTTGACAATTCTACCTCAGTCACAGCTACTTTAGAACTCTTCAAATTATCTTTTTGTTCTTCAGATACAACAGAATTTTCAGGTTTCTCGTCAGAAAAAAGTGGACGAATAAACGAATCAGACAAATCAACTACATCACCCAATTTTTCGAGACTGAGCACGAGTAACCGCCCATGCAGAAAAAAACATCAGAGTTAATCAAATCCTCTGACTGACAAAAAACTTCAGGTTTATCAACAACCTCTAAAACAGGCATTATTTTTCCACCTGCCAAGTCATTCCCAAGGATAAAATCAACACCTGTTACCGGAAGAGAAGGACGAACAGCAACTCGTACAAACCCGGTACATAATTCTCCCTGCAGATATACTCGGTGCAATGGCACTTTTACGCAACCCATCTCAATACCCTTTACAATGACACTCGAACCACAGGAGGTTTTATCAGAAAAATTAAATTTCTCTGCCACAATAAATGACTGCATCGCACCTGTGTTTTTTAAGCATTTTTATTTCTTTCTGATCCTCACTATTACCAGTCAAAGAAAGGAGCCCTTTAAAAATAAAAGGAATTTAACTGTCATCAATCCTTTCTTCACAAGGCACAGCAACGGCTGAGTTAAGGGTTTTTACAAATCCAACACTTTTAGGTTGGGATTGCGTTTTACATTTTAAAACCAAACAATCAGCTATTACGTGACCAGATTTATGGCAATAAAAACACTCACGATTCTCTCGAGATCATGGTGGACTGGATTTAGAACGAAAACTTTGTGATTGGAGAGAAACAGACTGAGTTTTCTCTGCGTGCACGGAAGTAAAAACAGTTTTATGCGTTAAAACGAACTCGTCCGCTAACACGGCTGCATGTGACAAAGAAGTTACTTTTTGTTCGTTCAGGTAAACTACAACACATTCCGGCAGACAACTTTTAAACAAGTTCTCGCATCGAGTCAAAATCTTTCACTTTGCTAGCAGTGCACCACTTATCGAACAGTATTCCTTTCTCTCGTGCAAACTCTACAAAGCTCTGTGTAGAATTTCTTTTATGGCCCCTAAGCTTCTGCCTATACGCTTCTGGAACTAGCTCATATGCACGAAGGATAGCAGATTTCACGGTCTCATAGTTAAAACTCTCCTCTAGCGATAAGCTAAAGCAAACTTCCAGAGCTTTACCAATCAATTTACATTGTAACAGAAGAAACCAAACATCTTTAGGCCGGCAAAGGGAAGTAGCAATTCGCTCGAAAGCATTGAAATAAGAGTCTACTTCGGATTCTCTAAATTGGGGTACTAATGCAACATGCTTACTTACGTCAAACATAGGCGAGGATGAATCAACCAAAGGAGAAGCATCAGAGCCTCGCGGGGTCGGCTGCGTAGCGGACCCAGCAGCAGCAGCAGCCACTTTCATCACCTCCAGATCCAGCTGTTGCAGCTTCACCCGCTCGTCAGCCTCTATTTTAAGACACCGTGTTTGGGCTCTCTCATGGGCGTTGTATTGTAACCGAGCCAGGCGGACTTTCAGTCAACAGAGCTGGGAGAGAATGGATCAAAAGGGCAGCAAGCCGGCCTTAGCTTCGGGCTGCCCCTCTGCTGCAGCATCAGCTATGCCACTCTGCAGATCCTCATCTCCAACAGCGAGAGACCCAACAACAACGTCACTATGGCTTACACCCCAGCCGGTATCCTCACCACCAGCTGTGTCTGACATTGGGAGAATTTTTAACTCTACCAAGTGCTGTACTATTTTACTCTTTGTCTCTTTTAAGACCTTGTCTATTTACAATGATCTGATAGTGATCAGCTTTCAGAAATAAATCTTGCTTCCGACATAAATCTATCTGCTCTAACGAAGGAGTAACAATAAAATATCGACAAGCTAAACATTATCGCAATACACAGCCAGCAAACGAACACTACTCTGTAATTCCACAGAAGAACGTCGCCTTGTTACACCAACTCAAACACGGTCAGTATCCACCAGCATTCACAAAACGGCCACAGTTTATTTTTATTTTTTTCTTTTTGAACTATTTGGGACAGTATCCCGGACAAGCCCCCATTAAATGTTATGACTTATTTTTGTTAGTCTAGGGTTTGAAGCTGTAACATTCATACTGTGATCATTATGTGGATAGGCAGGGGAAAAGGACACGTAAACCAAATATAATACAAAAGGTTTATTCAACCAATGAGGAACAGTAGGAAATGACAAAGTATATACAATATTTACATAATCAAAACCAAGTACATAAATCATCCCACAGGAGAGAGGGGCGGGGAGTGGCGCTAAAGAAAAGAACACAATAAAACAAACCCAGTATAAACCACTAACCTAACACTAAACAAAGCAAGTTTCCGGCGCCTCTATGCCCTAGCTTACCTATGCTAAACTACCCAAAATACATAAGCAGCGCACACTCCTAGCTAGTGTCTCTATACATAACATCATCTACATGTTGCAAGATGTAAGTCACGTGACATACTACCTGCCCAACACTCCTGGGGGAAAACCCAAAGGTTGTTATTAGAATATAAACACTCACAAAACAAACAAGACAACAACATTAACAACAAATATTTGTACAAACCAAGTCAAAAGTAAGAACCAGTCACAGAATAAAGGCTTTCCACAACAAAGCACAAAACAAATTAGCTCTTCCTAACGTTCCTGCAGTCCTCTTTTTAAACCCCAGCAGCAAACCGGATTGGCCACAAGAGCAGTCATGTGACAAACGATGATTATTTCCCTAGCCAATAGCAGTCCAAACGGGGAGGAACCTTAAGAGAATGACAGGAAGGAGAACCAATAGAGAGAGAAAAAAACACCCACACAAACGAACATCTACTAGGACGTAACATGCGCCAATACCTGTTCCATGTTGAAAAAAAGGCACAGTACACCCCTTCCCTTCTAGATGCAATTAACTTTCTGAGATCAGCCTGGAATGATGTGAAGAAGGAAACAATCTTAAACTGCTGGATGCACTGCGTCATTCAGGATATTTCCGATGATGAGTTTCAGGCACAGTGCCCTGCAGCCGCAGAAGAACTCACGAAAGTGGCAGAAAAATCAAGCCTTACAGATGCTATCTTGGAAGAGGAGGCACAGGAGTTAGCCATCACTATCAGGTATTCTGAGATTACATAGAAATCGACAAAGACGTCGTTACTGAAGGCGTGATCACTGATGATCACATTGTATCAAGTGTGCAGTCAGCACAGGCAAGCACATCTGCATGCGGCAATGACAAAGAAGATGAAGAAGATGTGGACGAAGATTTCGAACCAAATCCCTCAGCTGGTGATTTTGTGAGCGATCTTTGTCTTTGCAATGTTGGAGAATATAATAAAGGTTTGTTTTGAGAATCGACGGTGGTTTGTATTGTATACTGGTAAATGTCTGCTGTTAGTTGGTGCACATATGCCTTTTGTTGTTAGCAAACACGTATGTAAATTTTTACAGCATGCCGATCGCTTTATCAAACAAATCGCAGCAACGCTGTTGTGTAAAAAAACATCCAAAAACACGTGCATGTACATTCTTATTTATTAACGCACATCATGTACATAAAGAAATATCAGGCACATGTTAATATATTGCCGCCATATTCGTTTTTTTCGTTTATCTTGATCATCAGTTATCTTGACGCTTTTTGGCAAACCCCTAGGCCGGCGACATCACCGGGTTCAACTGTATTATTAAAAATATTGAAATTTCATATTCATAATCCTAGTTTTGAGAAAAATTGTTTAAAACTGTAAGAAGTAAAAAATCAGTTGTGGGAAGTCATAATTCATCAAAAACGCATCAGCACCTCATGCTTGGCTTGTATGTGCTGCAATGAATAAGCTTCGTAGGCACGGAAAATGCGATTTTGCAAGTCTCAGCCTCTTTTACAGCAAAATTTTCCCAACCAAAGTATATTCACACATGCAGCATGCAATTGACAAATATTATTGTACATGTTTATGCTGTGATATAAAAAAAAATAATAATGTTTTCACAAAAATAAACTTTTTTTTATAAAAATATGATGGATATTATGAAAATATAAAATTTCATATACCTAATCATAATATGTGATACAACAAAACGAATCAAGTCTCAGCCTCAGAGAATGACAGCAAAGCGGTTAATGATCCAAGCCATATTTGCACTTCCAACATGCTCTTAAGATGATTCTTTTACATGTTTATGACGTGATATGACAGAACAAATCATGTTTTAAAAAATCTGTCTTTTTAAAATAAAAAATTTGTTATTATGTAAATATGAATTTTTATAATGTTTTGCATAATTTCATGAATAACCGTTTAAAAGGGCAACAAGTATACGAAAAAACAGAAAAACTAACATGGCAAAATGTTTTTAAAAACTGATAACTTTCTTCATAACAATATAATAGTTATTGTTAAAATATTTCTTTAATATTCAAAAACAATTTCATTAAAATCCATTAAAAAGTGAAATAAGAAAGCAAAAATGGTGAGATGGCAAATTAATGTATTAAAAAATATGACTTTTTATATTCATTATATTGCAATTACTGAACGACAATAAAAAAGGCGCCATGTTTTGATTCAAATATTAAAAACCTTTTTTCTTAAAAAAACGATAGTTATTAGAAAAATATGAATTTTCATGTTCTTAAGAATAATTCAGGAAAAAAAGTGCAATGAGTAATGAAAAAGTCTCATCTCATCTCATCTCATCTCATCTTCTCCTGCTTATCCGGGGCCGGGTCGCGGGGTCAGTAGTCTAAGTAGAGATGCCCAGACTTCCCTCTCCCTAGACACTTCTTCCAGCTCTTCCGGAGGGACACCGAGGCGTTCCCAGGCCAGCCGGGAGACATAGTCTCTCCAGCGTGTCCTAGGTCTTCCCCGGGGTCTCCTCCCAGTGGGACGCGCCCGGAACACCTTCCCGGGAAGGTGTCCAGGAGGCATCCGGAACAGATGCCCGAGCCACCTCAGCTGACCCCTCTCGATGTGGAGGAGCAGCGGCTCTACTCTGAGCTCCTCCCGAGTGACTGAGCTTCTCACCCTATCTCTAAGGGATCGCCCAGCCACTCTGCGGAGAAAGCTCATTTCGGCCGCCTGTATCCGGGATCTTGTCCTTTCGGTCATGACCCAGAGCTCATGACCATAGGTGAGAGTAGGAACGTAGATTGACTGGTAAATCGAGAGTTTCGCCTTGCGGCTCAGCTCTTTCTTCACCATGACAGACCGGTACATCGACCGCATTACTGCAGAAGCTGCACCGATCCGTCTGTCAAACTCCCGTTCCATCCTTCCCTCACTCGTGAACAAAAACCCAAGATACTTAAACTCCTCCACTTGAGGCAGGAACTCTCCACCAACCTGAAGTGGGCAAGCCACCCTTTTCCGACTGAGGACCATGGCCTCGGATTTGGAGGTGCTGATTCTCATCCCAGCCGCTTCACACTCGGCTGCAAACCGTCCCAGTGACTGCCGAAGGTCTTGGTTTGATGAAGCCAAAACGACAACATCATCTGCAAAAAGCAGAGATGAAATCGTGTTGTCACCAAACCGGACACCCTCCGGCCCCTGGCTGCGCCTAGAAATTCTGTCCATAAAAATTATGAACAGAACCAGGGACAAAGGGCAGCCCTGCCGGAGTCCAACATGCACCGGGAACAAGTCTGACTTACTGCCGGCAATGCAAAACAAGCTCCTGCTTTGGTCGTACAGGGACCGGACAGCCCTTAGTAAAGGACCCCGCACCCCATACTCCCGGAGCACCCTCCACAGGCCGCCGCGAGGGACACAGTCGAATGCCTTATCCAAATCCACAAAACACATGTGGACTGGTTGGGCAAACTCCCATGTACCCTCCAGCAACCTGTAGAGGGTATAGAGCTGGTCCAGTGTTCCACGGCCTGGACGAAAACCACACTGTTCCTCCTGAATCCGAGGTTCTACTATCGGCCGTATTCTCCTCTCCAGTACCCTGGCATAGACTTCCCAGGGAGGCTGAGAAGTGTGATCCCCCTATAGTTGGAACACTCCCTCCGGTCCCCCTTCTTAAAAAGAGGGACCACAACCCCGGTCTGCCATCCCAGAGGCACTGTCCCCGACCGCCACGCGATGCTGCAGAGGCATGTCAGCCAAGACAGCCCCACAACATCCAGAGACTTGAGGTACTCAGGGCGGATCTCATCCACCCCCGGTGCCTTGCCACCGAGGAGTTTCTTGACTACTTGACTACTTCTTGCTTCCTCAATGGAAGACGTGACGACGGGATTGAGGAGATCCTCAAAGTATTCCTTCCATCGTCCAACGACCTCCCCAGGTGAGGTCAACAGCTCCCCACCTCGACTGTAAACAGCATTGGTAGGGCACTGCTCCCCTCTCCTGAGGCGCCGGCCGTTTTGCCAGAATCTCTTCGAAGCCAGCCGATAGTCCTTTTTCATGGCCTCACCGAACTCCTCCCAGGCCCGAGTTTTTGCCTCCACAACCACCCGGGCTGCAGTTCGCTTGGGTGCGGTACCCTTCGGCTGCCTCAGGAGTCCCACAAGCCAACCAGGCCCGATAGGACTCCTTCTTCAGCTTGACGGCATCCCTTACTTCCACTCGGACTCAATATCTCCAGCCTCCCTCGGGATCCGGTCGAAGCTCCGCCGGAGGTGGGAGTTGAAGATCTCTCTGACAGGAGACTCGGCCAAACGTTCCCAGCAGACCCTCACAGTACGCTTGGGTCTGCCAAGTCTGTCCAGCTTCCTCCCCTGCCATCGGATCCAACTCACCACCAGGTGGTGATCAGTTGACAGCTCCGCCCCTTTCTTTACCCGAGAGTCCAAGACATACGGCCGCAGGTCAGATGAAACGACCACAAAGTCGATCATTGACCTACGGCGTAGGGTGTCCTGGTGCCTGGTGCCTTAAGCTTGAACATCTTGTTTGTTATGGACAAACTGTAACTAGCACAGAAGTCCAATAACTGAACACCGCTCGGGTTCAGATCAGATCCCAATCACGCCCCTCCAGGTGTCACTGTCACTACCCACGTGGGCATTGAAGTCTCCCAGTAGAACGACGGAGTCCCCAGTCGGAGCACTTTCCAGCACCCCTCCCAGAGACCCCAAGAAGGCCGGGTGCTCTACACTGCCGTTTGGCCCGTAGGCACACACGACAGTAAGAGACCTATCCCCGGCCCGTAGGCGCAGGGAAACGACCCTCTCATTCACCGGGGTAAACTCCAACACATGGCGGCTGAGCTGGGGGGCTATAAGCAAACCCACACCAGCCCGTCGCCTTTCACCATGGGCAACTCCAGAGTGGTAAAGAGTCCATCCTCTCTCGAGGAGTGTGGTTCCAGAGCCCAAGCCGTGTGTAGAGGTGATCCCGACTATCTCTAGTCGTAATCTTTCAACCTCACGCACAATCTCAGGCTCCTTCCCCACCAGCGAGGTGACATTTCACGTCCCTAGAGCTAGCTTCCGTGTCCAGGGATCGGGTTGTCGAGGCCCCCGCCTTCGACTGTCGCCCGATCCTCTTCGCACCGGCCCCTTACGGTCCCTCCAGCTGGTGGTGAGCCCACGGAAAGGCGGCCCCACGTCGCTCCTTCGGGCTGAGCCCGGCCGGACCCCATGGGGGAAGGCCCGGCCCCAGGCGCTCGCATACGAGCCCCAACCCCGGGCCTGGCTCCAGGGTGAGGCCCCGGCTGCGCCATACCGGGCGACGTCATGGTCCTTGATCTGTTCTGTCTCATAAGGGTTTTTTTTTAACGCTCTTAGTCTGACCCATCGCCTAGGACCTGTTTGCCTTGGGAGACCCTACCAGGGGCATATAGCCCCGGACAACATAGCTCCTAGGGTCATTCGGGTACTCAAATGAGTGGTCTGTGATATATATATATATATATATATATATATATATATATATATATATATATATATATATATATATAAAATAAGGGGGGTGTCTCTCCCTCTCTGTGCGCGGAACTAAGTGTGTGTCTGTGCTTGAGCTGTGGGCGAAACCCCCCCCCTCTCCCTCTGCTTTTCTGTCTCTCTGCGTGTGAGGGTCTGCGCTCCGCTGTGGGCGGGCGGGATCCCCTCCCTCTCTCTCTCTCTCTCTCTCTCTTTTTGAGTGTGTGTATGTGCGTTTCGCTAAAAGGGACCCCCTCCCCTCCCGCTCTGTGTCTGAATTTTTGTGTGTAAGGCTGCAGCCGTGTGTGTGCGTGTGAGATACGTTCTAGTAACTATAAGGATAATATTTGTCTTCTATTAAGAATAAAACAATGAGCCTCATTACATGAGAGGACTGAATCTGTTAAAACTTTTGAGCTTCCTTCGGAAGACCTTTTTTCTGTTAAATAACAAAAGAAAAGATAAAAACAATGAGCCTTTTTGGGAAAATATTTTATGTATGGCCAAATAACCTTATGAGCCTCTAAAGAGGACCTAACACACTGAAGTCAAAGCCCCTTAATACTGAATGAATAAAGATATCCCTACAGTGAGACAAAACACTCCCCTGCCCTGAATGAATAATATAATTCCCAAAAAAGGACATTTTCAAGTAGAGAAATTAATGAGGGTGTGTGTGTGTGTGTGCGTGTATGAGCAACTATTATAATAAAGTTATTATTGTATATGTATATGTATTGTTTGTGAGTAATACTGATTGATGAAAAGTTGTGGTGATTATTAAAGTAAAATAAATTAAAGTTTCAGCAATAACGATGTTTAGAGGTTAAAAGTAGATAAGCAATCTGTAGAGTATAAAATCCCGGCTGTTAATGGATGTTGTGTGTGTGTGTGGAGCATGTGGTACTAAGGCCCTTCTCTGTGTGATTTGTGGTACGTGGAACTGCTGTCCAGAACAACACATGAATAGAGGCCCACGACCGGAGCAACATGATCAACGCATGGCTCCTGTTTGATTGAGGCTAGTGCTGTTTTATCCACAAAATTTTAAGTACTTGGATGTGTATGTGAACATATGTGTGCGTATTCAAAAATATACATTTTTACTGTGCCGTTTGATCTCTCAGCTTGAGAAGTATCGCAGTGAATTACATTTTGTGTGTGACCTTTGTGCTAAGCAGTTTAAAAGGATACTTGGCAACGGACTGACCAGTCGTGGTATTTAACTAGTTAATCATTTGATTTGTACTCGGTCAAGGGTTGTTGTTGTAAGTTTTACAATTTATCTGTGGGTTTTTGTTGAAGTTAAATTTAATTAATCTTTAATTTGGTAGTTGGTATCAATTTATGCGTACAAAAATACAGAAAGTTATCATAATGTCAAAAATAATTACTCCTGTAGATGTGGTATGCGAACAAGTTTTTGTGCAGAGAGGTTATAAGCAGGTGGGGACTTCCGGATCAAATATCCTCAGATAATGGTAAAGAATTTGTGGATAAAACAGTCAAATTAATCTTACAAAAGTTGGGAATAAAACAGCGTCTTGGAGCAGTGTACCACCCACAAAGTCAAGGAATGTGTGAAAAAATGAATGGTGTTTTAAAGAATCGCATTGTTAAGATCTGTCAGCATACGGGTTTAAACTGGGTAGCAGCGCTTCCGTTGGCACTGATGGCATGTCGATCAAGTGAGCTGCGTGATTTGCATATGACACCTCATGAGTTGCTAACGGGAAGACGGATGCCGACTCCTTGCTTGCGTACCAGTGGGAAAGGTCTAAGTCTAGCACTTTTGGAAGACGAAATGCGAACTTATGTAACATATATGGTCAGCTTACATAAAAAGATATCCACATATGTTTTTGACAGGCAGAGGAAAGACGAGGCGCAGCAGAAACTTGATGAGCAAAAGAGCACCACAGTGCAACCCGGAGACAAGGTGTTTGTGAAAGTGTTTAGAAGAAAGTGGTATAACGAACGTTGGGAAGGACCATTTGAAGTGGTCCGCAGTACTGGAACAGCGGTCCAGGTCAAAGGGTCTCCAACGTGGTATCATTGATCACATTGTGTTAAACCACCGAAAGAGGAGATAACGTGTTCCCAGAGTCAAGATGTTGAAGGTTCAAGAGAATTGGAAGAAGGTATGGGTGAGCATGCAGCAGGAGAAGAGATGCATGACAATAACCAGAGTCAAATCCCAGAAGGGGAGGTTGTCCGTGATATGGGCAATGTTAATGATGCTGTGTACGCTTTTGATGATGCCAGAAATGACAGTACAGTTAACGGACAGGAAAGAACATTTGGGGACATTGATTTCCAGCAGGTTCCCGAAACAGCAGAGCCTGTGGCAGTGGAGAGAAAAGCGTCACAGGTTAAGAAGGACTGTGACTCAACTGCAGGAGAATCAAGGGAGACAGCTGAAAGAAGGAGTCCAAAACCGGCTCGGAGAAGGGTTAGACCAAAACGGTACGAGAACTAGAGCCCATATGGCTATACTTCCTCAGCAGATCACTACAACACCTTCTCCTCCGAAGGTTGTTATCAGTGCTAAGTTAGGGAAAGCGGTTGTTCTTCCTTGTCGATGTGGAAGATGGAATGTTGGTAGTACTGATCCTCCTAAGTGGAGGAATAATCGTGGTGAAGATCTGTTGTGACAGGACCTGAATTTTAAAGTGTGCCTCGCGATCAAAGAAAGTATTTTTTGTATAATGACATGAAGTTGGTGAAGATGCAGACGGATTGTTCACTAGTCTTGCGTAATGTTACATGGGAAGATGCAGGTGAATATGTGTGCACTTATTTAGAACCAGCATTTAAATTTGTGCCAATTCTTAATTATTGGGAGGATGATTATGTAACATGTAAAGTGACACTTGTGATAAAAGGTTTGGAACCTAGTGGGAGTGTCACGGATATTACAAAGGTTCAAGATCAACCTAATGCAATAACTACTCCGAGAATGAATAATTCTCAAATGGAGCTTGTTAAAGTAGTGCTGGGTACAACTAAGAATGTTGATACATCAACCCAGACTACTACTTTATCACAGATAAAACTTGTCACTACAGCTCTGGATACAACTAAGAGTGTTAATACATCAACCCAGACTACTCCTACTTTATCTACGATTGTAAAAGAGTATAATGATACAACAGTGCCAATACCTTTGATGCCTGTGAAGTTTGTAAACATAACACAGGCGCCGGACATAGTGACCTTAGAGTCGACAGAAGTGTTAGATATGACTCAGGAACCTATGTTGAAAACCAAGCCTACAGTAAATGGTAGTGAAGAGACCTTTGAAGCCGGGCAACAGATGTGGGATGAGCATGTTGTAGCCTCAGCTGAGATAACTCAGGAAAATATATTAGATACAATGAGTGATTATTTTAATTCTACTCAAATTTGTACTTTGCAAAAGAGAGACAGTGACTGGAAAGCATATGGTTTCGATTCATCGGTGTTACAGATTGCTGACCCCTGGGTAGGTAGGAACTTGTGGTTTCAGCAAATAACTCATTTTGTTAGATCAGTTAGAAATTTGAATTGTCCATGTGTGGTGAAAGTTTCATCACCAGGCACATGGCCTTCGATCTTAGAAACGGTGCCAGATCCACTAACTCCTAAGTGTCAGTATTATGCATTATCGTGGCTATTGTTTCAGCAGCAGGCACCAACGGATAGATTAATGACTTGGTCACGCATTCTGTTTAAGCCTAAATTCGAGTGTGCATGGCTGGGAGGATTACCTTACATAAATTTACTAGGTTAACATTGGAATATATTAACAGCAGTCCCTGAATCGATGGAAGTGACATCTGTGAAAGTTGATGTATGTTTCTGTTCAAATGAAACGTATACTAGTTCGGGGATGTTTATGGGAGTATCTGATTGTGACAGTTATTTGATTAATCTGGGCCAACACCGTAATAAAAATGTTAGTAAATTATATGAAGTGAAGTTTCATGCGCCACATCAGAAATATAGTAAAACTTTGATGGTGAAAAATCAAGATTTGCCTGGAAATGTGACAATAGGAAATTTTTAAGACATTTGGTGGGTTTGTGGTGATAAGGCATATATATTTCTGCCTTATGGATAGATAGGATGCTGTTACATGGCAAAACTGAAACTCCCATATGAGGTTTTTACAGTACAGAAGGGAGACGGTCCTGATACAAATCAGTCAAATGTTGTTTCTGCTAATAGGAGGAAAAGAGCATTGGCACAGTTCCATAATTTGGAGTCATACCATTGGAGAATAAGTCTAGGAGACGGTATAGGACTGTTCCCATGGTATGGTGTGACATTTTTAGCTGATCATATCGATAATATCACTTATACATTACAGGGCTTCGCCAATGAGACAATAAGGGGATTTGATTTTCTGTCTAATACTCAAAGAAGTCACAGATTGACCCTGCTAAAGCATGACATGGCGTTAGATTATATATTGGCCAAGCAAGGTGGCCTATGTGTGGCTTTGAACTTAACTGGTAATGCTGTTACACCTTGATCCCCGATTCTTCTGATAATATGACTAGTGTTATAGAGGCATTGCGAAACATACGAGATGCGTTCAGTCCATCAGAAGGAGCCGGATGGTCTGCTAATTCTTGGCTGCAAGACAAATTAGGTCCGGTAGGTGCAGTCCTGGTACAGATTTTTATGGCAGGTATCTTATCGTTGTGTTTGATGTTTTGCTTTTGCACGCTGTTGCTGACTTTTGCGAAAGCAATGATATTGCGATGGGTTGGAGTTGTGATGCCTGGGGACGGTACTCAGATGCCACTGCTGTGAACAGCAGATGTAGATGAAAAAGAATTAGACGGTAAGCTGATGGAGAAGTATCCGTTTTGATATTAGTTCTTATTGTGATTCTTCATATAATTTGACTATAAGCTTACTTTTTAATAGTTTCCCCCTATACTGTGTTCGGGTGAAAGGGGGGAATGGAATGTGATATGATTCATTTGTTGCCTGAGAAGACGATACTGGTTGTTTTGTTTTTTTTCTTTTCTTCTCTCCAAGGAAACAATATTGGGGGAGATTTGAAGGCTCGGAACGAGGAATGCTGTGACTCTACACATCGGCGACCCCATACTGAGAATCAACGCAGCCGCGGATGGACATTTTCCCCATACACATATATATATATGTTTATTATAGGATTTTATGTGTTACAGTATATCCAGTGACATTGATAGAAAATGTTTATATACTAGTAGTAATCATAGTAAGTCATGATAGTTTTTAAGTTTCTTCTGATGCATAACAAATGCATATGTATTACTTCTTGTTAAAATCTTGATTGGGCTGGAGTACAATTTGTGGCCACCTGGGGCAGAGGGGCCGTGAGAGCGGTTTTCCTGTCTTGATTGTTTGAAGGATATTCAAGGAGAAACGGCTGCCTGACAGGTTTTTTCTCTCTCACACTCCATAAATTCATTATATTGTTAAGGTTCTGTGAGGTCCCCTGGTGGTCTAGTGGTTAAGATGCAGCACTCTCACCGCTGTGACCCGGGTTTGATTCCCGGTCAGGGAACCATCCCCAGCCACTCTCAGTGCCGGTCCCAAGCCCGGATAAATTGGGGAGGGTTGCGTTAGGAAGGGCATCCAGCGTAAAAACATGTGCCAAATCAAAACGTGCGGAGGATCCGCTGTGTCGACCCCTAACGGGAGAAGCCGAAAGAAAGTTTTTATTGTTAAGGTTCTGTGACAGAATGTATTATTACTATTTCTGTAACCAATGATGAACATGTATGTTATATTCTTTTGTTTATCGTGGGATTATTGATCCCCCGAAGGGGGGAATATGTAGTATCTTAAATGTATAGTATCTTAAATGTGTAATATCAAAAGGTAGACTTTAAATGTTATCTCAAGGCTGGTGGAAGATTGGTCTAGGATGTATATCTTCTTGGGAGGCGACCTCTGACCCGTTCACCATATACTTCAAGGTACAGGAAAACGGGATGCGCTTTATGTTCTATGATCTGGGAATGTGAGCCCTGGAAACATCTGGACATTTTAGTCAGGGCAAAGGCAGGCTTCTCTTAACGTTCAACATTATTGCACAGTAAGCTTATATGCATCTCATTTACATTAAGAGGTGGACCCAGGAAACGGGCAAGCATTAAATGTGTGTGTAAGCATGGATCTGGAGTCAGACTTTGAATCAGAGCGTGCTGACTCCAGGCTTGACCGGAAGTCCTGTAAAGATGCTATATTTCTGTGCTGAATAAAAATCATTATTTACACAAAATACGGTGTCTAAGGAGAGTCCTTCCAACCGACAACTACACCTCATCAAGACGACGAATATACAACAACTGTTTTTGAGTGCATTGACTGGGACATGTTTAGAGAGGGTGCAACCAACGGCGATTCCATCAACTTGGAAGAGTACACATCATCAGTGACCAGCTACATCAGCAAGTGCATTGATGATGTGACCATCTGCAAGACCATCACTACACGCTCCAACCAGAAGCCGTGGATGACTGCAAATGTGCGTGTGCTGCTGAAACAAAGAGACTCTGTCTTCAGAACAGGAGACAAGGCGGCCTTAAAAACAGCAAGGGCCAAACTGTCCCGTGCCATCAGAGAGGCGAAGCGCACACATGCAAAGAAAATCCACAACCACTTCCAGGACAGTGTAGACACTCGGCACATGTGGCAGGGCATCCAGGTGATCACGAATTACAAGACAACATCACCTGCTTGTGACTGTGACGCCTCCCTCCCAGATGTGCTGAACTAATTCTACACCCGGTTTGGGGTACAGAACAACGTGAAGGCGAGGAAGACCACCCCTCCTCCCACTGACCAGGTGCTCTGTCTAACCACAGCTAAAGTGAGGAAAACTTTATGCAGATTTAACCCATGGAAGTCTGCTGGACCAGACAACATTCCTGGCAGAGTGCTCAGGGAATGTGCAGAACAGCTATCGGGTGTCTTTACTGACATCTTCAACATCTCCCTGAGACGTAACGTTGTTCCCACGTGCTTCAAGACAACGACCATTGTTCCCGTGCCGAAGAAATCTACTGTCTCCTGCCTCAATGACTATCGTCCCGTCGCGCTCACACCCGTCGCAATGAAGTGCTTCGAAAGGCTCGTCATGAGGCACATTAAGATCCAGCTTCCACCCTCCCTGGACCCCATGCAGTTTGCGCATCGTCCGAACCGTTCCACGGACGATGCTATATCCACAACCCTCCATCTGGCCCTCACCCACCTGGACAACAAGGACTCATATGTACGAATGCTGTTTATTGACTTCAGTTCAGCATTCAACACAATCATTCCTCAGCATCTGATTGAGAAGTTGAGCCAACTGGGCCTGAACACCTCCCTCTGTAACTGGATCCTGGACTTTCTGACTGGAAGACCTCAGTCAGTCCGGATCGGGAACAGCATCTCCAGCACCACCACACTGAGCACTGGGGCCCCCCAGGGCTGTGTGCTCAGTCCACTGCTGTTCACTTTGCTGACTCATGACTGTGTAGCAATGCACAGCTCGAATCACTTCGTCAAGTTTGCCGATGACACGACCGTGGTGGGTCTAATCAGCAAGAACGACGAGTCAGCATACAGAGAGGAGGTGCAACGGTTAACAGCCTGGTGTGGAGCGAACAACCTGTCTCTGAATGTTGACAAAACCAAAGAGATGGTTGTGAACTTCAGGAGAGCACAGAGCGACCAATCTCCAATGATTATTGATGGATCCTCAGTGGAGATCGTCAAGAGCACCAAATTCCTTTGTGGTTATCTGGCAGACAACCTCACCTGGTCACTCAACACCAGCTCCATCACGAAGAAAGCCCAGCAGCGTCTCTACTTCCTGAGAAGGCTGAGGAAAGCCCATCTCCCTCTCCCCATCCTGACCATGTTCTACAGAGGGACCATTGAGAGCATCTTGAGCAGCTGCATATCACTGCCTGGTTTGGGAATTGTACCGTCTCAGATCGCAAGACCCTACAGAGGATAGTGAGAACAGCTGAGAAGATCTTCGGAGTCTCTCTCCTTTCTATCATGGACATTTACACCACACAGCATTGTGGATGACCACACACACCCATCACACACACTTTTTACTCTCCTGCCATCAGGAAAACGGTTCCTAAGCATTCAGGCCGCCACATCAAGACTGTGCAACAGTTTCTTTCCTCAAGCCATCAGGTTTCTCAACACACAGAACTGAAACGGAACTCACACACACTCACTCACACACACTCACTCACACACACACTCACTCAAATGTGTGTTACCGAACTGTACAACCTGGACTAAACACTTAACACACACTCATTACCCATCTCAATCCATTCCACCACCATTTATTTATTTATTTATTTATTTATTATTATTCGAACCGGGGGCAAGGAGGGACACACATGCGAAAGCTTGTTTTTTTTTTTTTTTTTTTTTTTTTTTTTTAGCCATGTTGCACAGAACAACACAAAAAGCGCTTACCTGAACAACAGACGCTAATGCCACTACCATCGCTCCGCCGTTTTATAGCTTCCTGGTTTGCGCGTCGCCCACTGATGACGTCATGACTTGCCTATTGGCCGGATTTTACACATGATTCAGAGTGTGAACAACACAGGGGCATTCCCAAAGCGTTTCGACGCAGTTCGGGTTCCTAAAAGGGAACCATATTTGCACATCAAACATGCTCTTAAGAGTGTGATTCTTTAACATGTTTATGATGTGATATGACAGAACAAATCATGTTTTGAAAAATCTGACTTTTTAAAATGAAAAATATAATAATTATGTAAATATAAATTTGTATAATGTTTTGCATAATTTCATGAATAATAGTTAAAAATAGCAACAAGTTAATGAAAAACAGAAAAAGTGACATGACAAATCATGTTTTGACAAAATGATAGCTTTCATAATAATAATATAATAATTATTGTTATAAAAAATTCATTTCATATTCAAAATTTCATTAAAATCCATTAAAAAGGGAAATAAAAAAGTGAAAATGGTGACAGGACAAATGTAATTTAATTCCAAAATATGGCTTTCTTTTGTAAAAAGAAAAAATGTAAGAAAAATATGAATTTTAATGTTCTTAAGAATGTCATTAAAAAAGTGCAATGAGTTGTGAAATGACATTGTTTTAACAAAAAAATATGAATTGTGTAAAAAATTTAATGCAAAACTGTTAAAAGGTGCAATAAGTGAATGGAAAACAAAAAGGTGCCATAACAAATCATGTTTTGCCAAAAATATGCCTATTATTATGAAAATATTAACTTTCATGTTATTAACCAGAATTTCATAAAAAACTAAACATTAAAAAGTGCAATAAGTAAACAAAAAAAACTCAAAAAGCTAATAAGTGATGAGAACAATCATGTTTTCACATAATTATAACTTTCTTCTTCTTCTTTCAGCTTCTCCCATTAGGGGTTGCCACAGCGGATCATCCATCTCCATTCCCCCCCTGTCCTCTACATCTGCCTCTTTCAACCCAACTACCTGCATGTCTTCCCTTACCATATCCATAAACCTCCTCCATGGTCTTCCTCTTTTCCTCCTTCCTGGTGGCTCCATCCTCAGCATTATACCCGATATACCCCATGTCCCTCGTCTGAACATGTCCAAACCATCGTAATCTCGCCTCCCTCGCGTTGTCTCCAAAACGTCTTACCTGCACTGTCCCTCTAATAAACTCGTTTCTAATCCTGTCCATCCTCATCACTCCCAGCGAAAACATCAACATCTTCAGCTCTGCTACCTCCAGCTCCACTTCCTGTCTTTTACTCAATGCCACTGTCTCTAAACCATACATCATCGCAGGTCTCACCACAGTCCTATAAACTTTCCCTTTCACTCTTGCAGATAAGCTTCTATCACAGATTACTCCTGCCACTCTTCTGCACCCACTCCACCCTGCTTGCATTCTTTTCTTCACTTCTCTAACACACTCTCCATTACTTTGCACTTTTGACCCCAGGTACCTGAACTCCTTTTCACCTCTTCTCCCTGCAACTGCACCACTCGACTGCCCTTCCTCTCATTCGCACACATGTACTCTGTCTTGCTCCTACTGACTTTCATTCCCCTTCTCTCCAGCATGTACCTCCACCTCTCCAGGCTTTTCTCAACCTGCTACCTACTCTCACCACAAATAACAATATCATTCGCAAACATCATAGTCCATGGCCCAGCGTGGAGCTATCAGAACCAGTGACAAGCCGGGTTCCCTGACCCTGACTAGGGTGGGGGAAATCAAGCTTAGTGGAGGGAATGCATAGAGAAGGACATTTGGCCATGGGTGGGCTAAAGCATCCACACCCAACGGTGGCCTCAACCCTTTGTCCCTTAAAGAAAAGTACAGAGGACACTGAGCGTTTTCTTACGAGGCGTAGAGATCAACGGCAGCCCGGCTGTATCTCTGCCATATCTACTCCACCATCTGGGTGTGCAGTTTCTATTCCCCGTACAGGGGGTTTCCCCTGGACAACAAATCTGCACCCTTGTTCCATGTGCCTGGAACATGAGTCACTCTGATGGATAAAAGCCTCGTGTCGCACCACATTATCAGTTTCCTCGCTAACTGATGTAACTCGAGGGAGCGGTTAACCCCCATCCCCCGCCGGTTGATGTATGAGACCACCGTGGAATTGTCGGATTTCACTAGTACATGTCGGCCCTTTATGAAAGCCAGAAAACGTTTTAGTGCTAGAAACACTGCCAACAACAATTAGTTGTGGAGGCCAAACACCATTCACAGCTCTGCCCATTAGGGTCGCGCCCCAGCCCACCAAAGATGCGTCCTTCATCATAGTACTGCTTAAGGGAATCCCCGGCCGAAAAGTCACGGGGCATCCCAATTGGCGGAGCGCTTTGACGCACACATGCGTTATTTTGACCGGCCGATTGAAATGACGTCTGGAACATAACCGCAAATGCGTGGCCCATCTCTGAAAATCTCCATTAAACCCAGCATTCGTAACCACACTCGGAGCGGGACCATAGTCCCTGCCTGAAAACGGGAGAGACACTGTATAAGAGATGCAATTCTCCTCTCCGTCAGTGTGACTCGATAGGAGAGGGAATCTATACGGAGTCCTAGATATTCTGCGCACTGCACGGGAATCAAGCGGCTCTTTTCCCTGTTTATTCTGAATCCCAAGTTGCAGAGATGCATGACCACGCTCTCCAAATCTTTAATCCATTGCTCTGTCGACAAGAAGCATATCAAATAATCGTCTATATAAAACAAAATCCATATCCCCTTGTTTCTCAACGATAAAAGAGCCGCTTCCACACATTTGCTGAAAGTTCTTGGAGCGAGAGACAGTCCAAACTGAATGGTTTGAAACTCATAGGCAGTGCCTCTGTGTGGAAACCTTAGATATTTTCTGTGTGACGGGTAAACGTCTATGTGAAAATACGCGTCCGATAGATCGATCGTCACAAACCAATCATTTGGACGGATCAACTGACAGAGTGCTTTGTGTGTCAACATTCTGAACAGAATGAGAAGAATATTTTCTCAGGTGCTTGTTTAACACACGCAAGTCCAAGATCGGACAAAGAGATGTGCTTTCTCTCTTCGGGTTCACAAAGTACCGGGAGTAAAAGCCCTGACGGCTTTCCCCCTCCGGAACAACTCTGATCGCCCTTTTGCTCAAAAGAGAGTCGATCTCGGCCGTTAGGAAGCGAGCCAACTGTCCTTCAGCCACCGAGACCAACCTGGGTGGTTTCATGGTGAATTGAAACCTGTATCCCCGCGAAATCAACACCCACGGATGCATAGTGCATGCGTGCCAATTGAGGAGGCACGCAGAAAGGGAACCCCCCGCATACACAACTTTGGTCACGCGTTGATGGCATCTTGGCTCCGCCGTTCGAGCAACGAGCCCTCCAGTGGAAATATTAGGGGCGTGCACACTAATTTCTTGGTATTTTTGCACACTATCACCCTCGGCTGACCGCCTGAATGCGAAAGTGCCACATTTATTGTGTTTTTTATTTTTGAACTTGGGTTGCATATCTCAGCCTGCGGCATGGATGCGATGATGCAATCTTTATTGTGCGAACGTCTGAACTGATGTGTGACTGAACATATGTCGTGAGTGCTTGGTGACACTGAACAGTTTTCCTTATTCCTCAAACCTCGAATTCCTTACGAAACTCAAAACCAGACTGCGTTCCCTCCTCCTTTTCTTCGCCGGCGGAGAAAAGAGGACGGGAACATTCGCATGTCAGTTTGCACGCTTCTTCTTCCACTCCTCGGGGTGGGGCGGATGGTTTCTAGCTGCCACTGCCGCAAACGAATGCTTCCCCCACGGTCCCAAGCCATCCGATCTCGGACGTTGGCCAGCATGCTGCCCGCTGAGAGCCGATCTTGCACTTCGCACACTCACCGGTCTCCCTCTTGCAGCCGCGGCTGCGGCAAAGCCCTGTCGTGCTGGCTGAGGGGGGCGGGTTCTGAGTCAGCTTGCGAGGTAAACAGAGGTCGAAAGCTTCATCCTCTTTTTTTCTGAGAGTGCTGGTTTCTCTCATTTTCTCGAGAGCTGGACCAAACAGACCTCTAGCGGGGTCGTAGGCAGCATCCATCACCTCCATTTTCTGTGTGTCGCCTAGGCCTGACAGGTTAAGCCACAACGCTCTCTCACTTGACACAGCTAAGCTCATCATGCGGCCACAGCCCTGAACCGCGCCTTGTGAAGAGTGCAGGACTAGATCATTCACCACACAGATCTCGTCCCAAAGTGCCGGGTTAGGTACTCCCATGTCGAACTGTCGCCCCATCTCCTCCAAAATCTCCGCCTGGTATGCGGACAGTAAAGTCACCACGTTTAGCGAGCACACTGACTGCGCCACGTATTTGTACATCCTCTGATGGATGGATGACATCAATCGTTAGATTTTTCCTGGCAGCGAAATTTGAGAGGAGGCAGAGATAGAGCGCCGATTCGGATGGAGGTGGTAGGCCACCGAAGGCTCTACTGCTGGTCAACCCCAGCTCTTCCATTACCTGAATCTCCAGCTTAAAGGACCCTTTCGCGGGAAGCTTGCTCTTGAAAGGGCTAGATCAATAACGAGACATCTCATTCATGCAAGCCGGCACGGCGGGCAGAAGCTGTCCAGCAGGGGGTTAAGCAGGCGGCAGCCTTTTCCTGTCGTAAAGTTCTCTCACAGCTCCCTCCGTGTCCTGGGCTGCGGGCCCAGCTAATCCTAGCTTAGCCGTGGCTTGCTTGCATACCTCGTGCAGGTTACCTTCCGCCTGCGAGGCTGAGTCTCTGGGGTCTTGACTGCTGGGAAGGGACCACTGTCATCCTCATCCTAGTCCTCCATATCCAAGTCGAGGAGGTCAGAGTTCTCTTCCTCCGCGTGAAGGTTATCGAACAGAGGCGGCATGACCGGCGATTCGGCCTCCATCAAGTCCGCCCAGCTTGTGGCACATGATGATGGACACGGGCGGGATGCAACCTCCTGACCCTCAACTCATTTCCTTTGGTGGGGGGGATGACCGTTGACATGGCTGAGTACAGCGAAAACGAGACTCGTCACAACACGTTAGTCTGCCGATGTTCGCAGAGTAGTTAGCCCTCCGAAGGCTTCACCTTGACGCACTAAGCCTGTAGATAGCTTGACGCTACTAAGTCCCTACCGTGTAATTTAATACCTGGCAGGTCAAAAAAGGAATAGCTCGCCTCGACGCAGACGCTATACCATTACGTCGCTCAGCACAATTCTGTATGACTGGTCTCGCGTTTGGTGGCCGGGAACTGGATGTGCTGAGAGAGCTTAATGTAGTCCCTCACGGGAAAAAAGCGCGAATGAAATTAGAAGGGGTCGACCCGAGCCTGATCTCAGGTCGACCTGTCTGTCAAGACAGACGTGGTGTCATAGGCGGTTCTGTAGTTTTTCACGCCCAAAGCGATACACATAGTGAAACACCGAGCGAAGTTAGAAAAATAACTGCTTTCCTTTCATCTGACAAGGCCAACACGAACGTTTAATTTTTACTCCCAACTCGTAACATTCGGACCCTTGGCATCTTTTTTATTTTAAGTGCAGGGATTTCCACAGACTTCTATTAAAACTCTGAACCGATGCCTGCACCGTTGAAATTAGGTAAGTAGCCCATTGGCTGCTGTGTACAGGTTGAGACAATGATAACACACATTGTAAACTAATTTCTGTCATTTGGCACAACAGCGATATCAAAATTCCACCTGTCCAAGCACATTTTATTCCATGTAGTACAACTCAAAACCAATCAAAAACTGCCCAATCTGCCAACACTAATAAAGAAAATACTAGTAAAAAAAAGTCTGAATTTTTTATTCTCTTATCAGGTCCTTCAAATTTGCCAGCTTCCAATATTTTTCTTTTTTTTTTTACCCCTGTCTCTCCTTCATCGCTTATCACCACAGATCTCTCCCTTGCACAGTCTTGTCCTCCACCTGCTGCTTTTTCCATCGCCCAGTCCTTGAGTCAGGTAGGGGCCATATGTGAAAAAGAGAATAAAGGGTAAGTTTTGTTTTGCAATGATTCACTAAGGTGTAACACTGCAAAACAAAACTTACCCTATCCACACTATCAATAAATTTACTCTCAGACAAAGTTGACTTTAGGTAAATTAGATTTATTTGGTAGCCAATAAACCATATTTTGTTCTTTAGTTATTTTAGTACAATGTCCAAGGACTGTGGTTAATGTCATTGACTAAATGGGGAAAGAATAAATGACGTAAAATGTATTTTATTATGCTGCTGGCTTGTCTCAGTGACTGATTCTGGTCTTTAAAGGTAATAAAACAATATGTTATCCCCTATTCAGTGATTGCTTAAATAGCCTTAATAATTATTACTTTCTGTGTGTGTGTGTGTGTGTGTGTGTGTGTGTGTGTGTGTGTGTGTGTGTGTGTAGTAAAAAGCAGAAAAGCCACTGGTTGCCTTGCACTGTGTGGTAAGTTGTGTTTTATTAGTAGTAATTCCATTGCAATGCTAAGTAGTCTAGTCCATTAACAATATGATGTACAGTAGGCGAAGTTAAAATAATGTCTTTCAAGCAGCATTTTTTTATCAATATTTGTGTAAAGAGAGAGGTCCCTGGCCGTGTAGTTAATCCTGGCAGGAAATACTCCTCTGAGGTAGCCTTTAAAAAAAATTATGCAAGGTTTTGCTAAGACATGGGCGATAGTCAGAAGTCAGGCAGAAAATGTGATTGAATTTCTCTTTTTTTTATATATTCAATTATTTTGGATACAACAAATTGGACTACATCAGACTCCAACAAGCTACTCCGCGTGAGTACAGACACTGCTGCATCTTTGTGTTCACTGAAACGGGGCTGAGCGACAGAGTTCCGGATGCTGCCATTCAGCTGGATGGATTAGCCGCGTTTCGAGCCGACAGATATGCAGCTCTGTGCGGTAAGACTTGCGGCGGCGCTCTGTGTTTACATCAACACAGAATGGTGTAAGAACTCTGTCCTTGTTTCCACCTACTCCTTATCACTGTTGGAGTTTATGGTTGTGAGATGTAGACCTTTTTATTTACCACGAGAATTCACCACTGCTATTGTGCTCGGAGTGTACATACCACCTAGCGCTAATGCTTAGGAAGCGCTCAGTGTATTTTACGGGACCATTAGCGAACTACAAAACACACCCTGACAGATTGTTTATTGTCACTGGAGATTTCAACCATGCAAATCTCAGGACTGTGCTTCCTAAATGTTATCAGAATGTGGACTTTGCAACCAGAGAAGAAAACACGCTGAATGTTGTTTTCACAAACATTTGTTTACGCATACCGGGCAAAGCCCCGCCCCCACCTCGAGTACTCAGTCCACATCTCTGTTATGCTGATCTCAGCATACAGACTACTCAGCAGGCATTTAAGACCAGCTTTGAAAGCAGGTGAGAACCTGGCCAGCAGGATCCATGTCTGCTCTCTAGGACTGCTTTAAATGCACTGACTGAGACAGTTTTAGGGAGGCTGCAACCAACGGCGATTTCATCAACTTGGAGGAGTACTTTCACTTCCAGAAAAGTGGAGACACCTGGTGCATGTGCAGGGCATCCAGGCGATCACGAACTACAAAACGACATCACCTGCTTGTGACCGTGACACCTCCCAGAACAACATGGCGGCAAGGAAGACCACCCCTACTCCCAGTGACCAGGTGCTCTGTCTAACCACCAGAGCCGGACAGTAACGGAGTAAATTTACTTGAGTACAGTACTTAAGTACAATTTTAAGGGATCTGTACTTTACTCGAGTATCATTTTTGGGGCGTACTCATGACTTTACTCAAGTACATTTGAGAGTACAAATATTGTACTCTTTACTCCGCTACATTTCTTCCCATAACCGTAAGTACGGTAAGTACTTCTAAAAAAAAAAAAGAAAAAAAGAAAAAATTCAAAAACCCTCAATTTGTTGTTTCCCTCTCAAACGTGATTGGATTGTGCAGGCGCCAATGCTTGGGACAGCCTATCAGCAATCACCTTCACCTTTGCGCCAAAGTCAACATCATCGGAGTGCATGCCATTTACTAAATTTGGTTTCCACATTCGACGTTGATCGGGCTAATAAGACAGAAGCTTACAAGAAATTGTCCAGATCAGCCTTTTCTAAATGTCAGGCACTCTGGAATAAAGCATCAAGCTCTCCTCAAAATGCAGAGCTTATAGAGGAACACTGTAAGCATCACTTGGTACAGCCTAATTCAACTCGATGGAACTCCTCTTTCATAGCCGTGGAACGTGTGGTCAGAATCATTAGAGACCAAGGAGAGGGGTCTGTGGGAACGGTCTGTACTGTACTCAATGTTCCAATGTAAGTAGCTTATGTTAATGTATAATTGTGTTATCTTGTTTTTTTAGAGTAATGCTTACCACATTTTATGCTGTAGGTACATAAACAAATAAATAAATGTCCAGCATTGCACAGTGGTTCTGTATACATTTTGTTGAAATATGTGTTTGTTTATTTTCTTCTTTTTCTATTAGGTACAGCCCGGCTGACATAGCCTTTTTAGGGGAATATGTCACCACCATGAGTCCAGTTGCGCAGTCCTTGAACATACTACAAGGAGAAGTCAACATTCAAATGGGCTGGCTGCTCCCGACAATCACCACCCTCACAACCAAGCTTGAAAAGACCACACCGTCACTCAGATTTTGCAAGCCACTTGTTGATGCTCTTCTTGAAGGTTTAAGGAAGTGTTTTGAGAGCATGATGTCAGAGCCAGAACTAATTGCAGCAGCCATTCTGGTTCCAAGGTTCAAAACCTCCTGGACCAGCAATGACACAGTCCTACAGCTTGGTAAGGAAAATGTTTTTGTTTGTTTGCTTTCAAAAACCTTTACATCCAACAATGATTCAATGCACTTGTTTACTTACAAAGTAATAATAACAAAAATGTGTTTGTTGGTGTGATTCTGTGTTTCTAATCAAGGCCTTAGTTACATCAAGTAACATCTGCCAGAACACGATGAAGGTCTTTGGTCTCCTGATACCACATCAACCTCTTCTGATGAAGATGACTTCTTCACCAATGTCAAGCAGACGCATTCCCATGAGATAAGTAAACAACTTGATGGATACCTAGCCGCTACAGCTAAAGGAGTGAATACACTGGCCCCCTATCCAGCTGTGCATAACCTCTCACTAAAGCTCAACACACCCCTGCCAGCTTCAGCAGCGTGTAAAAGGCTTTTTAGCATAGCAGGTTTGCTTTTCACCCCAAGAAGGGGATCAATTCATTCACAGAATTTTGAGAACCAACTTCTCCTCAAGTTGAACAAGGACTTCATGATATTTGATTGAATTGAAGTACAGTACACACACACACACACACACACACACACACACACACACACACACACACACACACACACACAGAGAGTTGTCACACATAGATTGTGTGTGTAAGAATGGTGTTATTCAGCTGAAAGTTTTTTCTCCTGCCTTTGCCAATAAGTCAATGTGAGAGGAAGGGGCTTAATACTGTCACTCAAATGACCTGAATTTTATTTTTCCTTCTTTGTTTGTTGACCTAAACACAGCTAATTAGCTGATTTTCTTTAATCATTATTATTTTCTCTTCTTTGCTCTATGCTCCGTGTATAACACGGTCAGGTTCAGAGGTGTGTTACAACATTGCTATATTGCCTTCTTTGCTGGTTTAGGTTTATTGATTTGATTGTTTTTTCATCAGAGAAACTCACATTTTCTTTTCTGATATTACACATTAATGAAAGCTGAGCATTTGCTTTGATGTTCTTGAGTAAGCGGTCGGTTCTACACAGTCAGGTTCAAATGTGGGTGCAAAAAATCCATTAAAACTCTAGCCGAGGTTTGTCGGAGCGTTGCCATTGTTCTATTGCCTTGTGTGCAAGTGATAAATGTTAAATAAAGCAACATGGTCAAAAGATGAAAATGACTTGATTTTACTTTGAATTCCTTTTACATTCTCCAAGGTATTAACATTAACATTTTTCATAACTCCATGTAGGACGTTTCTGTACATAAATGTAAGAACTGTGGCAGTAGTAATGCAATATTTAGAAAATTTACTCTTGTACTCTTTATACTTAAGTACTTTTAAAAACAAGTACTTATGTACTTTTACTTAAGTAGACATCTGACTGTAGTACTTTTACTTGTACTTGAGTAAAATTTAGCAAGGGGTACTTTTACTTTTACTCAAGTACTGAAGCTGTGTACTCTGTCCGCCTCTGCTAACCACAGCTAAAGTGAGGAAAACTCTATGCAGAGTGCTCAGGGAATATGCACAATGTCTTCACTGACATCTTCAACATCTCCCCGAGCAGCGCCATTCTTCCCACGTGCCTCAAGACGACAAGCATTGTTCCCGTGCCGAAAAAGTCTACTGTCTCCTGCCTCACACGCATTGTGATGAAGTGCTTTGAGAGGCTCGTCATGAGGCACGTCAAGACACAACTTCCACCCGCACTGGTCCCCATGCAGTTTGCCTATTGTCCAAACTGCCCCAAGGACGATGCCATCTCCACGACCCTTCATCTGGCCCTAACTGGATCCTGAACTTCCTGACTGGGAGACCTCAATCAGTCCGGATCGGAAACAGCATCCCCAGCACCACCACACTGAGCACTGGGGCACCCCAGGGCTGTGTGCTCAGTCCACTGCTGTGACTCTGCTGACTTGACTGTGTAGCAATGCACAGCTTGAATAACATCATCAAGTTCGCGGATGACATAACTGTGGTGGGTCTCATCAACAAGAACAATGAGTCAGCATACAGAGAGGAGGTGCAATGGTTGGTCTGGTGTGGAGCGAACAACCGGTCTTTGAACGTTGACAAAACTAAAGAGATGGTTGTTAACTTAAGGAGAACACAGAGTAACCATTCTCCACTGACAATATTTGACAATTTAGTTTACATTATTTTGTTTACATTTTTGCTACTGTTCACTGTCTCATCACAACATGTTGTCTGGCGGAGCTATTGTGTTCTGTGTATTGTCTTGTCTTTAGCCCTGTGTTTTTCTGTTTCTGTAATTGTTGTTTTATGTAGCATCAGGGTTCTGGAGTAACGTTGTTTCATTTCACTGTGTACTGCGTCAGCTATATATGGTTGAAATGACAATAAAAGCTTCTTGACTTGAAGAATGATCTACCTTCTTGTGTGGATTTATATATCTAGTTATAAGTAAGAGCCCAGAATTTTGTGATTGAAGTGGACACAATGGATAGTGGAGGCTGGACAATTCAAGTACAAGTTCAATACAAGTTTTCTTGTTAAGTATTCAAGCTGCTACTACTAGTAGTAGTGAATCATGCATGCATAAAATAATTTTTCAGCATCTAAAACACTAAATTTGTCATAATTTAGCAATATTTTCAAGATGGAGAAGTGCTGTTCTACATGTGATTTTCAAACGACCGATTGCAGTTAAATGAGATTAAGTGTTCTAAACTGTACTAAATGATGTAATAAAACATCCATCAAGAATCAAATTAATAAACTTACATCTTATTTTTGACATTTTGGACCAATAATTGTTTCCAGTAGTTGTCTTGCAATTAAGACAAGAATAGTGACAGTAGTGGTGATAAAATGCATGAAAAAGATTAAAGAAGTGAAAAAGAGAAGAGCAGTATTAAAAAGGAAGAAAAGGAGAACAATAATGAATGGCAGTGGGAGCAAAATGTCACTATCCTTATCCCTGCGTCTGTAGAACTGCCAGATCTGCTTGAAATGCAACATTAAAACACCCCGAAATTGTAAAGCTTATTCAGTATTCTGCAAGTCATAGCACCTTACCAACTAATCTAAGAGTGTTTTTTAAATAGTTAAGTAGTCTGATACAGGATGCGAGCAGAACGTTTAAGAAAAAAGTATTTTATGAAACAGTAACAGTAAGTATTTTATTTGGAGTAACCAAATAAAACGTTTGAGAGGCAAAACAAAAACAGCAGAGCAGATCCAACAAACAGTCTCAAAACAAAGAGAAAAGTAAAAGCAAGTAAAAAAAAAATTAGTTATCCAAATATGAAAGCATTCACAGCCAGGCAGGAAAACACAGCACGAAACGACATAATACCTGTATGTATAGAAAGCTCAAAAAGTAAAAATAAATAAATACATTTTGTTTGCTTGTAATAAACAAAATATCAACAGTTTCTTATCAGAGCTAGTAAAGGTGCACGTTGCAGGGAAAATATTTAGTATACAGAGTTTAGGACACTTGGAAACGTTTTGTTTCAAAACCAGGGATAAAAAATCAACAACTTTTTCCCAAAAACATTCAACTTGGGGGCATTTCCATAAACAGTGATATAAAGTTCCTTTCTCTAGATTACATTTTATACATTGATCGGGAATGTTGGGATTAAATTTGTGTAGTAATTCAGGAGTGATGTATACTCTCAAAATCCATTTATATTGCAGAAGCTTAAATCTTATATTAATTGTCTAAGTTTGGGCCTTTAGACAGATACACTGCCACTTATCTACTGTTATATTTTCATTTACATCTCGACACCATGCCAGACATTTATCTTCGGTATTTTCCTTGCACTTAGTGGAGATTAGTCTATAAAGCATAGAAATTTGCCTACCCCTATTGAAGTGGTCTAAAGTAACTTTTTCTAAAGGGGATATATCCGACAATAAAAAAGAATGATGTTGTATCTTGTTAATAAAATACCTAAATTGTTTTAGGTAGTTCAAACTTCTGTTTTTAAACACCTGAGCAAACTCATAGAAAATAACAAAAACAATCCCAGGTTCCTTTTCAGTACAGTCGCTTAATTAACAACAAATCAGGGATCTGAAAAATGTGTTCCATCACAGTTTAGTAGTGAAGACTTTATGAATTTCTTCACTGAAAAAATAGATAACATTAGAAAAACAATTGTGGCAGTTCAACCTCTGACAGCATCTCCCGACACAATCGTACTTACAACCCCACAACTACACTGTTTTACATGTATAGGACAGAAAGAGCTGTATGATGCTATTATGAAAGCTAAATCAACAACATGTCAGTTAGATCCAATTCCCACTAAACTACTGAAGGAAGTGTTATATACAGCTGGTGAGCCTCTTCTCAATATTATTAACTCCTCACTATCGTTAGGTCATGTCCCTAAATCCCTCAAGTTAGCAGTTATTAAGCCCCTCATTAAAAAAACCTAATCTGGATCCAAACACGCTATCGAATTACAGACCAATTTCAAATCTCCCATTTATGTCTAAGATTTTAGAAAAGATTGTCGCTGCCCAGTTATGTAACCACTTGCAGGAGAACAATATCTTTGAAGAGTTTCAGTCAGGTTTTAGGCCCCATCATAGCATAGAAACTGCTCTAGTTAAAATCACTAATGACCTGTTTTTAGCTTCAGACCAAGGCTACATCTCCCTATTAGTTTTACTAGATCTTAGTGCTGCGTTCGACACTATAGATCATGATCTTCTCCTCGATCGCTTACAGAATTACATCGGTATTCAGGGACAGGCATTAAGCTGGTTTAAATCCTACCTGTCCAATCGTTACCATTTCATAGATTTAAATGGAGAGCTATCCAGGATAATGCTAGTAAATTATGGCGTGCCACAAGGGTCAGTTCTAGGACCCCTGCTTTTCACAATATACATGCTTCCGTTAGGAAATATTATTAGAAGGCATGGAATTAGCTTCCATTGTTATGCTGATGATACCCAGCTATATATTTCATCCAAACCAGGCGATACAGCTGAATTAGCTCGCATAACTGAGTGTGTTGAAGAAATAAGAGATTGGATGACCCATAACTTTCTGCTATTAAATTCTGATAAAACGGAGATTTTGCTCATCGGCCCAAAAAATAGTACACAGAAGCTCCAGCATCTCAGCCTGCATTTAGACGGTTGTTCTGTAACTACTAGTTCAACGGTAAAAGACCTGGGAGTTATTTTAGACAGCAGCTTATCTTTTAAAAATCACATCAATCAAGTTACAAAAACAGCCTTCTTTCACCTTAGAAATATTTTTAAGCTAAGAAATATGTTATCTATATCTGATGCAGAGAAGCTCGTCCATGCGTTTATGACCTCTAGAATAGACTACTGTAATGCATTACTAGGTGGATGTCCTGCATCATTAATAAACAAGCTTCAGTTAGTTCAGAATGCGGCAGCAAGAGTTCTTACTAGGTCAAGAAAATACGATCATATAACCTCAATCTTATCGTCCCTACATTGGCTTCCTATTAAGTTTCGAATAGACTACAAACTACTGCTACTCACTTATAAATCACTAAATGGTTTGCCTCCCATGTATCTATCCAGTCTTTTAACACGCTACAATCCGTCACGCTCCCTGAGATCTCAAAACTCTGGGCTTCTAGTAGTTCCTAGAATAGCAAAGTCCACTAAAGCATTTTCACATTTAGCTCCTAAACTCTGGAATAGTCTTCCTGACAGTGTTCGGGGTTCAGATACACTCTCCCAGTTCAAGTGTAGATTAAAAACATATCTTTTTAGCAAAGCCTACACATAACACACATCACACACATCACATCACAACCTTGTGCTTCAGAATATATGATCACATGCACATTATCAACTTGTGCTGTTAATATCATGAACAGCAGCTACGCTAATTCCTCTCCACTGCTTCTCTTTCTCTCCCCATCCCGAGGCATCCTGAGGTTTGGCCAGCTCCAGTCACGTCCCACCTCGTGAAGATTATGGACCTATGGATGATCATGGAGAAGTAGATGACGAGTGTTTAAAGGCCCTGGCATGGAGAAGCTGATGCTGGATCTATGATGATCACAAATTGTTCTGTATTGTTGAAAGATTTATGACCAAACTCTTGATGTCACCCATATGAGGATGGGTTCCCCTTTGAGTCTGGTTCCTCTCAAGGTTTCTTCCTCATATCATCTAAGGGAGTTTTTCCTTGCCACTGTCGCCACGGCTTGCTCATCAGGGACAAACGCACACCATTCACCTTCACTGTTGTTTTCTGTAAAGCTGCTTTGAGACAATATCTGTTGTGAAAAGCGCTATACAAATAAACTTGACTTGACTTGTTTTAATTCCTGGAAACTTAGCACCTTACACAAACCTTTTGTTGCCCAAATTTTGAATCCAGCATCGTGTGTCCCAGGTGTAAAGTTAGTATTACCCCAAATAGGGGTAAATTGTGATAATTAAGGAACCTCCCCAAGATGTTTCAAGACTTCATACTATACCACAATAGTATTTTTACCAAAGGGATTGGAAGTAGCTTTTTTTTTAGGGGTGCCGAGTTCAAATACAGATTCAAGGGCAGTTGTCCGGATATACAGGCCTCAATCCGTAGCCAAGGGATAGACTTTTTAACTGTCAACCAGAACATTGCCGCTCTTAGCTGAGCTGCCCAGTAATACCATTTATTGTCATAGACTTGAACTCATTTATTTTATAGCCCGAGAACGATCCAAATATTTTAATTAGACTCAATAGACATGGTATAGATGTACATGAGTTGGATAAAAATAATATAATATCATCAGCATATACAGCTATTTTAATTTCAAGATTATTAATTGTAATCCCTTATATATTTTTATTTCTTCGTATTGCACTAGCCAAACGTTCAATAGGCAATGTTAAAAGGAGCGGTGACAGTGGGCATCCCTGGCGTGTGCCTCGTTAGAGCTGGAACAATTTGTAGATTATATTATTAGTCAATATCACTGCAGTCTGATTTACATATAAACTTTTTATCCATTTTCTAAAATAAGAACCAAAACGGGACAGGATATCAAAAAGATAGCCCCACTCCACCCTATCAAAAGCCTTCTCGGCATCTTGGGAGAGCAAAGCAGTATCAGGGGTCTCTTTTTTTTTTTTTTAAGTGTATGACATTTAACATGCAGCGTGTATTATGAAAGGCTTGTCTACCTTTAACAAAGCCATTTTGATCAGGATCAATCAATGTTATTATCATCGATTTATCAAGTCTACTAGCTAAGACTTCAGCAATTATTTTAGTGTCTGAATTTAAGAGACTAATGGGTCTATAAGAACCAAATTTTAATGGGGTCTTTCCGTAGTTTAAGAATTAAAGTTATCTTGTAAAGCTGATAATTTGCCCCCTAATATAGGCCTTAAATGCCTCCCATCTTATTGAAGCGGAGGATTGATTTGTATTACACTCAAAAAATAAGTCAATTTGGTTTCCTACAAAATCAAGAAATTCAGGGTTATGTAACCATTTTATATTTAGACGCCATCTAGGTGGGACTTTAACTGTGTCTGTAAGAGTATATTTCAGCAATAAAGATGCATGATCTAATAAAATAATTCTATATTCACAATTAGATATATATATTCAATCAGGATACTTAAAATTAGAAAATAGTCTATTCTAGAGTAAGTATTAAAAGATGAGGAGTAGCAAGAAAATTATCTTTTTGCTGGATTTTGAAACCTCCAGATAGCCATTAAATTAAGGTCCTTTATGTATTGATTTATTATATTCCTACTCTGTGAATGTGAAGCATTAGTACCAGTAGAACGGTCCAAACCAGGATTTAGGGAGCAATTAATATCCCCACCAACTATTAAATTACCCTGAAAGGAGGACATAATTAAGAAGAGATTCTGAAAAAATTGTGGTTCATCTCTGTTTGGACTCTAAACATTCACAAGATTACAATATTCATTAAGCATCCTACCTGCAACAATAACATATCTTCCAGATGGATCACGAATAGTTTTTAATACCAGAAATGGACCTGATTTATGTATCAGCGCAACCCCTCTTGAACGTGAGCTATCAACTCAGTTTTAACTTTCTTTTTGTAAATCGGAGCCAGCCTTTGTGGACTACGAAATCCAAAATTACCAACCTTGCTGTCTTACATTGTAGTGAGATTAAGCACTTGGAAAACGTAAAGAGCCGATAAAAAAACCTTTTACTTCTACAAATGACTACTCCGTGGTGTGGTGCTCCACTCCTTCAGCATCCTTTTGCAAGCCAGCGATGAATTTGTTTACTTCTTCAGGAGATTTAAAGAGGTGACGACAGTCTCCATAGTTGACCAGAAGTTTGGCGGGAAACCCGTACTTAATCTTCCTCTTCAGAAGATCTAGCTTTACATCATCAGATCGCCTTCATTGTTTCAACACCTCGGGTGATAGATCAGGAAAGAACATAATGCAGTGGTTCTGGAACATCACCGTACCTTTCTCCCGAGCTGCTCTCAATGATCTGACTTTAACAGCATAATTGAGAAATTTCAGTATAATTGTTTTTGGCCATGTTGGTGTATTTCCAGTTTGATTACCCCTGGGTAACCTTTGTGCCCGTTCAATGATCAGCGGTGCCAGGAAAGAGTCCACACCCAGAACCTGAGGGAGCCAGTTTTCCAAAAACGAGGCAGAATTATTTTCCTCAATTCCGTGTGAAAGTCCCAGAATGCAAATATTAGAGTGCCGGCTTCTATATTCGGCCAAGTTAAGAGCAGAAGCAAGATCCGAACCTCTTATCTCAGCCTGGCTTCCACTACTCGTTCCCATAACTTTATGGCGTGACTAATTAACTTTATTCCCCTGTAGATACTTCAGGTCTACACATCTCCCTTATTCTTAAAGATCAGTACCAGCACACTCCTCCTTTATTCCTCAGGAATCCTTTCAGCTTTTAAAATCTTGTTGAACATTCTGGTTTAAAAATTCCACTGCCTACATCTCTCCTTAACATCTCCATGCTTCTACCAGCATGTCATCTGGTCAAACCGACTTTCCACTCTTCATCCTCTTAATCACTGCTTTCACATTCTCTTTACTAATCCTATCCACTTCCTGCTTCACCATCTCCACACCATCCAACATTCTCTCTCTCTCATTTTCCTTGTTCATCAGATGCTCAAAAACTCCCTGGACTTACTCCTTTTCCACTTGGTCTCCTGAACACAGAACATATCTACCTTTCTCCTCTCCATCATATCAGCTAACTCTCTCCCTTTACCAGTCATAGTACCAACATTTAAAGAATCAATCCGAACTTCCACTCTTCTACATTTCTCCTTTTAGTGCTGTCTCTGTAGACGTATTTCTCCTCCTTCGGCCAACAGTAGCCCAATTTCCACCGGTACCCTGTTGGCTAACAATTCATGTGTCGTTGGTAACCCAGGCCTCTACCGATCCAGTATCAAATTCTGATTTGTGATCCGCATATTTGATTTGGCACAAGTTTTACGCTGGATGCCCTTCCTAACGCAACCCTCCCCATTTATCCGGCTTGGGCCCGGCACTAAGGGTGTGCACTAGCTTGTGCAACGCTAATGGCTGGGTTATAAATTTGATGGTGATGCACATGTACATGTACATGTAAATGTAAATATGAAGTGCACACACTTCTCAAAATTATCCAATTTTAGATGGCAACTAGAGAGCAGATCTGAGAGCAAAAAAGGCAGCCCAACGCTCAGTTATCTGCAAAAAAATATATGTGCATGTCTAACCTTTCCCCCCCACAGCAGATCTTAAAGATTTGCAGATTTATACTACAGCTAAAAAAAGAAGAATGAGCGGGATGTGAGACTAAATCTCTGGTTTGGCTTAACTGTAAGCCTTGCCTAACAAGAAAATTGTTCCCCTATTATGATAAATTGACACATGCTCTAGACCAGGGGTCACCAACGTGTGTAGCCCGCGAGCCTTTTCTAAAAATAGCTGTTTCCTACTTTGTTAAATCATTGTTGATAATTATTATGAGAAATCATTAACATGATCAGTGTCTTCACATAGATGAATATCATTAATTATTAATAATAACATATAACAAAAGGTAAATTGAGCAAATTTGTTATTGCAGATCAAACTGAAAACTGTGTGTATCAAACTGGTAGCCCTTCACATTAATCGGTACCCAAGAAGTAGCTCTCAGTTTCAAAAAGGTTGGTGACCCCTGCTCTAGACCATGCGCCAGAAGGCAGAATTTATGACAGTATATCAACATTGGTATGCTAAAGGCTTCACTACTTCCCAAAGTGTTTTAAAAGTTGTGTAATTTGTGCCACAAACTACACAGGCAGAGCACTCATTCACCTGCAGAATGCTTATTTTAAAACCTGCAGATGGATTTAATTAAACTCAGCCCTAGTAAAGGTAAACATTGTCTGATCATAGTAGATATGTTTTCAAAATGGTTGGAGGCTTTCCCACATACAAACAAGTTCCCCATTCGGGAACTTCGAGCAGCATCGCAACCCTTTGGGATTGCCTCGCGTTGTCCACGTTCTGAACCACGTGTGAAACCCGGCCAATAGACAAGTTGTGGCATCAGCGGTAGGCGACGTCGCGTAAACCAGTAAGCTACAAAATGGCTGAGCGATGGTAGCCACATTAGCTTCTTTATGTTCAGGTAAGCGCTTTGTGTGTGAATCTGTGCAGTCATGAGCTTACAGGTCCTCGCTGCTCAGGTCCCACATCGCCTCGGCAGACCAAAGGTCGTGGGGCTCGCAGGCCATCCTAGCACAAGGCTTGAAGACGGATGAGTGTAATGTGGTGCTCCATATTTCTTCCTGGCTCCTCCTGGCCTGTTTCAGTGGTACTTCCCTGCTGCTCGGTGGCAGCCTCAGCCTGGTAAGTCCAGGAGGATGCTCTAGGCCCAAGAATGAGCCGGGCGACCTGACGGTCGTCCTTGCTTCTAATAAACGGCCTGTGGTGCAAAAGTCCTGACGGCTTACATCTAGGAGGGCGGTGTATACCTCGTTCCACGGTGCCCGTCCCTCAGCAGCACCACTGGGAGGTCAGGCCATTAGCTCTGCCACAAGATGTGCTTCAGAGCAAGGCCTCACTCCAGGAGACCCGCCGTCTCTCAGGAGCCACTGATGGCTGCAGGGCACTGCTCCAGCCATTCTGGTACAAGAGGCTGGTCTGTTAGCCCTGCTACAAGATGTGCTTCAGGGCGCAGCATTCCTCCAAAGGGAGCCTCCCTCCACTTCCGCCCCAAAGGTCGTTGCGATTGGGGAAGACCCTCTCAGGAGGCTTCAATGCTCCAGCCACTCTGGAATGGTCAGAGGCCAGCCTCGAGAGGCTGGTTCCCTTAAGAGACATTCTGGCAGCTTGGGGAAGGCTGCCAGATGTGTCTCAGTGGGTCCTGCATACTATAGAGAGGGGCTATTCGATTCAATTTGGGTCCTCTCCTTCCGGGTTAAACGGGATGTGTCCCACCATGGTGGCTCTGAGGAGGCTTTGGTCCTGGAACAGAAAGTGCGCGCTCTTCTGGAGAAAGAGGCCATTGAGGTGGTTCCCTCCTCGGTCAGAGAGTCAGGCTACTACAGCTTGTACTTCATTGTTTCAAAGAAGGACCTGAAAGACCCATATTTCCACATAGCCAACCTTCCCGCACACAGGAGGTTCCTGAGGTTTGTTTTTGGGGGCGAAGCTTACCAATCCTGGGTCCTCCCATTTGGCCTGGCACCCCACACCTTCACGGAATGCATGAATGCGGCACTGACCCCACTGCAGCTTCGGGGCATCTGCATTCTGAACTATATCAACAACTGGTTGATATTAGCTCGATCAGAGATTTAGGCGGTCCGGCATTGAGATGTCGTTCTCGCCGGCATGACGGAGCTGGGGTTAAGGCTGAACACCGGGAAAAGTGTGCTTTCTCCATGGCAGAGAACCACCTTCCTGGGCATGGTGTGGGACTCGACCATGTTGCGGGCATGATTGTCTCCCTGGAGCTATCCTCACTACAGTCAGGAGAGTAATAGAAGGCCAGTTACTCACTGTGAAGCAGTTCCAGAGACTGCTGTTTCTCATGGCAGCAGCGTCCAATGTGATTCCGCCACGTGAGATCACTCCAGTGGTGACTCCGGAACAACGGGTTCTCCCAAAAGGGCACTCCACACCGTACCATTAAGGTCTCGCGGCGAGCCCTCCGAGCCATAGATGTGTAAAGTGAACCGACGTTCCTGTCTCAAGGCCCTATCCTGGGAAGTAATTGTCATCCCGTAATGCTAACGATGGACGCATCCCTAAGTGGGTGGGGAGTGGTCATGAGTGGCCGCCCCGCCCAAGGTTGGTGGAGCAAACCACACCTCTCATTGCACACAAACTGCCTGGAGATGATGGCTGTATTTCTGGGTCTGAAACACTTCCTCCTAGAACTGAGAGCCCGCCATGTGTTGCCATGTGACAACACAGCGGTGGTCTTGTAAATCAACCACCAGGGGGGTCGCCGATCTCACCCCCTATGCAAGCTGGCACAATAAATCCTCCTGTGGTCCCAGGGGAAACTTCTCTAACTGAGAGCAGTGTATATCCAGGACCAGTTACATTGGAGAGCAGACGCCCTAGGTGGCCCGAGGTGGTGGAGCAGATATGGCAGAGATTTTACAAAGCCCAGGTGGATCTGTTTGTGACCCAAGAGACCTTGCACTGTCCCCTCTGGTTCTCTCTCTTTCATCCAGCCCCATTGGCGCTGGACACCATGGTGCCAACGTCTCCTCCTGGTAGCACCTCGTTGGCCGGGCAGAGCATGGTTCGCGGAACTGGTGTCCCTCCTCGAGGGCCCTACTTGGGAAATTCCCAAGAAGAGAGGGATCTCTTCTCTCAGACAGCAGGAACCCTGGTTCACCCCCGCCAAGAGTTATGGAAGCTATGGTTTTTCATTTTTAGCAGCTGGTCTGTCTACTGAGGTAATGGAGACCAACCGCCATTCCAGAGCTCCCTCCACAAGGAGGTTTAATGCCACTAGGTGGCATCTGTTCACTACGTGGTGTAAGCACCACCAGTTGGACCCAGTTAACTGCCCAGTTGGTTCAGTTCTGGAGTTCTTGCAGGAAGCAGTTTGCTACAGGGTTGGCTCCTTCAACCCTGAAGGGTTACGTGTCCGCTATCGCGGCTTATATTACCTTGCAGTCGCTGGGTAGGCACCCTCTTGTGATACGTTTTCTCTATGGCACCCGCAAGGCTGAGGCCTGAGATGCAACCCAGAGTGCCTGTCTGGCTCTTGGCCGTTGTGTTGACGGCTCTATCTGAGCCCCCCCCTTCGAGCCCCTGTCTGTAAAGACAGTTTTTCTCCTGGCAATTTCCTCCCTGAAAAGGGTCGGTGACCTACAGGCTCTGTCTGTGGCCCCGTCTCGTCTCGAGTTTGGCACTGGCCATGCCATCCCTCAGTTCCCTGAGGGAATGAGGCGCTGCATCGCAACATTTTGGCAACACTTCTGCATTGTTCACGCGCAGAATCACGTCAAATCCTGCCAACGGAAAGACGCAACGTCACTGGTGAGGTGACGTCACGACCAGGAAGCTACAAAGCGCACATGAGGTGGAGCTTTTGCAGAGAGAAGGGAAGCGGGGTAGGGATGCAGGAAGTGTGGCTCAGAGACGCAGCATTTCGTTCCCTTAGGGAACTAGGATTACATACATAACTTAGAGACATTTTCTTTCAGGAACTTGTTGCGTTGCAACGCTTTGGGAACGAGAGTCCAATCATGCCAAACTGACCAGTACCTCCCAAGTGTGAAAGAGCACAGCCAGAGCTAAGGACAGAGGAGCCGGGAGTGGCTGGGAACCTGACGAAGGTCAGCGGGGTGGACCAGCCCGGAGTGAGCCTTGACACCGAAAGGAGTGGGGAGAACAGAGGACTCATTTGAAGATAATTTAGCATCCACAATCCACCTACTGACAGTCTGCTTGTTTATCAGGTAGCTCTTTGTAATAGCAGCAATAGCAGACAAACAGCTGCTCCGACTTCCTCCATTGGGCTACTGCTGGCCGAAGGAGAGGAGGAAGATGTCTACAGAGAGAGCAGGGAAAGAAGAAGTGGAGGAGAGTGGAGGTTCAGGTTAGTATTTTAAATGTTGGTTCTATGACTGGTAAAGGGAGAGAGAGATAGCTGATATGATGGAGAGAAGAAAGGTAGATATGTTGTGTCTTCAGGAGTCCAAGTGGAAAGGAAGTAAGACCAGGAACTTTGAAGGGGATTTAAACTGTTCTATCATGGTGTGGATGGAAAGAAAAATAGTGTAGGGGTGATTCTGGCGGAAAAGTTTAGTAAGTGTGTAGTGGAGGTGAAGAGAGTTTCTGATAGGGTGATGAACGTGAAGCTGGAAGTTGAAGGGGTGATGACCCCATGCAGTTTGTGTATCGTCCAAACCGTTCCACGGACGATGCCATCTCCACAACCCTCCATCTGGCCCTCACCCACCTGGATAACAAGGACTCATATGTACGAATGCTGTTCATTGACTTCAGTTCAGCATTTAACACAACCATTCCTCAGCACCTGATTGAGAAGTTGAACCTTCTGGGCCTGAACACCTCCCTCTGCAACTAGATCTTGGACTTCCTGACTGGGAGACCTCAGTCAGTCTGGATCGGGAACAGCATCTCCAGCACCACCAAACTGAGCACTGGAGCCCCTCAGGGCTGTGTGCTCAGTCCACTGCTGTTCACTCTGCTGACTCACGACTGTGCACCAACGCCCAGCTCAAATCACATCATCAAGTTTGCCGATGACACAACCGTGGTGGGTCTAATCAGCAAGAACGACGAGTCTTCATATAGAGAGGAGGTGCAACGGTTAACTGCCTGGTGTGGAGCAAACAACCTGTCTCTGAACGTGGACAAAAATGAAAGAGATGGTTGTGAACTTCAGGAGAGCACAGAGCAACCTCCACTGCCAGGCAATCTCCACTGATTATTGATGGATCCTCTGTGGAGATCGTCAAGAGCACCAAATTCCTTGGTGTTCATCTGGCAGACAACCTCACCTGGTCACTTAACACCAGCTCCATCACCAAGAAAGCCCAGCAGCATCTCTACTTCCTGAGAAGGCTGAGGAAAGCCCACCTCCCTCCCCCCATCCTGACCATGTTCTACAGAGGGACCATTGAGAGCATCTTGAGCAGCTGCATCACTGCCTGGTTTGGGAATTGCACCGTCTCGCATTGCAAGACCCTACAGAGGATAGTGAGGACAGCTGAGAAGATCATCGGAGTCTCTCTCCCCTCTATCATGAACATTTACACTACACGCTGCATCCGCAAAGCACACAGCATTGTGGACGATCACACACACCCGTCACACACACTTTTCACACTCCTACCATCAGGAAAACGGTTCCGAAGCATTTGGGCCGTCACAACAAGACTGTGCAACAGTTTCTTTCTACAAGCCATCAGGCTTCTCAATACACAGAACTTGCACACACTCACACACACTCACTCAAATGTGTGTTAACGAACTGTACAACCTGGACTAAACACAATCATCACTCATCTCGATCCACTCCACCACCATTTATCTATTTATTATTATTTATACTCGCACCTTGTACTACGGTAGAATGTGTACATGCTGTCTTTGCACCTCCTTGCTGCTGTTTTTTTGCACTACATTGTTCTGTTCTGTTCTGTTGTATTCTCTCCTGGGTATAGTTTTTACATTTCTCCTTCAGAGTACTGTATAATCAAGTATACAGCAGGTTTACTAGTCGGCACTTTACTTGTTTTTTTGTCTTTTGTCTTGTCTTGTGTTGTCTGTCTGCACTGTCTGTCTGTACTGTTTTTTTGTTTGCACTGTTTACACCAGGTTGCACTCGATGCACTTCATGTTTGTGTTGTAGCTCTATGCTGCTGTTGTTTAGTGTAGTAACAGGGTTCCGGAGGAACGTTGTTTTATTTTTACTGTGTACTGTGTACCACTGTGTATAGTAAAAATGACAATAAAAGCCTCTTGACTTGACTTGACTTGATAAATTTGCCTATGCTCCACAAGTGGGTTGTGAGATGAAGAAGAAGAATGGAGGAAAATTTTGGACTGAGTTAGATGAAGTGGTGGAGAGTGTACATAGGAAAAAAAGATGCCTGTGATTGAATCAGACTTTAAAGGGCATGTTGGTGAAGGAAACAGAGGTGATGAGGAGGTTATGGGTAGGTATGGTCTTAATGAGAGGATTGTGGAAGGGCAGATGCTGTTAGATTTTGCTAAAAGTATAGAAATGGCAGTGGTGAACATTTATTTTAGGAAGGGTGGAGGAAGGTGAACACAGGTGGACTATGTTTTATGTAGAAAATGCAACCTGGAGAAGATTGGAGACTGTAAGGAGAGTGAGGACTGAAAGAGAATAAGATGGTGGAAACTGATTGAGGAAGACTAGTATGAGATTCAGGGAAGAGGTCAGACAAAGGCTCGGTGGTGGTGAAGAGATGCTAAATGATACAGAAGGTACTTGGTGTGACAACTGGAAATAAAAAGGAAGAGCTGGGAAGGATTTGCGGCCTGGGGGCGGTACAACATTTCTTTTGCGGCCGGGCAGCGGTACAAGGTCCCTTTCGCAGCCGGGCGGCGGTACAACTTCCTTTTGGCGTCCGGTCGGCGGTACAACGGTGGTACGCTGTGCCTTTAGCGGCTCTGGAGCGGAGCAGAGTGCTCGGGGGGACACTCGAACGGAGCGGCGCACTCAGCGAAACACTGGAGCGGCTCGGCACCGTCGGTGGAACCCTGGAGCGAAGAGGCGCGGTCAGAGGAACACTAGAGCGGAGAGGCACGTTTGGTGGAGCACTGGAGCAGAAAGATGCGCTCGGTGGAACACTGGATCGGAGAGACGCACTCAAAGGAACTCTGGAGCATAGTGACGCACTTGGCGGAGTACTGGAGCGGTGCGGCATGTTTGGGAATAATCTGGAGAATCATAATCTCAGAATCGAGAGGGGCTGTAGTGGAGATCGGCCTTTCTCATCCCTAACATCCCCATGAACTGCCTGATGAAAATGGCGTACGAGCCAAAATCGCCCCGTACGCGCTCCACATCTTGCATGCACAAGATAGAGCGTCCCCAGACAGGAGGGAAATGAAGAATGCAATTTTTGCTCATTCGGTGGGAAATTGGGACGACTGCACCTCAATATATCTGCCGATGCCCCACTGGAAACCGCTCCATGCAGTCGCGTCGCCTGGGAAGCGAGCCGGGAATCCCGTCTGGCTCTCGGAGGTGCGCGGCGCCGCTGCGATTGCATGCTCTGGAGCTGGCAAGCATGATGATATAATGCAGGGATAATCCACGGAGCGGAGCGGGGATAATCCACAGAACGAAGATAGTCCATGGAAAGTAGATAATCCACGGAACGGAGAGGATCCACGAAACGGAGATGATCTACAAAACGGAGCTGAGATAATCCATGGAACGGAGATAGTCCACGGAAGAACCAGCAGGAAATGCTGGCAGTAGGGGATCCACGAGATCTGTCGCATGACCTTCAAGAACCGACAGCCTGTGACTCTGGGACGGGAGTTTATATAGTTGAATAGTTAACGAGGACCAGGTGTTTGTAATCAAAGACTGGAGCGGCAGAGATAGCGGCAGCATGAGGTTTGCTGGAGTATCAGGAGAATACAATATTAGCGTTTGAATGGTGATTCCTTCTACTGTTATTTCTGGTGGCTCTGTGAATTTTAAAGTTTGAGTTTTACCAGAGAAGCCTACTTTCTTAAATGCTTTGCATGAGAGGGGGAGCTTAGAGCCTTCTTTTCTCATGTGTCGATCAAGATGCTTGGAGCTGGTTACCCACATCCACTATTATCGTTGGTTCTTATGCAGGGTACAGTGAGGTGGGGCACTATAACAGCTCCCTCTCTGACCCTGGAGGGCCTCCCTCTAAGGTGCCCTTGAACTTGGTCTTGCTGATTTGGTCCTATCCATGGTCCTGTCCAGTTTCCAGGATTTTGCCAGCCTTGATTCTGTTGAGGGTATCCCTGTTGCTGTCTCACTGGATATGGACAGTCCCATATCATGTGATTGGGATCTTGGCAGTTCCAGCATCTTCCTTCTCTTGGTGCTTGGTAATTTCTTGGTCTTGGTTGAAACATTCTTCCTCCGCCTCGGCCTCCTCCTTGTTCCCATCCCCTATCTTTGGGGTGGATACTGTTGATTTATCGAATAGGCAATCTGAAATTGCCTTTAAAATTGTCATATGCAGTGTTGGGGGTAACGCGTTACAAGTAACGTGCGTTACATAATATTACTTTTCTGGAGTAACGAGTAAAGTAGCGCGTTACTTTATAAATTTACACATTAATATCTGAGTTACTTTTTAATACATTTTTACTTTTTAAATTATTTTGCATAAAAAAATCAATACTGAATTAAAATGAACGTAGTCACGTAGAATCGCGCACCCATACGTGCGAGCCGCGGGAACAGAAGCTGGTCAGAAGTGGAGATAGCAAACCAGAGCATTGCATTACTGTGACGGAAGTATTCTTATTATTTTGAAATAGTCAAGGAAAAGGAGAAAGGAATAATGGTTAAGTGTAGATTATGTGTTGGTGAAAAGCTCTTGTCAACTGCAAAAAATACCACTAAAAAAAAAAAAAAAAACATCTGCATGCAAAACACAGCACTACAGATGTGTGTGTGTGTGTGTGTGTGTGTGTGTGTATATAATGTTGAATATATGCAACATTGTTGCATATATGGAAATGGAGACAGAAATATAGAAAACCTTTGCCGACTTTCCACCACTGCAGCTCTATTGACTGCTCAGAATAAAAGTACATGGGAGACACATGTACGATGCCATCGCAGTGGAGAAAGAGAGCAAATTCACAGCTCGTTTGCTCTTTGTGGGAAGATAAACTGCCACGGTCACTGATAATAGTGCGAACTTTGTAAAAGCATTCAGAATATTTCAAGCTGATGATGAAGCAAAGAATGATGTAGACGAGGACGAGGTCATATTTACGGAATTGCACAAAGTTTTACGGGATGACAGCGAAAGGTATGTTCTCCCTCCACATCAAAGGTGTGCAGCCCACACCCTTAACCTTATATACACGAACGATACTTACATTCCTGATGGCGAAGTGTACAGAAGTGCGACTGGAAAGTGTTCAGCCTTGTGGTCAAAATTTTGTCGATCATCTTATTGTTCTCTAAGAAGTTATTAAGCATTTTAAATGTTTAAGAAATTTATTTTGCTCTAATATAACTTATTTCTTAATGGCAATTATCTATATTACACCTGTTACACCTGTAAGGCTTGAAAGAGATACAAGTAACGCAAAAGTAATATAACGCATTACTTTCCATAAAAAGTAACTAAGTAACGTAATTAGTTACTTTTTTGGGGAGTAACTCAATATTGTAATGCATTACTTTTAAAAGTAACGTTGCCCAACACTGGTCATATGTGCCTGCAGTTGGGCAGACATCATTGGTTGTCCCATGGGCATTAGTTGTCGATTTCCTTCGTTTTGTTGCACGATTTGAACAGCTGAAACCTGCTGTACAGTGGTCGGTGCCACCATTACTGCTGCCTGTTTCACTGATTTTCTTTCCTATTTTAGTTTTTCTTGATTTTCTTGTTTGTTGTATGGTAGTTCTTCAAGCTGTGCTTTGTGAAGTCTTCTGCCACCTTCTTGGTTGCTTTCTCCCTTTTTTCTATCTGATATGCTTTCTTCCAGCTGATTTATCAACTCCAGGCATTCTTCCATTTCCCTGATGTATTGTTGACACCGTTCTGTTTTTTTCTATGCTTTCCTGAACTGTCTTCTGTATCGCTGCCTTCATCTGGGCATTCCCTAATTGGTACATTTTCTTTTTGGGTTGATGGTTTTCTGCAACTAAGTTTTTTATACTTTCCTCTGCACGACCTACTTTTCTTTGGGCATCATCTAGTGCTTCTTCCATTTTCTCTATCTTGTCTTGGGTGATTGCCAGTTCTTGTCTGCTTGTTGCATTTTCATCTCCATGCAGTGTCACTTCTTCCTATATTTTTAGTATTGGTAGTTCTTTCAGTAGTTGGTCATTTTTCCATAGCATCTTAGGTGTCATCTTTAATATTCCATGAGGCCATTAATATTCCATAATATTCCTTCTGGGCTTAAATAGACAAATTCTTCTACTTCCGAGTTTTCTTCTCTTGAGTTTGACTTTTCCTAGCTTTCATTTTTCGTTTCTGTTGTTTGGGAGTGATATGTCTTTGCTTTCTTTTGGAGTGCTTTCATATATTGTTTGCCTTTGTGGCTGTTTTTCTTGGTGATATTCCTTCTGTTCTGGTGGCTTTGGTTTTTCTTGTTTCTCTTCCCATTCATCTGGTAGGATATCTACGTCATATTCTTGTCTGTAGTCATGTTCTTTAGCCACCTCTTCTGTCCTGCATGTCTTCTTCTTTCTTATCATATGTCTCAAAGAGCACCCTGTTTGTTTGCTCTACTCTTTTCTCTTTTCTCACGTTGTCTGTTGTCTGAAGAGTTTCATTCTTCCTCTGATCCGTCCTCCTCTTATGTCCAGTTGAATGTCTTGATATTCCTTTTCTTGCACCACTGGGTAAATGCCCACTGTCTTAGGAACACTTTGAAGTGTGGCAGTATTTTTTTCTGTTCCTCAAGCTCCTCAAATGGTGGGGCTGAAGCCTTTTCTGACCCTTTTGTTTTCTTTTCCATCTTTTTCCTTCTCTCCTGTCAGTAGTCTTCCATCATGTTCAAACCACTCTGTTTAAATAAATGAAAAAAAAAAAAAAATTATATATATATATATATATCACATCCACATCCATATATATCACATCCACTGGTGGGATTGAGGATTTTCTGCACTCATGATGCACCCTTGCCCAGCCAACATGTCCATGTGGGCCCCACATGGGTTTTATCTGGGTTATATGGGCATCATGTGGGCATGGGGTCAGAGTGGGCACTTTGATGGGCTGAATGTGGGCCCCAGTTAGGTTGCCCATTTTGTTTATTCGAGGGCCACATTTGGGCTATATTTATCTATATTTCTCAAAAGAAATCTATCATTCAATTATTTAATTGATGATAAATTTAATGTATATGTTTTTTGCGTGTTTTATAACGTCAACAGATTAAAAAAATAATGATATATTAACAATAACGTGATATGACCTCAAAAAATAAAATAAAATTGGTTGTGCAGCTCACAGTGCCTCTCAATGGCTCCTGTGCTCCCGCCTTCTGATTCTGAAGAAACGGTCTTCACTCACTACCACTGGAGCACCTGACCTGACCTGGATAACCTGGTAAGAAATTATCTTTTATTTTAAATGAATCACATTTGACTGTTGTTTTTATTTAATTTATACTTCTGGAAGATTTGTGCTAATTAAAGTTACAGGCACGATATAACGAAGGTAAGTGTAGAAATTGAACTGGTTTACCTCAGAGATAAACACCTGTAGAAAACTGAACATTCTTAACATTTAGCAGATAACTAGGAAATTGTCTACTAAAATGTGGAAATAATGACTTTTCAAAACATTTTCACCCGTGTTTTCTCCATATAGTGTCCTCATGATAACAGGAGGGTGAAACAGTAAAAGCACTGTGGCCTATTCTTTCTCTTTACTACCTTTATAACATGTGTATATACAATACACAGAGAAAAACTCTGAGGAGATTGTGACAATACTTTACTTTATTTTAATGTGATTTAGGTGAAATAGGTAGAGGTGATAAAAAAACGTTCATAATTATATCATTTCTAAACATTACTAAAAATATGATTGTTATGATTACGGTAAAGATAAGGTAATTTTGCGCCGTTCAGAAAGTCAGTCAGACCCCCCCATTTTTTTATTTTTAAGTTCTGATAGTCTTATGCTCATGTAACTTGCATGCTTTATACATACAAATAATGGGTTATGCCCTGGTTGTTACAGTAGCATGCTCTATTTTATATAAAAAAAAAATTCTTTACAGGTAGCCTGAAGCAGAACCGTTTGCTGAAAACTGTCAGTAAGAAAGAGCTGGAGACAGCGCTTGGTAAATGGTTCACAAATGCAAGAGACAGAGAAGGCAACCGTGCTTTGAGAGCCCAGCGGGACCATGATCGGAGGGCAGTAAAGCCGGAAGTGTAAGTCATATAACCTATAGCTAGGGCTGCACAATTAATAATATTTTATACTGATCACTATGTTTTTGCCTCTGTTTAATCAAGGGAATACTCCACCCTGTGATGAAAAAATATCTTATAAATTACTTATCCTCAAGACATTCTATATACGGTGGCTGAGACAGCTCAACATGCTGCAACTTGAAGAAACACATGCAAATAGAAAAAAAACACCAGCAAATTAAAAAAACAACTTTATCAGTTTAACAACACATGTGCTGCAAACCCTCACAATGCAACCAAGTACAGAAACATGCTGCAAGTCCTCACAACACAACCAAACACAGAAACACACTGCAAATACTCACAACACAACCAAATAGCACAGATCACAATGTTTCAAGGGGACCACAATAAGTGACAAACCTGTCTGGGACTGCTTATTGTTCAATGTCTATTCGTCAGTGTTGTTGTCGATGACTTGAAAGGTGAGTTGTTCATTTATTTTAACATTATTTATGATTCCTTCACCTTTTGGATATTATTATCCTAAATAATCTGATGAAATACACAATTAACTGTAAAACGTTATTATGTTAACTGGCAAAGCCAAGGAATCATGATCAGGATGTTAAAATAAACAAAGATTTGCTATTTGCAGGGCAAATGAATTGGTTGCGTTGTGAGGATTTGCAGCACGTGTTGTTTAACTGATGAAGATGTTTTATTGATGTGCTGGTGTTTTTTCTATTTGCATATGTTATCTTCAGTTGCAGTGTGTTGAACATTCTTGGCCACCGTGATCTGAGGTGTGACTTACATCTTTCAGCTGATCAGAATCATTGTTCTAATCACTGGCTTTTGTCAATGGCCAAATATTCGTTTAAGAGTCAAGTTCAGACGCAAGGGTAATATTTTAATTGTTACATTCACAAGTTTTGGAATCCATGACTGGTCCCCCGGCATAAGTTATTACTGTGCGAGGCAGAGGTGGGAACAATTTACTGATGAGATTCTAGGATATGTCTTAATTATATTGTTGCATGTTTTTTTAGATGCTGCTGTGAATGGTACTATTTTAAAATGTACTAAATTGCCTTTTCTGTCTTCTCTTTCTTTACTGTTTTGTAGGTGTGCAGCTGAGGAATCTGCATAGACCCACCAGTGAACTGATTTACTCAGTAATTCTGTTATTCCTGTTTCTTGTTTACTTGAATTAATTAGAATTAAATGTGATTTACACATTACGAGTTGAAGTCATTTATTTTTACAGTTCAAATACTCAACCATGTAATTTTAAACATAGAGCAGCACATAAAATCAACTAATATTAGTTTTTTGTTTGGTCAGGCACAGTTTTACATTGTAACTGAGGTTTGAAATGGTTTGACAGTGAATTTTCCATAGTAGCACATTAAGTTCACCCACAGAAATCAATGATGAAATTAATAAATAGGACCCAAATCTCACCCACTGTGGTCCCACAACAAACCCCATAAAGGGGCCATTTGTGGGCTGACCCATGATTGAGTCATGTGGGCCCCATAAGGGTCCTCGTTGTTGCCCATTTTGGCCCCATTTTTAACACCTATTTAGGACCCAAATGGGCCTATATAAAGAACACCTATACCCAGTCCCAGTGGCCCCTCTGGGCTAACACACATGGGGCCCATGTGGAGCTGATGGACAAATTTCTCTGGGCCCCATTTGGGTTGCCCATGCAGGGCCCAAGTGACAGCCCATCAAAAACCCACATGGGGCCCACATGAAAATGTTGGCTGGGTGTCTTGCTCTGTTTGCTTCTTTATGGTGTCTCAGGTTTCTATTTTTGTCTGACCACTTCGGGTGGACGTTTATTAGTCCCACTGTTAAACAAGGCCCTGTTGGATTCTGTCAACTCTGTACCCCCTAATGAGTTATTTTTATCGATTTGAATCGAGGTGGTTGCAATTCTTTCCCACAACACCTCTCTTGGTTCCACTACAACACAATTATAATTAGATTGTTCATATAATTCTGCATTTAATTCTACCAATGGTTCTTCATCTTTAGTATTTGGTTCTTTTATAAAATCAAACAAGTGCATTACTGCTTTACTAGGTTCAGGGCCTTCCACTAGGTTGCACAATATCGTGCTTAGTAGTCGAGGTTTCCATCTGCTTTTTATTGTCTCATACCAGTTTTTCTCTGGAAAAACCTGCTGTAACACATCAATGCCATGAACATATGTAATAGCCCACAATTCATCCTGTATTTGCTTCTCTGTCTGCCACCTCTCTGTTGTTTTTATCTTTATATGTTCTCTCATCCCAAAAAAGTCCTCTCTTTTCCAACTCTATGTCTATCAAATCCATACACTATTTATTCTATTTTCTCCTATTCTCCACTGCTCACGCGCACTGTGTGTGTATATGTGAGTGTCAGGGGGTGACGTCACCATGTGCGTTTGTGTGTCTCATATGCTCTGTGTTCGTGTGTGCAAATCGCGTGTCTGTGCTCCTCTCATTTGCTCTCATCAGCACAAACAAAACAATTGATAACAGAGAAAACACCAGCAAACATCAGTGGTGGCCCGTCAAAGCCTTCTCTGCTAAAACCTTCTAAACATTGTCAGAAGCACTGACCCATATTTACAACCTAAATTCTAATATTTGTTCCATGAAATTATATTAATTTATTCTCAACAGTCTATTCTCTTAATTTTGTAGTGTTTTTCTTGGCTGCACTGCTTCCAGTACGTGTATCTGGAAGTTAGATTTTTATGTCCAATCAGATTTCAGCCTCTATGTGCTGCCATGTCCATCTTATCTGCCCAGGGCCTTCAGAATCAGTAGTGCTGGCCTTTTTACCTTAGTCTCTATAAGAAATAAATCTGTTTCTTTAACCAATCAGATTTCAAATTCACCTCACAGAATTGCATCAGCATTTTTTCGTCCAATGATTGGTTGGTCAGAGGGAAACTGTTACAGCCAAGTTCTAATAGCAAAACATGTCTGTTGCGCTCTGCACACATAAAAACATATGAGTTTGACTTTTTTATGCCTATGGAGGAAGAGAAATTGATTTGTCTCAGACATACTTAAAAATTACATTTTCAAGAAAAGCTAGACATTGTGAGAAGAGCTAGCTGAAGCTAGCTAGCTTGTCTCAGCCCGATAAAGGGTTTGGTCACCACTTCCAGACCAGTGCCTACGAGTGGTACCACTGGCTTACAGCCTCTGTGTGGTGTAGGAGGAGTGGTTAAAATGTTTATATGCATCTCTGGTGAGTAGGGTGTATTTAATTTACATTTTTATGTTTTTGTCATGCTATTAAAAAATATTGATTCTGAACTGCTCCAACCTTTAATGGTCAGCCATTCATTTATATGCAGACTGTATGAATAGAGTATGTATGGCCACCTGAGTTTAGCAGTTGTCTCTCAAACAGGGGGAGGGAGGAAACGATCAGACATAGTCTCAGATAAATGTTTGTAGGAATCTCATTTTTCATGATATCTTCATTCAATTTAAAATATAAACTAATGAGACATGTGGCTTTTAAACCATCTGGATTGCTCCAGGCCTGATTTCATGTACTTATATATGAAGAATTTAAAATGTTTAATTTGGGAAAATATTTTGTGGTACTTCATTATCTATAACTTTCTATAACATCTTTTTGAGCAATATCAACTTTGAATAATGGACAGTAAACCTCTAAGTGTCTTCTTTTTAAAGATATTTATGTATGTATGTAACCCACTTTTATCAGGAACGGTTAACATTTAAGTTAGTTAGGGCATTTTCAGCTGTGAGTCCCAAAATCTGTGCCAAAGGCTAACAGGTTAAGTTGGAGGTTGGATTGCATCAAGGGCTCTAAGCCCTTTCCTGTTTGCAGTGGTGATGGACAGGATGACACATGAGGTCAGACAGAAGTCTTCATGGTCTATGATGATTGTGGATGATATTGTGATTTGTGATGAGAGTAGGGAGCAGATGGAGAAGAGCCTGGAGAGGTGGAGGTATGTGCTGGAGGGAAGGGGTATGAAAATCAGTAGGAGTAAGACAGAGCACATATGTGTGAATGCGAGGGAAGGCAGTGGAGTGGTGCGGTTGAGGGAGAAGAGGTGGAGAAGGTAGAGGAGTTCAGGTACCTGGGGTCAACAGTACAAAGTAATGGAGAGTGTGTTAGAGAAGTGAAGAAAAGAGTGCAGGCAGGGTGGAATAGGTGGAAAAGAGTGGCAGTAGTGATTTGTGATAGACTGGTATATGCGAGAGTGAAAGGAAAGGTTTATAGGACTGTGGTGAGACCTGCTATGTTGTATGGTTTAGAGACAGTGGAATTGAGTAAAAGACAGGAGGTGGAGCTGGAGGTAGCAGAGCTGAAAATGTTGAGGTTTTCGTTGTGAGTGATGAGGATGGACAGGATTAGCAGCAAGTTTATTAGAGGGACAGCACATGTAGGACGTTTTGGAGACAAGGTGAGGGAGGGGCAACTGAGATGGTTTGGACATGGTTCAAAGTCAAAAAGCTTTTATTGTCATTTCAATCATATATAGCTGACGCAGTACACAGCAAAATGAGATAACGTTCTTCCAGAAAACTGGTGCTACATTTAACAACATAAAGCTACATAACAGAAAACAAAGAGCTAAGGACTAGTTTCCTTGACACATAAGGTGCATCGTGTGCAATCTGGTGCAAACAGTGCAAAAACAACAAAACACAGAGTAGGACAGGTGTGGCCAACCAGTCAGAGACATTTTTTACTGCGTTACCGCAAAGAGCCACATCGTACACATGGGCACACATGAACATCACCCATCCCTTCCTCTCACACACACACACACACACACACACACCTCTGCTCACCAGTAAGAACAGATCGATGCTTTGATTCCACAGACTCGCAGACGTATGTTGACCCAAACATTGACAGTATATTAAGCGCAGCCTGTTTGACATTGGGGTATTTTTCCATTGGCACACTTTTCCAGAACTTAATGGTCCCTTCCCTTAAAGCAAGTTTCAGTTGGTCCTGCTCACACAGATCGATCATCTACAACTCAGCCACAGCCTCATCTGTGATTAGTGGGGCTTTCAAACAGTCTGTCTCCACATTAATGGGTCGACGAGGAACGTAATTTGTGGCCTTTTCAGTTGTAGATCACGGAACCGGGTCACAAAGCTTTCGTGCATGTTTTCAACCAGTGTTGCATATCTTGCTCTTTGCTTATTCAGGGCGGCGCTGGTGACTTGCCCACTGGTTTAATCTCCCTTTTGAATATGCGCCTTGAACAGCTTCAGTTTGTTGACAAACGCAAACACACTTTGCACCAGGTCAGGCAGCCTTTTTAACTTACCCTGCAGGGTCATGTTCAGTCTGTCCAAGTGACACTGCATGTCGACCAAAAAGGCCCGATCCATAATCCTCTTGAGGTCCGAGAGCTCGGGATAGTCCTTGTCCTTTTCTTCCATTAACAGTTTCACGGCATTTCCCCCCTTTCTTTAAAGGTCCACAATCTTCATGAGGTGGGACGTGACTGGAGCTGAAGCAACCTCAGGATGCCTCGGGATGGGTAGAGAAAGAGAAGCAGTGAAGAGGAATTACCATAGCTGCTGTTCATAATATTAACAGCACAAGTTGATAATGTGCATGTGATCAGATGTACTGGAGCACAAGGTTATGATATGTGATGTGTGTAGACTTGCCTAAAAAGATACATTTTTAATCTGCACCTAAACTGGGAGTGTGTGTCTGAGCCCCAAACACTGTCAGGAAGAATATTCCAAAGTTTAGGGGCTAAATGTAAGAATGCTCTACCACCTTTAGTGGACTTTGCTATTCTAGGAACTACAAGAAGTCCAGAGTTTTGAGATCTCAGGTAGCGTGACGGATTGTAGCGTGTTAGAAGACTGGATAGATACATGGGAGCTAAACCATTTCGTGTTTTATAAGAAAGTAGCAGTAGTTTGCTGTCGATTCAAAACTTAACAGGTAACCAGTGTAGAGATGATAAGATTGGGGTTATATGGTCATATTTTCTCGACCCTGTGAGAACTGGCTGCTGCATTCTGGACTAACTGTAGCTTGTTTATAAATGACGCAGGACAAACACCTAGTAATTGTAGCCGGTATAACTAGGTTCGCTAAAGAGGGCAAGGAATAGAGAATGCACCTTAATAATCAGACAGACCAGGAAAATTACTTTCACCAAGATGGTTTTGATTTACTTATAAAAAAAAAGGTTCAATTGGATGTACATATGAGATGTAAACATTGAAAAAAATGGCAATGAAACAATAAAACAGTATAAAACAAAAAAAAATAGTTTTTACCTTTCTTTCCTTTAAAAGAAAACTTTAAATATCTTGAGCTCCTTTGTAGTTACTTGACCTAATTACATTTTGTTTTGTTTATATTATTAGATTAGATTCAACTTTATTGTCATTGTGCAGGGTACATGTACAGAGCCAATAAAATGCAGCTAGCATTTAACCAGAAGAGCATAGATAGTTAATTTACAAGTGGCAGTGTAATAAATAAGGTTATGAGGTTACACAGAAGGTGTAGTAATATGTACATATAACTGAATAAAGGTATATATAGTGTGTTTTTTATATAAGTATGATACAGTATGAAGTGGTATGACAGATATAGCTGTACAAAAGGAATGTTGTTATGAATATATACATCTAAAATATATATATATATATACAGTAATTTTTTTACAGTGAGAAAAATAAGTATTTGAACACCCTGCTATTTTGCAAGTTCTCCCACTTAGAAATCATGGAGGGGTCTGAAATTGTCATCGTAGGTGCATGTCTGTGAGAGACATAAAAAAATCCAGAAATCACAAATATATGATTTTTAAACTATTTATTTTTATGATACAGCTGCAAATAAGTATTTGAACACCTGTCTATTAGCTAAAATTCTGACCCTCAAAGACCTGTTAGTCTGCCTTTAAAATGTCCACCTCCACTACATTTATTATCCTAAATTAGATGCACCTGTTTGAGGTCGTTAGCTGCATAAAGACACCTGTCCACCCCATACAATCGGTAAGAATCCAACTACTAACATGGCCAAGACCAAAGAGCTGTCCAAAGACACTAGAGACAAAATTGTACACCTCCACAAGGCTGGAAAGGGCTACGGGGAAATTGCCAAGCAGCTTGGAGAAAAAAGGTCCACTGTTGGAGCAATCATTAGAAAATGGAAGAAGCTAAACATGACTGTCAATCTCCCTCGGACTGGGGCTCCATGCAAGATCTCACCTCGTGGGGTCTCAATGATCCTAAGGAAGGTGAGAAATCAGCCCAGAACTACACGGGAGGAGCTGGTCAACGACCTGAAAAGAGATGGGACCACCATTTCCAAGGTTACTCTTGGTAATACACCAAGACGTCATGGTTTGAAATCATGCATGGCAAGGAAGGTTCCCCTGCTTAAACCAGGACATGACCAGGCACGTCTTAAGTTTGCCAATGACCATTTGGATGATCCAGAGGAGTCAAGGGAGAAAGTCATGTGGTCAGATGAGACCAAAATAGAACTTTTGGGTCATAATTCCACTAAACGTGTTTGGAGGAAGAAGAATGATGAATACCATCCCAAGAACACCATCCCTACTGTGAAGCATGGGGGGTGGTAGCATCATGCTTTGGGGGTGTTTTTCTGCACATGGGACAGGGCGACTGCACTGTATTAAGGAGAGGATGATTGGGGCCGTGTATTGCGAGATTTTGGGGAACAACCTCCTTCCCTCAGTTAGAGCATTGAAGATGGGTCGAGGCTGGGTCTTCCAACATGACAATGACCCGAAGCACACAGCCAGGATAACCAAGGAGTGGCTCTGTAAGAAGCATATCAAGGTACTGGCGTGGCCTAGCCAGTCTCCAGACCTAAACCCAATAGAGAATCTTTGGAGGGAGCTCAAACTCCGTGTTTCTCAGCGACAGGCCAGAAACTTGACTGATCTAGAGAAGATCTGTGTGGAGGAGTGGGTCAAAATCCCTCCTGCAGTGTGTGCAAACCTGGTGAAAAACTACAGGAAACGTTTGACCTCTGTAATAGCAAACAAAGGCTACTGTACCAAATATTAACATTGACTTTCTCAGGTGTATCATACAAATAAATAGTTAAAAAATCATACATTGTGATTTCTGGATTTTTTTTTTTAGATTATGTCTCTCACAGTGGATATGCACCTTCAGACCCCTCCATGATTTCTAAGTGGGAGAACTTGCAAAATAGCAGGGTGTTCAAATACTTATTTTCCTCACTGTATATATATATAGTCATTACCTGATTCTATATATATATATATATATATATATATATATATATATATATATATATATATATATATATATATATATATATAGTCATTACCTGATTCTTTGTGTTGTGATTTAATCATTTATTATTGCATTAGCTTCATTATTTCGTTTATTATTTTTCTAAGCTTATCGGGTTGAGGTTTCCCTATTTTAATGGGTTCCATTTCTTTTGATTTCTATTCTTTGAATTTAAATTTTGAGTTTGAATTTGTGGTACAATGTTCTTTTTGTTTTCTTAAGTGTAGTGATTTTTTCTAATTTCTTTTGCGATCTGTTAAGTGCCTTTCCTTTGTTCATGTGCCTTTGTGAGGATCAAGTAACGAGCAGTTTTTTGGGCTGTTGACTGTGTCGAGAGCCAGGCTGTTGTAATGCGATGCTTGTTTTAAGTTGTTTTAAATTACTTTTGTTTTCTTCTTTTGCCTTCAGGAGTGGGGTGGCCAGTGGCAGCAGATTAGCATCTTGTGGTGGTGGGTTCCTTACCTGGTTGCAGTGCAGTGTTCACAGTGAGGTGTGGTGTGCTGTGGTGCGTGTGTGCACGTGTGAGTGTTCTCTCTGCTTAGGACCCTGTGTGCTCTCTGTTTAGGACATCAGGCCTTCTCCCACTCTGAAGTGTTGTTTGTCTTTTTATTTTGTTTAAATCTGAAATTATTTTAAATAAAGTTTTGTTATTTACTCAACTCTGGTCTGATACCTGACCCAGTCGTGACGAACCTGTGTGCCTTAAGGTTGAGGGCAGTCCCGGAAATAGTAGTCGGTACAAATTATTAGTTGGCATCGCCGCAGTTGGCGTAGTCGGTACAAATTACAAGTTGGCATCGCCGCAGTTGGTGTAGCCGGTACAAATTACGAGTCCACAACACCACACAGAGTTGTGTGCTGATGCCAAGTTGTTCCAGCTTCAGGGTTAGATTGGATGGGCTAACTGTATTAAAAGCTGAGCTGAAATCAACAAACAGCATCCTGGCATAGGTGTCAGGGTTATCCAAGTGAGTCAGGGCAGAATGAAGTACAGTGGAAATGGCGTCCTCAGTTGATCTATTTGGGCGATAGGCAAATTGGTAAGGGTCCAGGCTGGATGGCAGACAGGCTTTAAGGTGGGTGAGGACCAGTCTTTCGAAGCACTTAGCGATGACAGGTGTGAGTGTGACGGGATGAAAGTCAGTCCAGTTCTGTTGCAGTGGAGTGCTTTGGCACCGGCATGATGGTAGCAGACTTGAAGCAGGTGGGGACAATTGCCTGGGCCAAGGACAGATTAAAGATGTCCGTGAAGACCTCGGCCAGTTGCTTCACGCATGCTCCGAGTACACGACCAGGGATGCCATCAGGGCCAGCTGCTTTCCTTGCATTCACCCTTCCCAGGTTGGTGCACACTTTAGAGGTGGAGAGTGTAAGTGGCTGCTCACCTGGTCACGGCTCTGTTTAGAGCAAGGGCTCCATGTTCCCCTTTTCAAAGCGAGCATAGAAGAGGTTGAGCTCGTTGGGGAGTGAGGCAGAACTGGTTGCAGGTGTTGCATTGGGTGGTTTGCGGTCAGTGATAGCCTGTATTTCTTTGCCACATGCGTCGGGGGTCAGCAGAGTTGAAGTGCTCCTAAATCTCCTCTTTGTAAGCATGTTTGGCTTTGCAGATTCCCCTCCTCAGATTAGCTCTGGTGACGCTGTAGGCCCCCTGTTCTCCAGTCCTGAAGGCAGTATTGCGTGCTTTAAGCAGGAGAAGGACCCACTGGTTCATCAATGGCTTCTGATTGGAACACTTTGGAACACTTTGATGTTTTTTAGTCTAGTCACCCGATCCACACGGCTATTGATGTGATCAAGAACAGCGTTGGTGTAGGTGTTGATGTTGGTGACGGAATCAGTCGTGGCCTGTGAAGCGAATTCACTCCAGTCTGTGTGTGAGAACTGCTGCTGGAGAGAAGCGTCAGCTCTATCCAGCCAAACTTTAACTTTAACTTTAACTGAGATGGCATAAGGAAGAAACCTTGAGAGGAACCAGACTCAAGAGGGAACCCATCTTCATCTGGGTTCCACCGAATGTCCATTTATTGCAGATATACAATGTTGCAGGGTACAATGTTGGTGATCAGAAGCAAACTGTAGTATTGAGTCAGTGTAGCAGACTGTTGACATTAACTACAGTCCAAATCCATCCTTAAAGCTCTCGTTCTTACTCCGGAATTTCATGGAACCACCCAAGGCGTTGATGAGAAACTGTCCTCAGCTGCACAGAGTGGCCTCCAATCGAAGAGGACACTATCCAGATGCAGGCCTGGACGAAGTGGGAAGATATGCGGAGGGAAGAGGGGCAGGAACAGTGGTCACTGGAATCTCAGAAGCATGTAAGCATGTTTAACTCGACTGAGACAGAGAGAGAGAGAAAGAAAGATATGGATCATTATGTGGGCATTGTGTAGTTGGGGACTCCGGCAAGACTCGCTATGGCAGCATAACTAAAAGGGAGAATCAGAAGGTAACACAGACATGAGGGATCTCTGGAATAAGAGATGACCCACCACACCACCGTCAACAAACCTGAGTGAACGTGTGAGAGTGAGGGGATGAAAGCATACAAATATCCCAGTTCACCAAACAATCTATATTTATTTTCTCTCCACATCTGCTCCTTTACCTAAGAAAAATCTGTTGATAAAAGACTTGACTAAATAAATATGTTTTCAGCCTTGACTTGAACACTGAGACTATGTCTGAGTCCCGAACACTGATTGGAAGGCTGTTTCATTACTGTGGGCTTTATAAGAGAAAGATTATTTCTCTTCATTATTATTTGAAGTACCAACAAATAGCCTGCACCTTTTGATCTAAGTAGGCATGGAGGATCATATTGGTTCACTTAGATACTGTGGCACAAGACCATTAAGTGCTTTATACGTTAATAGTAGTATTTTATAATCAATGCCAGATTTAATTGGGTCAATAATCACACCAAGGTTTTTGACTGCTGTACACACTGAGATAGAAACACCATCCAGAGATGCTACGTAATCGGAAAATTTACTTCTAGCTGCATGTGGTCCTAGTAAAAGTAAGAGTTAAGCAGAAGAAAGTTATCAAGCATCCACTGTCTAATATCCTTTACACATTCCTCAACATTTTTAAGATGATCTCTCTCATCTGGCTTTGCTGAAATATACAGCTGTGTATCATCAGCATTGCAATGGAAGTAAATACCATGCTTATGTATAATTTCACCAAGAGGCAGCATATATAAAGAGAAAAGCAGTGGGCCTAAGACAGATCCTTGCAGAACACCAAACTTTACCTCAGAGACTCTGGAGAACTCACAATTTACATCAACAAACTGATAGCGATCAGTCAGATAAGACCTAAGCCAGGAGAGAGCTGTTTCCTTTATTCCAACAACGTTCTCAAGTCTAGCAAGCAGGACTTGTTTTGCTCGACCTTAGTGCAGCTTTTGACACCATTGATCGTACGATCAATGGTGTCAAAAACTGCACTAAGGTTGAGCAAAACAAGTAAAAAGACAAAACCCTGATCAGAGGCCAATAACAGGTCATTTACCACCTTACCTAGCGCCATCTCTGTGCTATGATGAGGTCTAAATCCTGACTGATACGCTTCAAAAATGTTATTCCTCAGTAGATGTGAGCATAACTGCTGTGCTACAACCTTTTCTGAAATCTTGGAGATAAAGGGCAGGTTTGATATTGGCCTGTAGTTGGACAGCTGACATTAGTCAAGGTGAGGTTTCTTAAATAGGTGCTTGATAACTGCCAGTTTGACGGATTTAGTTACATAACCAGTGCTAATGGAAGAGTTTATCAATTTTAAAACAGGTTCAATTACCTCTGGAGTTATCTGTTGGAAGAAACTTGTAGGCAAGGGATCAAAAATGCAGGTTGATGATTTTGATGAGGATATAAATGAAATTAATTCTCTTAAAAAGGAGTAAAACTTTGTAATTGATTGTCTTTGTATTTGATTGTAATAACACTGCAGTCTACAGAGTTATTCATAAATTAGTTTGGATTTATATTAATCATCTGGATTTTTTGCCTGGTGTTTTCAACTTTGTTATTAAAAAAGTTCATGAAATCATTACTACCTATTGATGGTGTGTATGTTTGTGCAGCACTTTAATTTCCTGTTAATTTTGCTAATTTCTCCACCCTAATTTTGAGGGTGGAGAAATATGCAGATCTAGCAGCACTAAGTGATTTTTTATAACTTTAAATTTTGTTTGACACTGTTTATATTAAAATTTTCCGAGTGGTCTGTTTTAAGGTGCGCGTATGATCAGTATACCACTGTGCTAATATTTTCTCCCTGATCATTTTGGTCTTAAGGGGAGCTACATCATCTAGAGTTTAACAAAATGTTGATTTTAGGTATTCAGTGGCCCAGTCAAGCTCTGCGAGGTAAGACGGAGCTCTAATTAATATTGACAGTTCCAGAAGATTATTGATAAAACTTGCTGCTGTAGCTGACATGAATGTAAGCTTAACACTGTAACGTGGATAGATACTAATGCAATGACTGAGGCAGATTTTAAAAGAGATGAGGTAATGGTCTTAAATATCTTCAGACTGTGGAATTATGACTAAATATTTTATTTTTAATCCCAATGTTAATAACAAATCAAGAGTGTGTTCACCACTATGAGTGGGTCCAATAACATTCTGATTAATTCCAAATAAATCTAGAATGGACACAACTGCTGCTTTTATCAAAATGAATATTAAAGTCACCAACAATTAATGCTTTGTCTGACTAGACCTGCTTTTGGACACTAAATATTTTATGTTGGTGTAAAGAACTTTAAATGTTGTACATTTGTGTTTAGTTTTTTGTGTGACGCTTAGCTTCTTAGCTTATTATTATTAATAGCTGCGACGCTGCCTTCTCTGCCATTTAGACGGGGCTGGTGTATGTAACTATACCCAGGAGGACTGGCTTAATTTAATGATACATATTCATTCGGTTAAATCCATGTTTCTGTCAAACACATTTTATAAACTCCTGCTCTGTAATAATTTCATTTATAGTCAGCGCTTTTGACATAAGAGATCTAATATTCAACAATCCTATCTTTAGATCAGAGGTGCTGCCTGTGCATTCAGTCTTTTTTAATTTAATGATAATCAAGTTATTTAAACAGACTTTCAGAAAATTTTTACATTTTGGTTTTGCTTGGGGGACAGACACAGTCTTAATTTGGTGGAACCTGAGTGACGACTTTGTGCAGCTAGCAGACGGTTGGTTTAGCCTGTGTGGAATTTTTTGATAGGCATCAATACAGCCAGTCTATATTCAGCAATAATTATCAGTTAAATTGTTTTAATATCATTTAATGGACTTAGTATATGTTTGCTTTTAATTAACCTGCCTAACAGGTTGACCTTAGACCAATGTAACCCAAGCCTATTGCTTGCTTGCAAAGAAAACCACAACAGAGACCATTTAGAAAAAGACCACCATGTTTATTAGGGACGACACTCCCAGTGGGAACACTTAGAAAAAAGATGACAAGGACGACAAACCAGCCAAGGGCTGTTAAGAGAAGGGCCCTAGTAGGGCTCAGGAGAAAGGAACTCATAGGGGTTAGGCCCAGGGCCAGGCTCAGGCTCAGACTCAATCATGATGACACTGTCAGGAGATGCCCAAGGAGTAGGAGGGGAAGAAGGCCCATGAGGAGGATTGCAGGGAGAAGTGGGAGAATAGGAAGGAGAAGCACCTTGACGAAAATCAGGCGAGGTAGGCCCAGAGTCAGGCCCAGAATCAGGTGCAGTGTCAGTGTCAGAAAAGAGGGGAGCCCCAGGGGGAGGGCTGACAGGCAGAATCACCACAGGGTCAGTCTGCGTGCCCACATCAACGGAGGAAGGAGGGGTGTGGGCAGAAGGGGAAGAAGTAGGAAGATCAGGACCATCAGAAGGGTCGACCAAATAGTTGTCCAAGTCATCAAGCATCTGGAAATGGCGATAGGGAGAAATGGGAGGACTGCAAGCCCTAGGGTAAGGGCGAGACCTCTTGCGTCTAGTGGTTTTGCAACGAGCTAAGAAACACACAAGAAAGAAGAAACAAGGCCAAGGTCAATGAATAGCATGGTGGCAAATAAATAGGAAAAACCAGTCCAGTACACTAGGGACTGAACTAGTGCACAGCCAAGCTTAAGAAAAATATCTAACACACAGCAGTATAATCAACTATAACCTTAGCATTAGCAGAAGAAGTGTATAAGAGCATTAAAACAAAGGTCGATATATATGTATATATATATATATATATATATATATATATATATATATATATATATATATATATATATATATATATATATATATAATCATAGAATAAGATAAAATAAGAAGAAGGGACTTACACATAATCAAGAAGAAGAAAATAAGAAAAATATCCAGAGAAACTAAAGACTAGTCCAAAACGGTGTTGCTCCAACAAGCGTTAAGACAAGAATGAGGAAGATAAGATAAGTTTTAAAAAATAAAACCCCAAGAAGGCCCGAAAATAAGGGGATTATAAGCAAGGGAGATCACGTGGGGGAAAATGACGAAGAGAAGGGGAAGAACCAGGAGGAAACAGAAATAATGGGATTTAGGAAAAACCACGTAATGCATAGTAATGAGTAGGAAGGGCCCAAAAACTGGGCAGGTCAGAAATAATTGGATTTGGAGTAAAAACATGTAAATAAAGGTAGGAGGCGCCTAGAGGCGCCTGCACATAAATAGGAGACGATCTCAGCAGTGGTGGTAGTCTCTTTTTGGAGTCCCTGTTTTGCAGTTCTTTGTGAGCAGTGGGAATACCTTCAAGACCGGTCTGAGGATTTTCTTTCTGGATTTTATTTGTTACTTTTATCCTTTGGTGAGCTTAGATTTTGGAAACTACCTAAAAGTTCTGGGTGGGAATCACCTTAGGTGATTTACCCCGTAGGGTTTTTGGGGACCTTCCTTTTAAAGCGCTTGCAAGCATCTATTATTCTGAAAAGGAGTTTTCTTCTGGAATATATCTGTTTTGGTGATTGATCTGCTCTGCAGAGAAAAGAAATAAACTTGTATTTTGCTGTCCTTCTCATCCAAGTCTCTGGGCCTTTTATTGGGAGTTCTAACCGAGTTAGTGCTAATTAAGAACCAAGAAGGTAAACTTGGAGCACTCCTGAGGTGTTTGGTCTCAGAGGGGATTCTGAGATCCGACATTTTATTGGTGCCGAAAACCCGGGAGCTTCTCCAAGGGATCGAACCAGGTAGCCTGAAAAACCTGATCCAGGGACCACTTACCCAGCAGTCTACAGAAGCCGGCCCAAAAACAGATCAAGGTAAGCAGACACCTTTTTGAAATATAAAAGTCTGTGTAATTTGACATATCTGTGGCCTGCTGTGGTGGGGTGGCCCCGGAAAAGGGTGGACGGCACCTGACCCAAAGCAAAGAACCAAGGCAAAAAAGAGAGGCTTGGATTGTGGAAAACAGCGAAGATTAGTTAAGTGAGTGACAAGATAAGAGAATACTGGTGGTGAAACAGCCAGGGCTGACGGGATAGTCAGGCACTGTGGTATAACAGTGGGATAAAGGATAATAGCAGTGAAACAGCTAGGGCTGACGGTATAGTCAGGTGGTTTGAATTACTGGCGGTGAAACAGCCAGGGGCTGCACGGAAGCAGTGGTTGGGGGGCCCCCGGTGTTTAAAACAAATGTGTTTATGAATAATATGTGATTAAGCTCAATGTGTTATTGATATTATTGTGATATTGAAATCCAAATGTGTTGTTGATGTGTTGATGAATGACTAAATGCTGTGTGTTTGATACAAATGATAGTTGAATGAATTGAAGAAGAGTGTAGTAGTAGGACAAGGGATTAGGGTGTTAAAGCACCAAAAGTAAGGAGCAGAACATAACAGGGAGTGGATGAGTGTGTTGGAGATAGAAACGAGAGGAATCAGGACACATTTCTTCGACGAGCGAACATACCTAGATATAAACGGAGTAGAGAAGTGGCAGACTGAGAGGGAAATAGCAGACAAATTGTGGGAGTTGACAACATTCAATAAATTACACCCGCTAAGAAGGATATTCCCAGAAGACAATTGGGAAAAGGTGATTAGAGAACTTTGGCGACCCCGAGTACTGAGTCCCATAATACGCACGTTGTTAGAAACACCTAAACCAGGACAGGCAGTAATACCATTAGCAGAATTAGTGCAAGACCCGTGGGACGAAGATAGCGAACCAGTTGTAGAAGTATTCGCGGCAGGGCCTGAACAATATAATTATTGCTCGGGACTGACAGCAACAGTAACCGTTGAACCGCGAGTGGTGCAGTGGGAAAGAGGAGCGGCAACCTCAATTTTAATAGATAAAATAAATTCATTGGGGGGATTAACTAGGAAAAACCCATACAGAAGCGGGTTGACAGTAAAAAGAATATACGCAAAACTAAATTGGGTAGAATCAAATAGAAACCCAGGACCCAGATCAGACGCAACAAGGGCAAGACAAGGGTGCATGATGGAAAAGAAACAGTGCACACCACTAGTAACCCCAGTGTGCATTATAATAAATCAGCACAAGGGCGCAGGGAAAGAGATAGAAAAATACATGAAGAAATGGTATGAGCAAACAAAGGAAAGCTTGCAGTGGCCTGAGGAAGGATCATTCAGTGAAGAAAAGTGTAAAAGGCTGAAGGATTGGATAGAATATAGGGGAGAAGGAAAAAGGGAAAAATTTGAGAAAATGAAGAGGAAGTGGGAGATAGTTAACTGGTTTCAGGAAGAGGGAATGAGGAGAAGGATGGAAAATGCAGTGGAAGGAAAAGAGAAGAAAAAACTACAATGCAACTGCCGAAATGAATGTTATTGCAAAAACTGCGAGACAACGGGAGAAAGGGAGCAGGAGAGGGGGAGCGAAGGGACTGCCCCACCATGGGAGAAATGTGAGGAGCAGCAAAAACCGCCCCCCTACAATGATAAACCGCCCAAATATACGACAGGACTGTATCCACAGTTGCCGCTAGCACTCGAAGACCCGAGACGAGTCATCATAGAGTTAACAGGCGGCACAGTGGAAGGACTCGTCAGATCAGGGTACAGAGTAGGTAGCGGGTCAGAACTGGCTGAAGATGAAAAAGTCCAGTCAGGAGGGAATGAGAGCAGCGACCAGAGTGAGAAAGACCTAGAGGAACAAGAGAATATGCTGGAAAAAGAACGTCCCCGGGACGTAGTGGACGAGCCGATTGAAGGGCATACTTCGGACCCTGGAACGTACCAAAGTGATACAGAAAAAGTGGCCGGATGGCAAAACTACGGCCTCGGAAGCAGGAGCGAACAAATTAAGTATAGCACCCCATATTCAGGCAGACAAAGAGAGCAGAAACAGGTGGATACACAGGAAGAACAGGAAGAAGGCTGGAGAAGTGTGATACCAAAAGAACTAGCAGATGCCTGTTAGGAAGAACATAGAAAAAGAAGAAGGTCAACAGAATCAGTGAACTTTGGCAGCGAGGGGTCCCTGATGAGCAAAAGGCCAGCAAAAGAAAAAGATCAAAGAGAAGATCAACAGAGCTGGGAAAAAGGAAAAATGGAATATGATGACCTGGACTGGGACCCCTTGGGGGAACAGTTGAAACGGCCAGAAGACAAGAAAAGAAAGCGAGAACTGGGAGAAATAGTACATCTGGAAGGGGAAATGCGACTAGTCCCAGCGAAAATTGTAGAGAAACGAAAAGTAGGAACACAACAACTCCTGGAGTTAAGCCATAGCATGCTAAAAAATTTGGATGAAATGAACCAAAGTATGTCCAAACTAAGAATGGAGCAGAAGGCCGCGGTAAACAGAGAACACCAAACAAGAGAAGCACAGGCGGAAGCCCTGTACCACTTAAACAGACGGGTGGAACAAGTGAAAACAGAGCAAGGAGCAACAAAGGGTCATGAAAGCCATGTCAAATCCAAGACAACCGCAAGGGTGCATAAACCCTTTATAATACCAACATCCCACATAAGCACCCGCTCCATGACCAGGCAAAAGCAAAGAGGAAAAAAGAAGGAAGAATATCCTAGAAACCAAGGTTGCGTCGACCAGCAAGATGAAGATTTGATCAGCAGTGGAGAAGAAGCATCAAGGTCCGAGGACGAGGAAATAGATGGGGAAGGAGGAGCCAGCGGACTACCTCACACAAAAATGCTCCCATTGCTGGTCAAAGACAAGAAAGTTACCTACATACCATGGACGTTTATGGATCTGACGGGCCTGATAGGTCGCCTTCCAAACATATGGGAGGGAGCCCAGAAGTGGATCACCAAGCTGGAAGAACAAACAATGGGCCAATGCTTGGCTGTGGGAGACATGAAAGCTATCCTGTCCCAAATACTGGGAAAAGCAAAAATGACAGAGATCCTCATCCAGGCCCATATCCCAAAGACAGCAGATGATCCGAGTTACGACAATGTCCAACTGGGAAAAGTGAGACAGCAATTGTGGAACGCCCTGAGGGCACTGTATCCAACAAAAGCAGACCCAGGAAGGGTGGAAAAGATGAAACTGCAAGACGACGAAAGACCAGCCCAGTTTATCCTGAACCTGCAAAATGCCTGGAGAGAGGAAATGGGGTCAAGATGGGATGAAACAGAGACCAACCGGGCTCTGTTCAGAATGATGCTAAAAAGAGCCCTTCCAGAAGAAGTACAGAAAAAGCTAGAGGCAGTGGTAGGGCTGAACACCATACCCTGGTCAACCTTTGAAGCCAATGTAATTCACTATGTGGAGCTAGAAAGAAAAAGAGAAAAGGAAGAAAGAAAAGCAGCTGAGAACCTGGTAATGCAACTCCACAAGGCACAGTTGGGAGAATTGGCAAGGACTAAACAGAAGGGTCAGGAAGAAAAGAAAAAAGATGACCAACCAGTGACCCAAGCAGCCATGATGGTACCTGCAACAGCCGATGATGCAAGTACCCCATCAACCAGCAGTGCCAATAGCTCCACAACCTGTCATGATGCCACAGCCACAGCCACAAATGATGTATCAACCCCCGGCCCCAATGATAGCACCGGGGAACTACCAAATGGTCCCTCAGTATCAAATGGGGCCCCAATACCCCCAACAAAGAAAATTGGGGAAACCCCAGAGAAAGAGGAAGAGGGGGACCACCAAGACCCATGTCCAGAGGCCAGTGGGGCCAAGGAGGACAACCGGGAGCCTGTTGGAACTGTAACAATATAGGTCACCTGAAACGAGATTGCCCCCACCAGCAGAATATAGGACAAGCAGGCCCACCTTGAGGAATGGGGAGAAACCCCCAAGGACCGAACAATTGGGGAGGACAATGGTCAAGTGCCACCTCACTGCACCCAGTTCAAGAGCCAACAATGATGGTGGTAATTGGAGACAACCTAAAAGCGCCATTTCTGGTAGACACTGGGGCAACATATTCATCAATAGGAAGAGAAGGCTCGAAACTCCCCCTTACCCGTAGGGCAATAAAAACAGTAGGCATCTCGGGAAAAACACAGACCTTACGGTTCACCGAACCCCAGTGGATAACAATCGCCGGAATAAGCATCCAAACACCTCTGCTCTACTTACCAGCCACACCAGTAAACTTATTAGGCAGAGACGCGTTATGTAAATTAGGAGCAAAAATATATTGTGGACCCACCGGCGTGTGGGTCACACTACCAGATGCAATTACATCCCAGTATCCAGTACTATGGAGAGAACGAGAAGAAGACTGTCCAGAATTAGACAAGGTCTACTGGCTAGAGATCTGGGAGAAAGGAAAATCAAATCTCTGGAAAGCATTGAGCGAATGGAAACCATGGCTCCAACTCATTAAACCAGACTGTCGCGATGCCAGGAATCCACTGCATTGCGCAATGAAGTATGATGAGGGGAAACGAGATGAAGAATACAACAAACTATGGGACCAAACTCAAGAAGGAAGAATGTGTGGACTAAAAACCAAGTCCATCATTATAGGGCCAGAAGGAATAGCAGCTGAAGTAGAACTAGCGGAAGAAGTAAAAGAGTGGTACCAAGTAGACCAGGCAGCACCTCACATCACTCTGATGATCGGGCAGAATTTTGAATCCAAAGATTTAGGGCCAATGGTTAGACAAGCACAAAAAGAACAGGAATGGTGTCAGACACATAACACAAATGTAACAATAACTAAAGATAGGAAGTACTTGAGGATCAAAGGGGAAGGGACAGAACAAGTAGTGGCAACTCAGGTACTGGTCAGTCCTAAAAAGAAAAGTGAGGGAGAAGAAAAAACAGAAACGCAAATGACCCTAGTGTCGGGAGAACAGGAACTAACAGAACAAGAGAAAGAGAATGCCTTAAAGGTAATTCCAGAACAGCTGTGGACAAAGCACGCCACAGATGTAGGTCTAGTCAAATCATCAGGACAAGTCAAAATTCAGGTTAAACCCGAAGCTACCTTACCTTACCAAAGACAGTATCCTATATCACAGCAGGCTGTAGAAGGGATAGGGCCAACGATAAAAGGTTTAGTGGAAGCAGGGGTATTGATCCCAACTCGAAGTCACTGCAACACTCCCATCTTTCCAGTGAGAAAACCAAATTCAGACAAATGGAGGTTAGTGCATGATCTGAGACCAGTAAACCAAATTGTGATCGCAGAAACTCCAGTGGTCCCAGATCCTCACACATTGCTGTCGAATATTCCAGAGAGTACCCAATGGTACACAGTAATAGACTTATGCTCTGCATTTTTTAGTATCCCTCTGCACCCAGACTCGCGCCACTTGTTTGCGTTCACATATGGGGGCCGACAGTACACGTATACACGGTTACCACAAGGGTACTGTGAAAGTCCATCAATCTTTAACCAGGTGTTAGCGCGCGACCTCCAAAACTTGCAAATTTCAAGCTGTCTCCTACAGTATGTAGACGATCTACTCATCTGTTCGGAAACAAAAGAACAGTGTTTAGAAGACTCACTGACAGTGCTAAAAGCCTTAGCGGAAAATGGACACAAGGTCAGTAAAGAGAAGTTGCAATTCTGCAGCAAAAAGGTAGAATACCTGGGAAGGGTACTAGAGGGCACGACACAAAAAATTTCGCCCGCACATCTAGAGGCGATAAGAAATGCACCACGACCGGAAAACGTGCGTCAAATGCTGTCATTCCTGGGTATGGCAGGGTTTAGCAGACCGTGGATATGTGACTTTGCACTCAAAGCACAGCCACTAAGAGACATGATAAAGGCAGCAGGCCAGAATAAACCCAGCGCAAAACTAGAATGGACATCAGATGGAGAGGCAGCGTTTGAATTTATAAAAAACACAATGGCTTCGGCTCCAGCCTTAGCATGTCCAAATTACAGCAAACCATTTCACCTGTATGTTTCTGAACGACAGGGATTTGCGTCGGCTGTGTTAATGCAGCACCAGGAAGGAATGGCGAACCAACCCATTGCCTATTTCAGCACCGCGCTAGACACAGTAGAAAAAGGCATGCCCCCATGCTACAGGGCTATAAGCGCAGCAGCGTTCGCTTACCAAAAGGCCTCATCCATCACAATGGGGCACCCAGTAACCCTGTACACATCACATGCGCTGTTTTCGCTCCTAACAAGTCAGAAGTTCGTAATAACCAATGCAAGGAGAACAGGGTATGATGTGATTTTGTCATCACCGGAATTGACAATAGAACGTTGCAATACAGTGAACCCAGCAGAGAGGATGGTGCTGCCCAACGATGGCACACCACACTGCTGTAGAGAAGAGTCAGAGAAATTTCTAAAAGCACGAGCAGATTTAGAACCAGAACCGCTGGAAGAATCACAGCGGATATTTTTTGTAGACGGCTCATGTTATCGGACGATGGAAGGGAACAAAGCAGGGTATGCAGTGATAGAGTATGACCCCGAGACACAGGACCACAAAACAATAGCACAAGCCCAGGTCCCACAGCCATGTTCAGCACAACTAGCAGAAATCAAGGCACTAACTGCAGCTTGCAAACTAGCTGCAGGAAAAACATGCACAGTGTACACAGACTCTGCATATGCCTATATGGTATGTCATGTGTTCGGACCAATTTGGGCACAGAGAGGGTTCCAACGTGCAGATGGGTCTACAATTACTTATGGGCCGGCCATAAGGGATTTGTTGCATGCCATACAAATGCCACAGAAACTAGCAATAGTTAAGTGTAGAGCCCACAAAACAGATGGTACGATGGTAACCAAAGGTAACAAAGCTGCAGATGAAGCAGCAAAGAGAGCAGCAGTAGGCGAACAGAGTGTAATGGCAGTATTGATACCTGGAGAGCCAGAAGAGAGATCGGAAAATCTAACGCTTGCAGAGATAGTTCAGGGACAGGAGGCAGCAAGCCCAGAAGAGAAAGAATGTTGGAAAAAGAGAGGGGCATGGCAGGCAAAAGACGAAAAGATATGGAGGAGTGCAGATGGCATATGGGTGGCACCCAGAGCGCTACTGCCCATGCTGATTAGGGAGGTGCACGGACCGGACAACTGCAACAGAAAAGTAATCATTGACACAATCAGGCAAGAATGGTGGTCACCCTATTTGGCAAGCATGGTAGACCATGCATTAAGACAGTGTGAAGTATGTGCTAGGAACAACGTTAGAAAGAACTTCACAGCCCCCATCAGTCACATCCCAGTCCCGATGGGACCATTTCGACACATGGTAATGGACTTTGTGGATATGCAGGATAGGGTGTCAGGGAAAAGATACATCCTGGTGGTAGTGGACAGATTTAGTCGATGGGTGGAAGCGGTGGCAACAGCTGACAATACCGCAAAAACAGTCGCTAAATTCCTGTGTAGGGAAGTGATCCCTAGATTTGGAATCCCTGATCAGATCCAGTCAGACAATGGACCACATTTTACCAATCAGATAATGAAGGAAGTACTGAGAGCATTGTGTGTAAAACAAAAACTTGGATGCGTGTACCATCCCCAGTCCCAGGGAATGGTGGAAAGGGCAAATGGCGCTATCAAGGCAAAAGTGGCAAAGATATGTGCAAGCACCAAGTTAAATTGGGTACAGGCATTACCATTGGCATTGATGAAAATGAGGGCACAGACAAACCGGACCTTGCACCTGTCACCCCATGAGATAGTGACAGGACGGCCAATGTAAATGTCATTCACAAGAGGACCCTATAAAGGTCCAGGGTTGGAGCAATTGGAAAAAAAAAATGTCTAGCTATGTGAAGCACCTAACCGAAATCCATAGAATTGTATACCCACAGGTGTGCGCGGCCACACAAGCAAGTGAGGGTCCAACAGACAAAGAGGCAAAGAAGCTCGCGAGAGTTGAGCCTGGGGACTTTGTCTACATTAAGGTGTTTCAATAGGAAACATTGGAAGACACCAAGGCGGAAAGGCCCGTTCAAAGTGGTGTTGGCAACCCCTACCGCAGTAAAAGTTGAAGGTAAGCAACACTGGTATCATTTGAATCATTGTTGCAGGGCTCACGTGGAAGGACAAAAACCCACAGCAAGTGGACAAGACAAGCCCTCGGACGACGACGACTCGGACGACGGAGACGGCCCGAGCACCTCGCAAGGACCAGCAAGACGTACCCGCGCACAAGAGAAGAGGAAAGCAGAGAAGCTAGCCAAAAAGCAGGCAACACCAGAACCACAGGCTGAAGACTCCCCGGCTGCCCCGCAGCCGACTCTTCAGTTATCTCCAACTCCACAACTCACACCAGAAGACGCACAGGACGACGGTGCAGCCATCACAAACGTCCCACCAGAAACACCAGACGTGTACCTCCCGCTCCCGTTTTCCCCGTCTGACTTTTTACCGTTAGACCTCCCAGATCCATCACAGTATACAGGAGAACCATCAACCGACCCAGTAACGCCCACGCTCTCCCCCTTTGCTATAGTTGACCCACCACCGCTGTACGACACCCTAAACCCCGCCGACATAGCCTGGGAACACCAGTATGACTAAGCTACAGGCCGGGATGTTAGATCCCAAGCATAGACCATACCTCAAGAATCGAAACACGTAATTGTTCTCATGGTACTGGTGACAGCATCATTATATGCCATCACATGCACAACATTAGCATAGGCACAGACAACCTCGCAAAACGGCACCATAATTTCCAATGAAACCTACCCCAACATGACCAAGCCTACTCATACGCCGCAAACAAATCACTCCAGAAAGCGAAGGGAGGCAGGGCAGGGATTTGCCTACATAGCAGGGGTCGAAGTGTATCGATCAAACTTCACTCCAGTGCTCCCTGACTTGTGGCCACCAGCGAACGGCTCAATAGGTAATCATATGTGGTGTGCTTTAAATCTAATGGTAGCGGCTAACCACACTCAAATTGCCCAAACAACGGCCCTTTTTAGAAACAACCACTGGTATCAGGTTAGCTACTCGGTTAGTTACACTGGCCCCGCCATTCCGCACAGGGTGAACATACAGAGTTGGGCCGACAATGCATCCAACTCGGACTTCCTACTGACAGTGGAGGTAGGCGTACGACGACCAAATGTGTTAGACGACCTAAGTGATCCGACAGTAGCCATTGTAATTACAGGAAGCAAGCATGGTGCCTGTAAGCGGCTTCATGGCATTTGGCTACATTATTATTACACGCAACATTCAGCGTCTCGCTCCGCATCAGTACAACAAGCAGCGTAGCCGCTCACACACATGGAGCAGGATGGATGAAGAACTATAGCAGATCTTGCTCATACACACCGGACACAACTGAGACCCCCACAGACGTACGAGTGCGTGTCCATCCAGAACAGAAATTCCCCCTCTGTATTAAAGGACGAGGATCCATAGCCGTTGGTAGCGTTTCTAAAGCAGCATGTCTAGATACGCTGGAGGCTAACCACCCCATCATTAACATGATATCTAGTTGTAACACCTCACGGTACGGGTGTGAGCCCAATACCACCGTCCAAGTAATCATCCCTCACCTTAAACTAGGCACTTTACCGTTGGCTGACATATTTTGGTATTGCGGAGAACCACAAGTGTTGCAGATCCTCCCGAAGTTTTGGAATGGACTCTGCACGCCAGTCTTGTTGGAAGGACATCTCACTGTATTCGAGCTAAATGAGACTAGACTGGAGCAACTCCTTAAGCATCCCACGCATCCTCCGCCGCACTCGCGCACTCGCCGTGATATCTCCACGGCCTTGAATGATATAATTATAAACAGGTACTTTACATTAGGTAACTCCACACACCTACCGCAGTGGGACAATGACGCCTTCATATATGTAGACTGGTCCGGAGAACCAGCTGGCGTACCCGAACAATATCGCGCCCTACAAGAAGCATCATCCACTGCTTGGACTATATTCCTCCCCCACGTACAAGCGCATAGAAATATGAAGTGGATTAATTACATATGGTACAATCAGCAACGATTTATTAACCACACCATATCGGCCCTAGGACTTATGGCAGAGCAACTGCACGCCACCACAATGATGACTGTACAAAACCGCTTCGCCTTAGATACCATGCGCGGCCCAGACCAAGGAGTATGTACCCTTTTCGGGTCAGACTGTTGTGCGCTAATACCCTTGCATACCGGGCCAGCATGGTCCTTAAATACTGTCTTTAACAAAATGAAGGCAATGCGTAAGGAACTGACCCAAAATAATGCGTCCCCCGACCCAGCCTGGTACAAATGGTTGATGTCTGGCGACTGGTTAGCGGGCCTGATAAGAATTTTTACAATAGTAGGGTTTGTCATCATAGCAGTCCTGGCACTAGTATGCTGCGGCATTCCGCTTATTCGCTCTCTTATTGACAAGACAGTACACTCGCTTTTTGGCCAATATCTCATGATGAATGCCAGGTTGTCAGATGGACATGAGGAGGATCAGGATCAGACACTTTTGATCCATTCCGAGAAACTTTATCCTCTGCTCATGATCATGGCACTCCGACGGCCCGGTCCTTTACGAACGCAGGCCAAGCACTTGCCACAAAGTCTTCATCGTCCCTTTGGTACCTGTTACCTCACGTGCACCTCATCCTGCGTTTGTCCCACAGATGTACAACCCCACCAACACTTCCATTTCTTCACACGGCACAACCTCGGCTGTGGTGCCTGTCAGTGTCTGTTGACGCACCTCCGACCCCTGCCAGATCCAAGCCTTCAGTTAATTCCGTTAGAATTCAGCTCGCATAAAAATTAGGTTACTGCACACCCGTATCCCCCGTTGACTGAGATTGTAGAGCTAAAACATGCGACCTGGTATCCCCTAACCACTGACAGATATGTCTCCTTTCTTATTCATAACTGCAACCGTAGAGACTATCGACCGCTGCCATACATCATGGAACATGCTGACATCACCTTGCGATACACGCAGTGGATCCAAGATGGACCTACTGACATGACCTTTCCACTCACACATAGGCTCACTCTTACTGTACACACCTACACATATCGCCGCATTATTGCAGTGGCACACGCATATGGAAGCCACTCCCATCATGCGTTCCTTATCACCCCAAATGTCCCATTAGAGACTCTGATACAGTACCACACCGTCTCCTTCTGTGGCTACCAGCTATGGACGTCACTGACTCCACACCTCAGACACCGTTTTCAACAGCTCCCGAAGCAACCACCATATCGCGTCCCGGCCGGTGTGGACTCCATTGTGTGTGTGGCACCTACACTCCGAAACCGTCCCCTTACGAAACGAGATGTATGGCAGAACCTTCGGGCTGGACACAAACTGAACGTTCCCCTACCCCTCAGCATGAAACGCTTGGCGCCAAACCACAAGTGGTGGTGGTAGACGGATAGCACACTCCAGCCATCCCCATGTATTCTGTGTTGTTTTTCTGTATATGTATGTTTTTGCACAGGTCCAGACAATGGCAGTCGCCCGCTTACCTCCTGGACTGCCCTTGCCACCATCCTGCCCAGGGCGAATCTCCGGCCGCGGACGCCTTGATATCTTAACCTGCACTGTTCGCCACACCTACTGTCCGGGTACTCCTTCGCAGTCGCCGGACAACGCCCGCTATGCCTACATCTTTCTATCCAGCAACTGCCACTGTGGAGCCTGTCACACCATCGCACGCTATGCTCAGGCACCTTCGGCCTGGCTCGCCCCACAAGACCTACAGCAGCTTCCACCCGACCTCCTCCGACGTAGCATGGCTCAACCGTACCCGCCAGACCCACACATCCATGGCCTGAACCAACAGCTCCAGTGGACCACGTTTGCTGAAGATGGCCCTCGACCTCTATCCCTTATTTTAAAGCACGCTGATCTCACTCTGTGCAGTCAACATTGGATCCACGAGAACAATAGTTGCACGGACTATTCGCTTCACGCCACGCGTCCACTCACACTCACCACTCACACATACACCTTACGTCGCCTTATATCTGTAGCCTCGGCTTACGGTGGCATCACCACACATGCGTTCCTGCTCACACGGGACATCCTGCAGCAAGCCCACTTGGAGTATCACTCTGTTTCCTTGGCTGGCTATGTGTTGTGGTCCAGCCTGTCCAGGGACGAAGTGCAGACATTGAACAACATACCAACACGGCCACCTATTCATCCATTGTTTTACAGTACTGACTCGTCAGTACATGTTTCATCGCGTACACATCTCATACCTACCGACAGGTTTGACATATGGGCCTGAATGGGGGCGGACTGCCGGATTACCGCCCCCTTGCCCTTTTGGACTCGTCACATGACACCACGCCACCATTGGTACTGGCATTAAGGTCACTGTCACATCCCCTTCACATACTACAAACCACGGATCTGGTGTTCATTTCACACTGTCGCGCCACGGCGGGCAGAGTGGGAATTTTCCCTCACCACGTGCCGCAGAGGGTTTTTCGCCCACTCCTGATCCATGCTCAAGAAGACCAGTATATCTCTGATATGTAATAAGTTTGGAGGGGAATGGAAATGTGGAAGAGTAATGTGGAAGAGTAAGTGGAATTATAAGGATAAGTGGAATTTGGATATAAAGATATATATAAAGTAATGTGGAAATAAAATATATATATATATATATATATATAAGGATATAAGGATATAATGATATAAGGAAATATAATGGAAATATGTGGAAATATAACTTTTCTTAACTCTTTTAGTAATGTTGGTGTGGAAATGTAACCTTTTAATTATTACCTTTTTTAGTAATGTTGGAGTCTAACGTTTTATTTAGTTTTAACTTCTCGTCAGCTCGTGTAGTTTTAGGGCCGAGGCTCTCTAGCTTTGGCCTGTTGATTTACTTTACCTACAGAGCATATGTTAGAAACATGAGCTATTATTTGGAAAGTCTACTTTTACTATTGCTTCTATATCATCAGTAACATGTTGATGGTTATGTTGTTATTTATCAATTATCCGCTGTCTGTAAAGATGCATGCAAGCGCCACGTGAGAAGTAAGAAAGAGGAAGAGTAGATTGTGTGAAACTTTTCAGTTTCAGAGGGGGAAAGTAATGTGGAATTTTTTGATAGGCATCAATACAGCCAGTCTATATTCACCAATAATTATCAGTTAAATTGTTTTAATATCATTTAATGGACTTAGTATATGTTTGCTTTTAATTAACCTGCCTAACAGGTTGACCTTAGACCAATGTAACCCAAGCCTATTGCTTGCTTGCAAAGAAAACCACAACAGAGACCATTTAGAAAAAGACCACCATGTTTATTAGGGACGACACTCCCAGTGGGAACACTTAGGAAAAAGATGACAAGGACGACAAACCAGCCAAGGGCTGTTAAGAGAAGGGCCCTGGTAGGGCTCAGGAGAAAGGAACTCATAGGGGTTAGGCCCAGGGCCAGGCTAAGACTCAATCATGATGACACTGTCAGGAGATGCCCAAGGAGTAGGAGGGGAAGAAGGCCCATGAGGAGGATTGCAGGGAGAAGTGGGAGAATAGGAAGAAGAAGCACCTTGACGAAAATCAGGCGAGGTAGGCCCAGAGTCAGGCCCAGAATCAGGTGCAGTGTCAGTGTCAGAAAAGAGGGGAGCCCCAGGGGGAGGGCTGACAGGCGGAATCACCACAGGGTCAGTCTGAGTGCCCACATCAACGGAGGAAGGAGGGGTGTGGGCAGAAGGGAAAGAAGTAGGAAGATCAGGGCCATCAGAAGGGTCGACCAAATAGTTGTCCAAGTCATCAAGCAAACGGGAGATCTGGAAATGGCGATAGGGAGAAATGGGAGGACTGCAAGCCCTAGGGTAAGGGCGAGACCTCTTGCGTCTAGTGGTTTTGCAACGAGCTAAGAAACACACAAGAAAGAAGAAACAAGGCCAAGGTCAATGAATAGCATGGTGGCAAATAAATAGGAAGAACCAGTCCAGTACACTAGGGACTGAACTAGTGCACAGCCCAGCTTAAGAAAAATATCTAACACACAGCAGTATAATCAACTCTAACCTTAGCATTAGCAGAAGTGTATAAGAGCATTAAAACAAAGGTCGATATATATAAATATATATATATATATATCATAGAATAAGATAAAATAAGAAGAAGGGACTTACGCATAATCAAGAAGAAGAAAATAAGAAAAATTCATTCATTCATTCATTTTCTCCCGCTTATCCGTAACTGTTTTGCAGTTCTTTGTGAGCAGTGGGAATACCTTCAAGACCGGTCTGAGGATTTTCTTTCTGGATTTTCTTTGTTACTTTCATCCTTTGGTGAGCTTAGATTTTGGAAACTACCTAAAAGTTCTGGGTGGGAATCACCTTAGGTGATTCACCCCGTAGGGTTTTTGGGGACCTTCCTTTTGAAGCGCTTGCAAGCATCTATTATTCTGAAAAGGAGTTTTCTTCTGGATTATATCTGTTTTGGTGATTGATCTTCTCTGCAGAGAAAAGAAATAAACTTGTATTTTGCTGTCCTTCTCATCCAAGTCTCTGGGCCTTTTATTGGGAGTTCTAACCGAGTTAGTGCTAATTAAGAACCAAGAAGGTAAACTTGGAGCACTCCTGAGGTGTTTGGTCTCAGAGGGGATTCTGAGATCCGACACCTGTCTGCTCCCTGGTCTTGGCTCTGGACAGTCACTTAGTAACTAGTGCTGTTCTGAGTCTATGACCTATATTACAAGAACTGAGAGCAGCACCTTCCCAAGGATGGATATCGTCCCACCCTTACAGGCCAGCCTTGCCCTCAAAATTGCTCAGATTATCTATGAAGCCCACATTTTTTTAGGAGCACCATTTGGACATCCAGCAGGTCAGCGACCATTACCTGCTGTAAGGTTACATCGTCATGTCGCATTGGGATGGGGCCAGAGCATGTTACTGCATCGGACATTGCCTTCGCTAATTTACACACCTCTATAATATTACTCTAAGTAAACTCTGACTGTCGAAAGCCATATATCATTAGCTCCTATGTGAAAAACTATTTTAGAGAACCTGTGCTTTCCTAAAAACCTAAGCTAAACTGCTATGTCTGATGCCCTGGCTCCCAGTATATACATGATCTGTGCTGCTGGTGGCCCTGAAGGTCTAGCTAATTTCACGTGCCATGAAATAGAGTCTCTTATAACCCCAGCTCTTTTAGGTTTCTCAGCGGGTGCTTCACTGAGGAGAGCAAACCTGTTGGACACGTGAAGCGGAGAGAGGAATGGTGCGTGGGCGAGCCTTAGCATTAGCTTTGGCTTTGTGAGTACCGGGCTCTAATGCCGGAGTCGGGGGAATGCTACCTCCACCTAGGGCATCCAGATTTTCCCCTGCAGAACCTGGACTGCTGTCCCACTCACTACTTCTTCCTAGACTCTGGATGCACTTCTCTAATGCTAAGATCTCCTCCGTCAAAGAGCAAAATAACTTACATTTCTCAGAGATAAAATTATTGCTTGCAACGGAGAAAGACTGACTAAACATGTCATACTAAACATGTCACATGTCACACTAAACATGTCACACTAAACATGTCACGTCACACATGTCACACTTTACACACTGAATAAGATGAATGCTTCACACACTGAATAAGCTAAATGCATAGCAGAAGAATTACGTACCTTAATCTGGTTACTGTACTGTGTGTTTGTAGTTCATAGTGAACTAGTAGTTCATAGTAATGTGATGATCAGTGAAGGATGATTGCTCTGTGTTCCCCTGAAGTCAACAACCATCTCTTTAGTTTTGTCAACGTTCAGAGAGAGGTTGTTGGCTCTACACCAAGCTGTTAACTGGTGCATCTTCTCTCTGTATGCTGACTCATCGTTCTTGCTGATGATACCCACCATGGTCGTGTCATCGGCGAACTTGATAATATGATTCAAGCTGTGCATTGCTCCATGTTCATGAACAGCAGTGAACAGCATTGGACTGAGCACACAGCCCTGAGGGGCCCGAGTGCTCAGTGTGATGGTGCTGGGGAAACTGTTTCCGACCTGGACTGACTGAGGTCTCCCAGTCAGGAAGTCCAGGATCCAGTTACAGAGGGGGGTGTTCAGGCCCAGTAGGCTCAGCTTCTCAAACAGGTGCTGAGGGATAATTGTGTTGAATGCTGAGCTGAAGTCTATGAACAGCATTCATACATTTGAGTCCCTATTGTCTAGGTGGGTAGGGAGGAAGGTGGTCGTGAAGATGGCATCGTCTGTGGAACGGTTTGGATGATATGCAAACTGCATGGGGTCCAGTCAGGGTGGAAGCTGGGTCTTGATGTGCCTCATGACGAACCTCTAGAAGCACTTTATCACGATGGGTGTGAGTGTGATGGGACAATAGTGAAGACTGTAGACTTCTTCTGCACAGGGATGATGGTTGTTGTCTTGAGGCACGTAGGAACAATGGCGCTGCTTGGGGGTTGAAGATGTCGGTAAAGACATCCACTTGCTGTTCTGCACGTTCCCTGAGCACTCTGTCAGGAATGTTGTCTGGTTCAGCAGATTTTTGTGGATTAACTCTGCATAGAGTTTTCCTCACTTTAGCTGTGGTTAGACAGAGCACCTGGTCACTGGGAGGAGGGGTGGTCTTCGTCGCCGCCATGTTGTTCTGCACCTTGAAACGGGCATAGAAGTCGTTCAGCGCATCTGGGAGGGAGGCATCAGGGTCATAAGCAGGTAAATTTGTCTTGTAGTTCGTGATCGCCTGGATGCCCTGCCACATGTGCCGGGTGTCTCCAATGTCCTGGAAATGGCTGTGAATTATCTTTGCCTGTGCACGCTTTGCTGTCTTTAAGGCCCTCTTGTGCCCTGCTCTAAAGGTGGAGTGTCTGGATTTTAGCAGCGCACGCACCTTAGCGGTCATCCACGGCTTCTGATTGGACCGTGTGGTAATGGTCTGAAAGATAGTCACATCATCAATGAACTTGCTGATGTAGCTAGTCACTGTTGACGTGTACGCCTATGAGTTGATGAAATCGCCATTGGTTGCAGAGTACCTGAACATGTCCCAGTCAGAGCATTCAAAGCAGTCCTGCAGAGCAGACATGAATTCTGCTGGCCAGGTTTTTTTTACCTGCTTCCTAGCTGGTCTTGAACGCCTGTTGAGTGGTCTGTATGCTGGGATCAGCATAACAGAGTTGTGATCTGCGTAGCTGAGGTGGGGGTGGGGCTTCACCCGGTATACACCCGGGTTGTTTGTGTAAACAACATCCAGCGTGTTTTCTCCTCTGGTTGCAAAGTCCACATTCTGATGAAATTTAGGGAGCACAGTCCTCAAAATTGCATGTTTGAACTGTCCGTCGACAATAAACAATCCGTCAGGGTGTGTGTTTTGTAGTTCGCTAATGGTCCCATAGAGTATCCTGACCGCTTCCTTACCATTAGCGCTGCTTGTACTGTACACTCCAAGCACAATAGTGGTGGTGAAGTCCCAGGGTGAATAAAAAGGTCTACATCTCACAGCCATAAACTCCAACAGCGATGAGCAGTAGGTGGGAACGTGAGTTCTTACACCATTCCGTGTTGATGTAAACACACAGCCCCTGCGAGTCTTACTGCACAGAGCTGCATTTCTTTTAGCACGAAACGTGGCTAACCCGTCCAGCTGAATGGCGGTGTCCAGAACTTTGTTGCTCAGCCATGTCTCAGTGAACACAGAGATGCAGCAGTGTCTGTACTCACATCGAGTAACTTGCTCGAGTCTAATGAAGTCCAATTTATTGTCTATTTGCCAGCAGGACAGATGGAAGAGCAGGCCGGCTAGGGTTAGCTTTTAGCTAGCACTAGACCCCACTTGCTTTCCGTGCTTCCGCTTCCTCATGCAGCACTTTGATGCCCCCTCCTGCGTCCATCTGCCGCAGGCGATGCCGATGTCTTGGGCTTGTTTCGCGAAGCACGCTGAGGTCGAGTAGCTTCTGCCATAGAGCAACGATTATTGTATTGTTCGGGTTGTTTCTGTCTTCTTGGAGTGTTCGGCGGTGGTACACAAGGACACTGGTTCCTCCAATGTCCATATGTTATGTAAAGTGGACTACAAAGTGAAAGTTGCACCATTTTGGATCCGGAGCAGCTGCTGCGAGCTACTGACCAAAGCAGAGGAGGGACATGGTGTACATCGGTAGAAGAATGCTGAGAATTAAGCCACCAGGAAGTAGGAATAGAGGAAGACCAAGGAGGTTTATGGATGTGGTGAGGGAAGACATGCAGGTACTTGGCAGGTACTTTAGACGACCCCCTGTCCTCTACATCTGGGACACCAGTATGGAGGCGGATGATCCGCCGTGGTGACCACTAATAGGAGCATCCAAAAGAAAAAGAAGTAGTCACATGGCACCTATATATTTTTTTATTCATTTCTCTTAGCAAATTCCCCTTAATTTTGAGTTATCTTCTTTTACCTCCTTCTTTTATCAATTCCCCTTATCTCCTAACTTTGAATTTCCTTCCCTCCTTCTTCTTCTTCTTCTTCTTTCGGCTTCTCCCATTACGGGTCGCCACAGCGGATCATCCATCTCCATACCACCCTGTCCTCTACATCTGCCTCTTTCACACCAACTACCTGCATGTCTTCCCTCACCACATCCATATACCTCCTCCTTGGCCTTCCTCTTTTCCTCCTTCCTGGTGGCTCCATCCTCAGCATTCTTCTACCAATATAACTCATGTCCCTTCTCTGCACATGTCTAAACCATCTCAATCTCGCCTCCTTCACCTTGTCACCAAAACGTCCTACATGGGCTGTCCCTCTAACAAACTAATTTCTAATTTTGTCCATCCTCGTCACTCCCAACGAAAACCTTTACAACTTCAGCTCTGCTACCTCCAGCTCCGCCTCCTGTCTTTTACTCAATGCCACTGTCTCTAATCCATACAACATCGCAGGTCTCACCACAGTCCTATAAACTTTCCCTTTCATTCTTGCAGATACCCTACTATCACAAATCACTCCTGTCACTCTTCTCCACCCACTCCACCCTGCCTGCACTCTTTTCTTTCCTTTCCTAACACACTCTCCATTACTTTGCACTGTTGACCCCAGGCACCTGAACTCCTCCACCTTCTCCAACTCTTCTCCCTTCAACCGCACCACTCCACTGCCCTCCCTCTCATTTACACACAGGTACTCTGTCTTACTTCTACTGACTTTCATTCCCCTTCTCTCCAGCGCATACCTCCACCACTCCAGGTTTTTCTCAACCTGCTCACTACTTTCACCACAAATCACAATATCATCCGCAAACATCATAGTCTAGGGGGACTCCTGTCTGACCTCGTCCATCAACCTGTCCATCACCACTGCAAACAGAAAAGGGCTCAGAGCCGATCCTTGATGCAGTCCAACCTTCACCTTGAACCAGTCTGTCGTTCCTACTGCACACTTCACTGCTGTCACACTGTCCTCATACATGTCCTGCACCACCCTCTCATACTTCTCTGACACACCTGACTTCCTCATACAATTCCACAACTTCTCTCTTGGCACTCTGTCATACGCTGTCTCTAAATCCACAAATCCACAATGCAATTTCTTCTGTCCTTCTCTATACTTCTCCATCAAAATTCTCAAAGCAAATAAGGCATCTGTGGTGCTCTTCCTTGGCATGAAACCATACTGTTGCTCACAGATGGTCACCTCTTCTCTTAGCCTGGCTTCTACTACTCTTTCCCATAACTTCATAGTGTGACTGATCAACTTAATTCCCCTGTAGTTACTCCAGGGCTGCACATCTCCCTTATGCTTAAAGATCAGTACCAGCACATTCCTTCTCCATTCCTCAGGCATCTTCTTACCTTCCAAATTCTTGTTAAAAAATCTGGTTAAAAACTCCACTGCCATCTCTCCTAAACATCTCCATGCTTCTACCGGTATGTCATCTGGTCCAACCGACTTTCCACTCTTTATCCTCTTAATCACTGCTCTAACTTCTTCCTTACTAATCCTATCCACTTCCTGCTTCACCAACTCCACATCATTCAACCTTCTCTCTCTCTGATTTTCCTCATTCATCAGCTGCTCAAAATACTCCCTCCACCTTCTCAACACACTCTCCTCACTGGTCAACACATTTCCATCTCCATCCTTTATTGCTCTAACTTGCAGCACATCCTTCCCAGCTCGGGCCCTCTGCCTGGTCAATCGGTACAAATCCTTTTCTCCTTCCTTAGTGTCCAACCTCTCATACAGCTCCTCATATGCCATTTCCTTGGCTTTTGCCACATCCCTCTTTACCTGCTGCCGCATCTCCTTGTACTCCTGCCTACTTTTCTCATCACTCTGTTGATCCCACTTCTGTTTTGCCAACCTCTTTCCCCTTATGCCCTCCTGCACTTCCTCATTCCAACACCACGTCTCTTTGTCTACCTTTTTATTTCCAGATGTCACACCAAGTACTTTTCTAGCTGCCTCCCTCATCACTTCTGCAGTAGTTGCCCAATCATCCAGCACCTCTTCACCACTACCGAGCACCTGTCTGACCTGTTCCCTGAACCTCACACTACAGTCTTCCTTCTTCAGTTTCCACCATCTTATTTTTCTTTCAGTCCTCACTCTCCTCCTCTTCTTCTTCACCTCCAAAACCATCCTACAGACCACCATCCGATGCTATCTAGCTACACTGTCCCCTGCCAACACCTTAGAGTCTCCAATCTCCTTCAGGTTGCATCTCCTACATAGAACATAGTCCACCTGTGTGCGCCTTCCTCCACTCTTATACGTCACCCTATGATCCTTCTTCTTAAAATATGTGTTCACTACCGCTATTTCCATTCTTTTAGCAAAATCTACCACCATCTGCCCTTCCACATTCCTCTCCCTAAAACCATACCTACCCATCACCTCCTCGTCACCTCTGTTCCCTTCACCTACATGCCCATTAAAGTCTGCCCCAATCACCAATCTTTCATTCCTAGGTACACCATCTACCACTTTATCTAATTTACTCCAGAATCTTTCCTTTTCCTCCATCTCACAGCCCACTTGTGGAGCATAGGCACTGATGACATTTATCATCATCCCTTCAACTTCCAGCTTCATGTTCATCACCCTATCAGAAACTCTTTTCACCTTCACTACAGTCTTACTGTACTCTTCAGAATCACCCCTACACCATTTCTCTTTCCAACCACACCATGATAGAACAGTTTAAACCCACCCCCAATGTTCCTGGCCTTATTCTCTTTCCACTTGGTCTCCTGAACACACAACATATCAACCTTTCTCCTCTCCATCATATAAGCTAACTCTCTACCTTTACCAGTCATAGTACCAACATTTTAAGTGTCAACCCGAACCTCCTACACTTCTCCTTTCCCTGCCATCCCTTTAGACGTTTTCCTCCTCTCCTTCTCCTCCTTTGGCCAACAGTAGCCCAATTTCCACCTGTACCCTGTTGGCCAATGATACCTGTGGCGATCTTTGTTAACCCGGGCCTCGACCGATCCGGTATGAAATTCTTATTTGTGATCCGCATATTTGATTTGACACGTTTTACGCTGGATGCCCTTCCTAACGCAACCCTCCCCATTTATCCGGGCTTGGGACCGGCATTAAGAGTGCAATGGCTTGTGCAACCCTAATGGCTGGGTTAAAATTCTCCTCCCCTCATTGTGAGTCTATAATTGGACTTCCTATTTCACCGAGTTACCCTTTTTTTCTGCCTTTTTATGTTATACTTTTCTTTAAATAGCATTTTGTTATAAAACCTTTGCTTCCTCAGGTTCAGCCTCATTTTGTTCTTAACCTCCATGTGTGAACAATCATTTCTGCAGCCTATTTACCTTCCTGCATCTGCAATGTGTAAGTTTTCTCCTTTTTTTCCAATTTTTAATGCTGTTTATTATTCCACTGTTATTGAATCAAGATAATATTCTTTTTTTTTTTATTAAGATTATATGCTTAACTATATTGTTCTACTATTCATGTCAGTACTTTAAGATATTTTATGCCTCAATCGTTATAAGTCTTAGAGCTGACTTTGTTGTATGGTCTTGAGCAATTTATAGGCTTATTGTCTTGTTTCTTCTTTGGTTCTGCCAGGTGCACACATTGAACACATAACAAGAACTTGACATAAGATTAGTCACATCTTATGTCTAATCCTTTTGATATTGACCTTTACTAACTTCTCTTTGTTGGTTCTTCCTTATTTAGCCTTATCTCACAGACGTTCTGGGACAGCTGTTTATTCTCCAAAAACAATGTCATCTCAGCTGTTCCAGAAACACCCTTTCTGCCTCCTCACATTGTGCAATATACTCTTACACATGTCGTGAACACACAGACCTCACCTGACCTCCCTGTTGTTTGTCATCAGGAGACGCAGACTGACAATGAAGACTATGGTGATCTACGCCCTTGCAAATCTGTAGCAACTCTTCCATCCTCCCTTTATCCTTCTTACTAGTCTCCTGCTGATTACACTCCTACCTCCCCTGTTCTTTTTCTCAACTATTATTTTTCTCCCATGCCTTCATCCGATTCTGACTCTATTTATTCTCCCATATCCTCTCCAACTCCCATGGCCTACGGGCTCTTTTATCCCAATAAACATGCCTAAATATCTCCTGCGGGGTTGTTTTATTTCATCTGCACACTCATAACCTCAGTCAAGCCCTATTCTACTCTTTGAGTTAGTATAATTTTAATTAAGCTTGGAGTAAATAGGCTAAATATGTTAGATTATGACTTAGGCAAAAAAAGTTTAATCTAGCTAGTTATGTTACATTTATTGTATCTAATAAGTTCTACATAAATAATTAGCTAAATATGTTTGATTAATTACTCTCTGTTAGCTTGATTCAAATCTAAGCTAAATAAGTTGGATTAGAATGTTTTTCTCGAAAGTACACTTCCTCCTGTCCACTCCAGATGCAGCCCATGATTGCAATGTCGCTTGCAAACTTTTGAGCTGTACACCTGTACAGATTGAACACCCACTTAGAATTGGTGATAAAATGACTCTTGTCATATTGTTAATTTTTCAGAGTAAAATTATCTCTGTTTTAAGTAAAAAAGTTAACACAGCTCAACACTGAATAGTGTTACTATCATTTAACACTAAATGAAATTAACTCTGAATAGTGTCAACACAATTGAACACTAAAGGACATTAACTCTGATTTGTGTTACCAAAATTTAACACTAAGGTGGAAATTAACACCAATTTGTGAGTACAAAATTTTAAAACCTATTTGGTGATCAAATAACTCCAGTAAGTATCAATATTTAACTCTGTTGTGTGACTAATTTGCTCTGCTACAGTGCAAATTCAACTCAGTGTTTTGTTTTTTTCCACATTGAACAAAAAACAAGTTCACCAATGTACCATTTAATACATTTATTAAAACAATGTCAGGCCTAAATACAAGCACAACAAAAATCACATCTGCATAAAATGGCAAAAGGCCACACATTGTTCATCACCAAAAAGACCATCACACAGGGCTGTGTTCTGAGCACACTACTCTACTCCCTGTTCAACCACAACTGTGCTCCTCTGTATAACTCCAACATCTTCATCAAGTATGCAGATGACACCACCGTGGTCGGCCAGATCAGCAACAATGACGAATCGGACAAATACAGGGAAGAGATCCAAAGCCTGGCAGCATGGTGCACCACCAACAACCTGACCATTAACGCCTCGAAGACTAAAGAGCTTGTAGTGGACTTTCGGAAATCCAACAGAAAAGTCTCCAGCTTTAAGTTCCTGGGAGTTTACATCTCTGAGGCTGTCCTGGCACCAGAACACTTCAGCTCTGGTTAGGAAGGCATAACAACGCCTGTAATTTTTGAGGAGTCTCAGGAAAGCTCATCTGTCCTCAGGAATTTTAACAAGTTTCTACTGCTGCATCATCAAAAGCATCCCGACCAACTCCATCGCTGTATGGTATGGAGGGTCCACTGTGTGTGAATGCGAAGCCCTGCCGATGCATCACTGCCACCCAACTACCTGCCAATGAACACTTTCACCACAGCAGATGTCTGCGCAGAGCTTACAACATTATCAAGGACCTTACATCCCATTCACAAACTGTTTAACCTCCTTCCATCAAGAAGGCGATACAGGAACATACAAACCAGAACCAGCAGGTTCAGGGACAGCTTTTTTCTATGCACCATCACACTAGTGAACTCTACACTACATCTACACTCTTTAGTACTATACAGTTAGATCACAGTATAGACACTGTACATAACTTCTGTACAATTAAACATACAATGTACATATTACATAGTATATATTTTTTTACTCATTCAATTCAATTTTAATTCATTTTTATTTGTATAGCGCTTTTAACAATGAACATTGTCCCAAAGCCGCTTTACACAGATAATGTGGTGATTAAAAGTAAATATGTTCTTTTTAAGTACGTTTGTCCCTGATGAGCAACTGTGGCAAGGAAAAACTCCCCGAGATGGCATGAGGAAGAAACCTTGAGAGGAACCAGACTCAAGAGGGAACCCATCCTCATCTGGGTTGCACCAAATGTCCATTTGCAGATATACAATGCTGCGGGGTACAGTGATGACAATCAGAAGCAAACTGCACTCCCAAGTCAGTGCAGCAGACCGCCGACACCAGCTACAGTCCAATCCATCCTCAAAGCACCGTTCTACTCCGGAATTACATGGAACCACCCAAGGTGTTGATGAGAGACCGTCCCAAGCTGCACAGAAGTGTGAAGATCCACGGAGGGGAGAGGGGCAGGAACAGTGGTCACTGGAGCCTCAGGAGCAGGTTTAACTCGACCGAGAGAGAGAGAGAGAGAGAGAGAGAGTGATGGGAAGAGAAGGATATGGATTATTAAGTGTCCCTATTGGTGTATAAAAGACTCCGGCAAGAATCGCTATGGCAGCATAACTAAAAGTGAGAACCAGAAGGTAACACAGACATGAGGGATCTCTGGGATAAGAGACGACCCACCACACCACCGTCAACAAACCCGAGTGAACGTGTGAAAGTGAGGGGACGACAGCATACAAATATACCAGTTCAGCAAACACTCTATATCCATGCTCCCTCCAGATCTAAGCCTTTACCTAAGAAAAATCTACTGATAAAAGGCTTGACTAAATAAATAAGTTTTCAACCTTGACTTGAACACTGAGATTGTATCTGAGTCCCGAACACTGGTTGGAAGGCTGTTCCATAACTGTGGGGCTTTATAAGAGAAAGATTTGCCCCCTGCTGTAGTCTTCATTATTTGAGGAACCAACAGATAGCCAGCACCTTTTGATCTAAGTAGGCGTGGAGGATCATACTGGTACAGAATTTCACTTAGATACTGCGGTGCAAGACCGTTAAGTGCTTTATATGTCAGTAGTAATATTTTATAATCAATGCGAGATTTGATTGGGAGCCAGTGTAGATTGATTAAAACAGGGGTGATGTGGTCATATTTCCTAGATCTAGTGAGGACTCTTGCTGCTGCATTCTGAACTAACTGAAGCTTATTTATGCACTTACTTGCAGACCCAGACAGTAAAGCGTTACAGTAGTCTAATCTAGAAGTAACAAAAGCATGAACTAGTTTTTCTGCATCCTGTAACGACATTATATTTCTAATTTTAGCAATATTTCTAAGGTGAAAGAAGGCGATCCTGGTAATATTATTCACGTGAGACTCAAAGGAAAGACTCGGGTCAATAATCACACCAAGGTCTTTGACAGCCGTACACGCTGAAACAGAAACACCATCCAGAGATGCTACGTAATCGGAAAGTTTACTTCTAGCTGCATGTGGTTCTAGTAAAAGTACTTCCATCTTATCTGAGTTGAGCAGAGAAAAGTTATTAAGCATCCACTGTCTAATGTCCTTTACACACTTCTCAACATTGTTAAGCTGATCTCTCTCATCTGGCTTTGCTGAAATATACAGCTGTGTGTCATCAGCATAGCAATGGAAGCGAATCCCATGTTTATGAATGATTTCACCAAGAGGCAGCATATATAAAGAGAAAAGCAGTGGGCCTAAGACAGATCCTTGAGGAACACCAAACTTTACCTCATAAAGTGTGGAGAACTCACCATTTACATCAACAAACTGATAGCGAACTGATAGGAAGATTATGAAGGACCTCAGCCATCCCAACAATGGACTCTTTTCTCTGTTGCGTTCAGGAAAACGCTTCCGCTCCCTGAAAGCGAACACAGAGAGAATGAGGAGGAGCTTCTTCCCGCAGGCCATCCGGTGTTTAAACCAGGAAACACCCAGGATCTAGAACTGGCCCACTCTCTCCATCATCACACTTCTCTGTACATATTTCACCTTTGCACCACGTCACTTTAAACATATCTCACCGTTCGCACCACGACACTTTAAACTCTGGACTTGCACAGCACAGTGCGCTTTTTATTTTATTCATACCACACCATATTGCACATGGACACTTTATGGACCCTTACACCACACCATACCGCACACGGACACTTTATGGACAACCCACCACAAATTGCCTATTGTTTACATTTTTTTTACTACACATTGTTTACTGTTTATATGTATATTTGTTTCATACATTATCTTTTTATATATCTTTATACCTTATATTCTTTTATTTTATTTTATTTATTTTTATTTTATTTTATATAGTTTTCTTATACCTTATACTTATTTATCTGCCTCCTTTTCTTTTCCCCCATCCTATTCCCTCATGCCGGATCATCGTATAAAGCATCTCACTACATGTCATACCCTGTATGTATGTGTATGTGATGAATAAAATTTGATTTGATTTTTGATTTGATTTGATCAGTCAAATAAGACCTGAGCCAAGAAAGAGCTGTTCCCTTTATTCCAACAACGTTCTGAAGTCTAGCAAGCAGTATAGTGTGATCAATGGTGTCAAAAACTGCACTAAGGTCGAGCAAAACAAGGAGACAAATCCCTGATCAGAGGCCAATAACAGGTCATTTACCACCTTAACTAGCACCGTCTCTGTGCTATGATGAGGCCGAAATCCTGACTGATACATTTCAAAAATGTTATTCATAAGTAGGTTTGAGCATAACTGCTGTGCTACAACCTTTTCTAAAATTTTGGATATAAAGGGGAGATTTGATATTGGTCTGTAGTTGGACAACTGACATGGGTCAAGGTCAGGTTTCTTAATGAGGGGGTGGATAACTGCCAGTTCGAAGGATTTTGGTACATAACCAGTGCTAATGGAAGAGTTTATTTATTTTAAAAACAGGTTCAATTACCTCTGGAGCTATCTGCTTAAAGAAACTTGTAGGCAAGGGATCAAGAATGCAGGTTGATGATTTTGATGAGGAGATTAATGAAATTAAGTCATTCTCATGAATAGGAGTGAAGCTTTGTAGTTGATTGTCTGCTATAATTACATTGCTGTCTACAGGGTTACTTGTAAAATAATTTGGATTTATATTAACCATCTGGATTTCTTGCCTGATGTTTTCAATTTTATTATTAAAAAAGTTCATGAAATCATTACTACCTAATGATGGTGTGCATGTTAGTGCAGTGCTTTTATTCCCTGTTAATTTTGCTACCGTGCTGAATAAAAATCTAGGATTATGCTTGTTATTTTCTATGAGGGTGGAGAAATATGCTGATCTAGCAGCACTAAGAAATTTTCTATAATTTAAGAGGCTCTTCTTCCATGCTATTTGAAATACTGTTAATTTTGTTTGAGGCCATTTACGTTCTAATTTTAGAGTGGTCTGTTTTAAGGTGCGCGTATGATCATTATACCACTGTGCTAATTTTTTCTCCCTGATCATTTTGGTCTTAAGGGGAGCTACATCATTTAGAGTGTAACGTAACGTTGTTTCTGGATGTTCAGTGGCCCAGTCGAGCTCTGCAGGGTCTGACGGAGATCTATCTAATATCGTAATTTCGGGAAGATTATTAATAAAACACGCTGCTGTAGCTGACGTGAAAGTACGCTTTACACGGTAACGTGGTGAGGTAGAAATGCAATGACTGAGGCAAATTTTTAACGAGATTAGATAATGGTCAAATAGCTTCAGACTGTGGAATTATGACTAAGTTTTTTATTTTTATTTCAAATGTTAACAACAAATCGAGAGTGTGTCCACCACTACTCTTCCTGATTATCAAAATGAATATTAAAGTCACCAACAATTAATGCTTTGTCTAAAGAAGTAGCTAAATTTGTAATGAAATCTGCAAATTCTATCAGAAAATCAGAGTAGGGCCCTGGGGGTCTATAAATAATAATTAGTGGAATTAACTGACTTGACCTGCTTTTGGACACTGAATATTTTATGTTGGTGTAAAGAACTTCAAATGTTTTACATTTTTGTTTAGTCTTTTGTGTGACGTTTAGATTATTATTATTATAAATAGCTGCTACTCCACCTCCTCTGCCATTTAGACGGGGTTGGTGTATGTAACTATACCCAGGAGGACTCGCCTCATTTAATGCTACATATTCATTCGATTTAATCCATGTTTCTGTCAAACAAATTATATTAAACTCCTGGTCGGTAATAATTTCGTTTATAGTAAGCGCTTTTGACGTGAGAGATCTAATATTCAACAATCCAATATTTAGATCAGAGGTGCTGGCTGTGCGTTCAGTTCTATTTAATTTAATGTTAATCAGGTTACTTAAACCGACTTTCTGATAATTCCTATATCTTGGTTTTGCTCGGGGGACAGACACAGTCTCAATATGGTTGATCCTGAGTGACGACTCTGTGCAGCTAGCAGACGGTCGGTTTAGCCAGTCTGTCTGCTCCCTGGCCTTGGCTCTAGACAGTCACTTGTTAACTAGTGCTGTTCTGAAACTATTACCTATACTACAAGAAATGAGAGCACCACCTTCCCGGGTGGGATGGATACCGTCCCGCCCTAACAGGCCAGCCTTGCCCTCAAAATTGCTCCAATTATTAATAAAGCCCACATAGTTTTTGGAGCACCACTCGGACATCCAGCGGTTCAGCGACCATAACCTGCTGTAGGCTTCATCGCCACGTCGCATTGGGATGGGGCCAGAGCATGTTACTGCATCGGACATTGCCTTCGCTAATTTACACACCTCTATAATATTACTCTTAGTAACCTCTGACTGTCGAAGGCGTATATCATCAGCTCCTGTGTGAAAAACTATCTTAGAGAACCTGTGCTTTCCTAAGAATCCAAGCTGACCTGCTATGTCCGGTGCCCTGGCTCCCGAGAATATACATATCCTGTGCTGCTGGTGCCCCAAAAGGTCTAGCTAATTTCACGTGTCTCAGAATGGAGTCTCCTAAAACCAGAGCTCTTTCAGGTTTCTCAGCGGGTGCTTCACTGAGGAGAGCAAACCTGTTGGACACGCGAAGCGGAGAGGAATGGTGCTCCTGTGGGCGAGCCTTAGCGTTAGCTTTGGCTTTGCGAGTATGAAACTGCACAGTGACATTACTTTCATACAACAATAAAGACACATAATAATCCATATCCTTCTCCTACTGTCACTCCTCTTCTCTCTCTCTCTCTCTCTCTCTCTCTCTCTCTCACACACACACACACGGTCAAGTTAAACGTGCTCCTGAGGTTCCAGTGACTATTGTTCCTGCCCCTCCCCCCTTTGTGGATCTTCCCACTTCGTCCAGGCTTGCCTCTGGACAGTGTTCTCTTCGATTGGAGGCCACTTTGTGCAGCTTGGGACGGTTTCTCATCAACGCCTTGGGTGGTTCCATGAAATTCCGGAGTAAGAACGGGCGCTTTGAGGATGAATTGGTCCGTAGCCAATGTCAACAGTCTGCTACATTGACTCAGGACTTCTTTTCGCTTCTGATCATCTTCACTGTACCCCACAACATCGTATATCTGCTAAAATGGACATTCAGTGCAACCCTCTTGAGGCTGGTTAATCTAAAGGTTTCTTCCTTATGCCATCTTTGGGAGTTTTTCCATGCCACAGTCGCCACCGGCTTGCTCATCAGGGACAAACTTACTTATAAAGAACATATTCACTTTTACTCACCACATTTTCTGTGTAAAGCTGCTTTGAGACAATGTTCATTGTTAAAAGCGCTATACAAATAAAATTTTATTAAATTGAAAAATTGAATTGAAATACGTAACCTAGAGAGATTCTGGAAGTTAACTTCTCTTTTAAGTTTCTTAGATAATTTGTCAAATAATATTTCTAAATAATCTTAAACATCTTACCAAAATTTACACCTTCTCTGACTCACCAGTAGGAGATTCAGCTGCTAGCAGTAGTTCTTACAAATCACTGGTGCTTGAAAGCTTTTTGCACTGCTGAATTTATAAATGCGTATCTTTTTGGAAAATGCATGGTAGGAGGCACAGACCGAGGACTGACATTCCCACTTTGCTGTAGCCCACTGTTTGGCCTTACCCTAAAGTAGGGAGATTACATAGGCCACCTTGGAAAGTTCACCTGGGAAAGATGATGGCCGAAGCTAAAAAGTTATCCCACAGTTCAACAGGAATGGCCTGCACTCCCCCTGTTGTCCCACAAAGCGCTTAGGGGTTGGTAGATGAAGCTCACATCAAGGTGTCGCTGGCGGGATGGGCACCGGGGTTGCTGACGTAGGGGCATGAGCAGTGAGGTTTTCTGAAACGGAGGCCTGAGCAACAGGGGCTTGGTTGCGCTGAAGGGCCAATTCAAAAATTGCATTAGCCAGATCCTGTATCTGTTGGTGATGGGGGGTGGTGATCTGCACCAGAGAGGAGAGTTGAGTCTGAAGTTCATCCACTGGGTCCATGTCTATACAGATCGTACTGTCAGGGTGTTGGTAGTTGGACCCAAATGCGAGATGCCAGCGACTAATTCAGGCAAAACACAGAGTCCTAGCAGAACAAAAACAAAACCCAAAGCGTCCGAAATCATATGACCACAGGCTGAATAGTCCACTTATGAAAAACACGCACAAAAACAAAGTGTCTGAAAACTTACAACCACCGGCGCAGAGCAGGGAATGGCCGAGGAAGGGAACCAGGGAGTTTAGAAAAAAAAGAAAACACAAACAAACCACGACCGGCGGCAAAAGCGAATCCGAGGAAACTGGAAGATCCAAAAGCGTAACCAAAGGATCCGCGTCTATTTATGCAGCTGAAAGATGGCGACCGGGACGGTTGCATGTTCGTGCTACCCCAGAAGTGGAAGCGGGAGTTGCAGAAGTAACTGAAATGCAACTGAAAAAAATAAATAAAAATTAAGTTAGATTATTTTCATAATTTAAGATTTAGCTTTACATTGTGATAAAAAAAAACAACTCTCCAGCATGAACTTGCTATGAAGTTACCTATTCGGAATTTTCTAAATTAAATACACAAAACGGGAGAAGCCGAAAGAAACTTAACTTAACTTAAATACACAAAACTACACAAATTGCATCAAAATACAATCTATGCGGTTATATTAGCACATTTATTCACATAAAATATTAAAACTGTGTTTTTGTATGTTACTTAAAAGACCTTACCTGTCAGTTAGAGTTAAAAGAAAATGGTGACCGAAAAACTCTTGAGGGGCGGAGCTTAACAGAGTAAAGTTAACGATGCAGAATTTAACTCTGACTTTTAAAATCTGAGTTTTTACCAATACTAGGGGGTATATTTATATATCGGGGGTTAAAATAGGGGGTACAGTATTTGTTGTTCAGTTAACTCCTTAAGAGTAGAACTAGATCTAGAATAACACTGCTTGATTAACACTGTTTTTAGCTTCAGACCAAGGCTACATCTCTCTGTTAGTTTTACTAGATCTTAGTGCTGCATTCGACACTATAGATCATGATCTTCTCCTAGATTGCTTACATAATTACAACGGCATTCAGGGACAGGCATTAAGCTGGTTTAAATCCTACCTCTCTGATTGTTACCATTTTGTAGACTTAAATGGAGAGCTATCAGATTAATGCTAGTAAAATATGGCGCAAGGTTCAATTCTAGGACCCCTGCTTTTCACAATATACATGCTTCCCTTAGGAAATATTATTAAAAATCATGGAATTAGCTTCCACTGTTAGGCTGATGATACCCAGCTATATATCTCATCAAAACCAAACGATACAGCTCAATTGCCTCGGATAACTGAGGGTATTAATGAATTAAAAGACTGGATGACCCATAACTTTTTACTATTAAATTCTGATAAGACGGAGATTTTGCTCATCAGCCCAAAAACCAGTACACAGAAGCTCCAGCATTTCAACCTGCATTTGGAAGGATGTTCTGTAACTACTAGTTCAACAGTAAAAGACCTGGAAGTTATTTTGGACAGCAACTTGTCTTTTAAAAATCATATCAACCAAGGTACAAAAACAGGCTTCTTTCAATTTTGAAATATTGCTAAGCTAAGAAACATGTTGTCTATATCTGATGCAGAGAAGCCTGTTCATGCGTTCATGACCTCTAGAATAGACTATTGTAATGCATTACTAGGTGGATGTCCTGCATCATTAATAAACAAGCTTCAGTTAGTTTAAAATGCGGCAGCCAGAGTTCTCACAAGGTTGAGAAAATATGATCATATAACCCCAATCTTATCATCCCTACACTGTCTACCTGTTAAGTTTCAAATCGACTACAAACAACTGCTTCTTACTTACAAAACACTTAACGGTTTAGCTCCCAATTATCTTTTCTAGTCTTCTAACACGCTACAATCCATCACGCTCCCTGAGATCTCAAAACTCCGGACTTCTAGTAGTTCTTAGAATAGCAAAGTCTACTAAAGGTGGTAGAGCATTTTCACATTTAGCTTCTAAACTTTAAAATATCTATTATTTAAAGTATTCTAAATACTTTAAAAAATTAATTTCAAGCTATCTTCCTGACAGTGTTTGGGGCTCCAGACACACTCTCCCAGTTTAAGTGCAGATTAAAAACGTATCTTTTTAGCAAAGCCTACACATAACAAACATCACATCATATCCTTGTGCTCCAGAACATTTGAACACATGCACATTATCAACTTGTGCTTGTTAATATCATGAACAGCAGCTGTGCTAATTCCTCTTCACTGCTTCTCTTTCTCTACCCATCCCGATGCATCCTAAAGTTGCTCTAGCCCCAGTCACGTCCCACCTTATGAAGATTGTATACCTTTAAAAAAGTAGATGCCGGAGTTTTGACATTGGACCTCTTTGAGTGTTTAAAGGCTGACATGGAGAAGCTGGTGTTGGATCTGTGATGATCGCAAATGTTAAGCTATTTTATGAGTTGCTAAGTAGCTCCTACTTTTATAACCACAATGACTGTAAAAGACTGTAGAACGATCATTACTCATAATCTTATACTCCAGTGCTCAGGTTAGTTCCCACTCTCCAGTGTTCTGTATTGTTTAAAGACTATAATCACAGTCTTGATGTCACGCAAATGAGGATGGGTTCCCTTTTGAGTCTGGTTCTTGCCAAGGTTTCTTCATCTAAGGGTGTTTTTCCTTGCCACAGTTGCCATGGCTTGCTCATCAGGGATAAATGCAAAATGCAGAAGGCAAACGTAAGAAATCACAGGACCAAGTACAGCTTGTGAATGGGTTTTAAAGACCTCATACTGTGAAACAGATGCAGAGCTTTTAGGGACTGATGAACTACTGCCAAGCATGGATCTTTGACTGCGCACATCATGATAAAGTTTTGTGTATTGCTATTGATCACAAAGCTCTTCCATCACCATCATTCTGTGGACTCATGAAATGATTGACAGTTTTACTGCCCTCAATAAGGCTATACAGTCTGCTCCAGCTTTAGCTCTTCCAAATGATACTAAGTCTTTTCACCTTTCACCTCACATCAGGTAACAGCTATTTTATACCTCAACACACAACATGTGACAGCACAACGTAGATCTGGTTATGAAGTCACACTCTTGGCAACAGAAAACTTAACTATTAGGCCTACTTCTCAGCCACATTTAGCTGTAGAAGCGCTGCGTGATCTGCTAGACTTATAAAGTTTTGAATAGTTTTGACAATGCACATGATTGCATTTAACACATTAAACAAGATACCTCTTGTAGGCCCGATCTTTTAGATATGGCCCTAAAAGAGGGGGATTGCCTATATGTAGATGGTTCATGTTCAAAACCTTCTGATGTGTAATTATGTGGGTATGCAGTTGTAAGTTTACCTGATGAAATAGTTGAAGCTAAATCATTACCATACACATCTGCACAAGCTGCAGAGTTGGTGGCACTTACAAGAGCATGTCAGTTGTCTGAAGGTAGTGACTATATACACTGATTCTAAGCATACTTGGCAAAAAAGACATTTTAAAACATTTTGACATTTGGAAAGTCTATAGCACATTTTAATCTCATAGGCGACCTTTATAAATGCTGTTCATAGTTAAGGTTAAAGGACATGCCACAGGTGATTCAGAGGAAATTCAGGGAAACACATTAGCGGATAAAGAAGCTAAGGAAGCAGCAAAACAACCAGTAGATATGGACACAATACATGCAAACCTTGAGATTGTCCCTAGGTTATGTATGTAACCCTAGTTCCTTTGAAACGCTTTGGGAATGCCTAGCGTTGTCCACACATTGAATCACATGTGAAATCCGGCCAATAGGCAATTCATGACATCATCGGCGGGCGACATCGCGTAAACCAGGAAGCTACAAAATGGCTGAGCAATGGAAGCGGCATTAGCTTCTGAAAAAGATAATGTAAGCGCCACAGGGATGCAGGGAGTATGGCCTGTTGACGCAGCGTCTTGTTCCCTCAGGATTCTAGGGTTACATACGTAACCTAGAGATGTTCCCTTTCAGGAACTCGAGCTGCGTCAAAACACTTTGGGAACGAGTATCCAATCATGCCATACTGACCAGCCTAGTGTGTCACCACCAGCGTGCAGGACAGAGAAGCCAGGAGTGGCTCTGACGTTGAGGTCGTAAAACCTGATGAAGGTCAAAGGGGTGGACCAGCCCGCAGTGTTGCATATGTTCTGTAGGGGAACCCCCATAGTCCAGGCCATAGAGGCCGCCATACTCCGGGTTGAATGAGCCTTGACTCCAAAAGGAGTGGGAAGACCAGAGGACTCATAACATGGTAATGGCATAAACTATCCATCTGCTGAGAGTCTGCTAATTGGCAGAAAAACCTTTCCTATTCGGGCCATTGCAGACAAAACAGCTTTCTCTGTCCATGTACTCATCCTATGGAGATATGTGTCCAGTGCTCGCACATGCTTTTCCTGGTGCTGGGGCTAGATTCTTCAGATTCAGCCTAGTGAGGAGGACAAAGTATTGGGCTTCTGAACAATTTAAATCAGATTTTGCTGTTATCATTACAGATGTAGATGGAAATATTGCTTTGCCTAAACTAGCTTTAATAGTGTTGGTGAAGCATTAAAATGGGATCTAACATATTAGCATAGCTAAAGTCATACAGGCTATACATTTATTATACTGTATTGCTAATGTAGCTAAAACAACCAAGCTAGTGTTGGATTCATGTTTGACTTGTGACAAAACTGACATACATTGACCTGTACAACATACTGCGCTTACTTTTCCTGAAGGCAATTTCCAACACCCACAGATAGATTTCACATATATGTCACCTGTATGAAATTTGAGATATTTGTTGGTTATAGTTGACATATACATTTATTGCAGATATACAATGTTGCAGAATACAGTGATGGTGATCAGAAGCAAACTGTAGTCCAGAGTCAGTGTAGCAGACTGTTGACATTAACTACAGTCCAAATCCATCCTCAAAGCTCCCGTTCTACTCCAGAATTTCATGGAACCACAGAAGGCGTTCATAAGAAACCGTTCCCAGATGCACAAAGTGGGCTCCAATTGAAGAGGACACTATCCAGAGGCAGACCTGGACGAAGTGGAAAGATCCACGGAGGAAAGCGAGGCAGGAACAGTGGTCACTAAAACCTCAGAAGCATGTTTAACTTGGTCGAGAGAGAGAGAGAGAGAGAGAGAGAGAGAGAGAGAGAGAGAGAGAAAGAGAGAGAGAGAAAAGGGGTGACAGGTAGAGAAGGATATGGATTATTATGTGTCCTTATTGTTTTATGATAGCTAAGGACACTGTGTAGTTGGGGACTTTTTCAAGACTCGCTATGGCAGCATAACTAAAAGAGAGAACCAAAAGGTAACACAGACATTAGGGATCTCTGGGATTAGAGATGACCCACCACACCACCATCAACAAACCTGAGTGAATGTGTGAGAGTGAGGGGACGACAGCATACAAATATCCCAGTTCACCAAACACTCTATATCCATGATCCCTCCAGATTTGCTTTTTAACCTAAGAAAAATCTACTGATAAAATACTTAACTAAATAAATAAGTTTTCAGCCTTGACTTGAACACTGAGACTGTGTCTGAGTCCCGAAAACTGATTGGAAAGCTGTTCCATATTTGTGGGGCTTTATAACAGAAAGATCTGTTTCCTTTATTCCAACAACAGTCTTAAGTCTAGCAAGCAGGATAGTATGATCATTGATGTTTAAAGCTGCACTAAGGTCGGGCAAAACAAGTAAAGAGACAAAACCCTGATCAGAGGCCAATAACGGGTCATTTACCACCTCAACTAGCGCCATCTCTATGCTATGATGAGGCCTAAATCCTGACTTGAAGATTTCAAAAATGTTATTCCTAAGTAGATCTAAGCATAACTTCTGTGCTACAACCTTTCTAAAATCTTGGAGATAAAGGGAAGGTTTGATATTGGCCTGTAGTTGGACAGCTGACATGGGTCAAGGTCAGTTTTCTTATTTAGGTTGATAACTGCCAGTTTGAAGGATTTAGGTACATAACCAGTGCTAATGAAAGAGTTTATCAATTTTAAAACAGGTTCAATTACCTCTGGAAATATCTGTTTGTATGCAAGGGATGGAGAATGCAGGTTAATGATTTTAATGAGGAAATAAATTAAATGAAGTCATTCTCTTGAATAGGAGTATAACTTTGTAATTGATTGTCTGTTATAATTTCACTGCTGTCTACAGGGTTATTTGTAAAATAGTTTGGATTTATATTAATCGTTTGGATTTCTTGCCTGATGTTTTCAACTATATTATTTAAAAAGTTCATGAAATCATTGCTACCTATTGATGGAGTGTATGTTAGTGCAGCGCTTTTATTTCTTGTTAATTTTGCTAGTGTGCTGAATAAAAATCTAGGATTATGCTAGTTTTTTCTATATTGGTGGAGAAATATGCTGATCTAGCAGCACTCAGAGATTTTCTATAATTTAGGAGGCTTTCCTTGCATGCTATTTGAAATACTGTCAATTTTGTTTGATGCCATTTACGTTCAAATTTCTGAGTGGTCTATTTTAAGGTGCACATATGATCATTATACCACTGTGCTAATTTTTTCTCCCTGATCATTTTGGTCTTAAGGGGAGCTACATCATCTAGAGTGTAACGGAACGTAAGTTCTAGGCACAGTCAAGCTCTGCAGGGTCAGATAGAGATCTAATTAACATCAAAATTATTATTGATAAAACTCGCTGCTGTAGCTGACGTGAATGTACACTTAACACGGTAACTTGGTGAGATACTAATGCAATGACTAAGGGAGATTTTAATAGAGATGAGGTAATGGTCTGAATTAGCTTCAGACTGTGGAATTATGCCTAATTTTTATAATATTTTTAATAATAAATCAAAAGTGTGTCCACCACTATAAGTGGGTCCTATAACATTCTGATTAATTCCAACTGAATCTAGAATAGACACAACTGCTGCTTTTAAGGGGTCTTCCTGATTATCAAAATGAATATTAAAGTCACCAACAATTAATGCTTTGTCTAAAGAAGTAGCTATATTTGTAATGAAATCTGCAAATTCTATGAGAAAATCAGAGTAGGGCCCTGGGGGTCTATAAATAATAATTAATGAAATTGACTGACTAGACCTACTTTTGAACACTAAATATTTTATGTTGTTCTAAAGAACTTCAAATGTTTTACATTTGTGTTTATTTTTTTGTGTGACGCTTTAAAGATTATTTTTATAAATAGCAGCAAATCTGCCTCCTCTGCCATTTAGAAGGGGCTGGTGTATTAAACTATACCCAGGAGAACTCGTTTAATTTATTGCTAGATATTCATTCAGTTAAATCCACGTTTCTGTCAAACACATTATATTAAACTCCTGGTTGGTAATAATTTTGTTTATAGTTAGCGTTTTGACATGGGAGATCTAATATTCAACAATCCTATCTTTAGATCAAAGGTGCTGGCTGTGCATTTAGTCCTCTTTAATTTAATGTTAATCAGGTTACTTGAAGACTTTTTTGAGAATTCCTACATTTTGGTTTCGGGGGACAGACACAGTCTTAATTTGGTGGATCCTTAATGATGACTCTAGCAGATGGTGGGTTTAGCCTGTCTGTCTGCTCCCTGGCCTTGGCTCTGGACAGTCACTTAGTTAACTAGTGCTGTTCTGAGACTATGACCTACGCTACAAGAAATGAGAGCAGCACCTTCCAGAGTGAAATGGATACCGTCCCACCCTAACAACAGCCTTGCCCTCAAATTTGCTCTAATTATCGATAAAGCCCACATTGTTTTTATAGCAGCATTTGGCCATCCAGTAGTTTTGCGACCATAACCTGCTGTCGGCTACATCACCACGTTACATTGGGATGGGGCCAGAGCATGTTACTGCATCGGACATTGCCTTCGCTAAATTACACACCTCTATAAAATTACTCTTAGTAACCTCTGATTGTTGAAGGCGTATATCATTAGCTCCTATGTGAAAAACTATCCTAAAAACCTAAGCTGACCTGCTATGTCCAGCACCCTGGTTTCCAGTATTCACGTGACCTGTGCTGCTGATGCCCCTAGAGGTCTAGCTAAGTTCAAGAGCCTCAGAGTAGAGTCAAGTCTTTTATTGTCATTTCTACTATACACAGTGGTACACAGTACACAGTAAAAACGAGACAACGTTCCTCCGGAACCCTGGTGCTACACTCGACAACAACACAACAAACTCGTAAAGTGCATCGAGTGCAACCGAGTGCAAACAGTGCAGACAAAAAACAGTACAGACAGACAGTGCAGACAGACAACACAAGACAACACAAGACAAGACACAAAACCTGAGATAGCGCCGACCAGTAAACCTACTGTATACTTTGATTATACAGTGTGAGGAGAACTGTAAAAACTATAACTGGGATATAAACAGACACAATGCAGTGCAAAAAACATCAGCAATCAAGAGGTGCGAAAAACAGCATGTAAACAGTGTAGGAGTCAAAAGTGCAAAAAAACAGCATGTAAACAGTGTAATAAAGTCAAAGGTGCAAAAACAGCAGGTAAACAGTATAATGCGGTCAAGTATAAATAATAATAAATTAATGATGGTGGAATGGATTGAGATGAGTAATGAGTAATGAGTGTGTGTTAAGTTCAGGTTGTGCAGTTTGGTAACACACATTTGATTGAGTGTGTGTGTGTGTGTGTGTGTGTGTGAGTTCCATTTCCGTTCTGTGTATTGAGGAGCCTGATGGCTTGCGGGAAAAAACTGTTGCACAGTATTGATGTGGTGGCCCGAATTTTTCGGAACCGTTTTCCTGATGGCAGGAGAGTGAAAACTGTGTGTGATGGGTGTGTGGGGTCGTCCACAATGCTGTTGGCTTTGCAGCTGCAGCATGTTGTGTAAATGTGCATAATAGGGGAGAGAGACTCTGATGATGATCTGAGCAGTCCTCACAATCCTCTGTAGGGTCTTGCGATCCGAGACAGTGCAGTTCCCAAACTAGGCAGTGATGCTCTTAATGGTCCCTCTGTAGAACATGGTCAGGATGGGGGGAGGGAGATGGGCTTTCCTCAGCCTTCTAAGGAAGTAGAGACGCTGCTGTGCTTTCTTGGTAATGGAGCTGGTGTTGAGTGACCAAGTGAGGTTGTCCGCCAGATGAACACCCAGGAATTTGGTGCTCTTGACGATCTCCACTTAGGATCCATCAATAATCAGTGGAGAATGGTCACTCTGTGCTCTCCTGAAGTCCACAACCATCTCTTTGGTTTTGTCAGCGTTTAGAGACAGGTTGTTCGCTTCACACCAGGTTGTTAACCGTTGCACCTCCTCTCTGTATGCTGACTCGTCGTTCTCATAGCGTCTCCTATAAGCAAAGCTCTTTCAGGTTTCTCAGCGGGTGCTTCACTGAGGAGAGCAAACTTGTTGGACACGTGAAGCGGAGAGGGATAGTGCTCCAGTGGGCGAGCCTTAGCGTTAGCTTTGGCTTTGCGAGTCTGCCACCAAGTTGTCACCCACTCGCCCCGCTGTAAGGGCTCTAATCGCCAGAGTCAGGGGAATGCTAACTCCACCTAGGTTATCATCTATAACTTAATATCTTTTTGAGCAATATCAACTTTAAATAATGGGCAATAAAGCTCAAAGTGTCTTTTTTAAAGATATTTAAATTGTGTATGTAGCACATTTTCATCAGGAACTCTTAACATTTAAATTTAAGCAGGGTATTTTCAGCTGTGAGTCCCTAAATCTGTGCCAAAGGCTAACAATGATCTGAGAAAATACCAAAGTTGTGTGAACCTTTTGGTATTTCTATGATCATGAAGTTGTCTGAGAGAGAGATTGATATCTAAGCCAGGACAGCTACTTCACTTGCATGTTTTGTTTTTACTTATCACCTGCGTGCTTTGTTCTCTTTTGGAGGGACTGCCCCCCCAAAATCAGAATCAGGTTTATTGGCCAAGTATGTTGACACACACAAGGAATTTGGTTTCAGATTTTAGTGACTCTCAAAGTACAAACATAAATAAAACTATACATTTAGCTTAGACTATACAAGACAATACAGACAATCTAAGACAATATAGACAGTATGAGTATTAAAAAGGGATACAGATAATATGGCAGATCAGTAATGTACATAAAGTGTTAGAGGGCATTGTAATGCAAATGACAGTACGATAAAGTGCGTCAGTTACTTTAGAACTTTGTACAATATATAGCAGCTATAGTGTGTGTAACATATGCGGATAATGTGAAAATTAAAAGTTCTGATAGTGCAGTACTTATAGATGTGAAATATATTTATGGTGAGTTGTTAATGAGGCTGATAGCCTGGGGAAAGGAACTGTTTCTGTGTTTAGCGGTTTTGGTGAACAAAGTTCTTTAGCGCCTGCCAGAAGAGAGGAAGAGAGAAGCTGAAAGATGTTGTGTCCAGGGTGCGAAGGGTTACTAGTCATATTTCCTGCCAGGTTTCTGGTTCTTGTATGGTACAAGTCCTGGAGAGTGGGCAGGGGAGCACCAATTCATTTTTTCTGCTGTTTTCTGCAGTCTGTTTCTGTCCTGGTTTGATTTAATGACTGCAGTGTAGAACTGCATCAACAGCTCCTGTGGCAAACCATACTTTCTAAATTGGCATAGAAAGTACATCCTCTGTTGGGCCTTTTTGAGAATGGAGTTTATGTTGGACTCCGATTTTAGGTCTTGGGAAATGGTAGTGCCCAGAAACTTGAAGTTCTCCACAGATTATACAGTGCTGTTGGCTATTGTGAGGGGGAGCAGTGTTGTAGTGTTTTCTAAAGTCCACTATCATCTCCACAGTTTTGCATGTGTTTAGCTCTAGGTTGTTCTGACTGCACCATAGCACCAGCTGCTTCACCTCCTGCTCATATGCAGACCCGTCGCCATCTTAGATTAGTCTGATGAGCGTGGTGTTATCTGCAAATTTTAGGAGTTTAACAGTTGGGTCACGATGTGCAGTCGTTCGTATAGAGGGAGAATAGCAGTGGGGAGAGGACACATCCCTGAGGAGCACCAGTGCTGATTGTCCAAATACCGGAGGTAATACCTTCCAGTCTCACCTGTTGTTTCCTGCCTGTCAGAAAGCCGGTAATCCTCTGACAGACGGCAGGGGGGTATAGTGAGGTTTAGGAGTTTGGAGTGGAGAATTCCTAGAATTATTGTATTGAAAGCCGAACTGAAGTCGAAAAACATAATCCAGGCATATGTTTCTGGGCAGTTAAGGTGTTACAGAATGTAGTGCAGCCCCATGTTGACTGCATCATCCACCAATCTTTTTGCTCGTGAGGCAAACTGTAGGGGATCCAGTTCTGTCACCTTCTTTAAGTGGGCCAATACCACCTTCTCAAAGGTCTTCATGACGACAGATGTCAGAGCGAGAGGCCTGTAGTCATTCAGTCCAGTAATGAAGGGTTTCTTGGGGACTGGAATTATTGTGGAGAGTTTAAAGCAGAAGGGGACCTCACACAGCTCCAGTGATCTGTTGACGATATAGGTGAAGATAGGAGCCAGCTGGTCAGCACATGCTTTGAGTTCAGGAGACCATCTAAGCTTTCCTTGTCTTCTGTCTCTGTAAGAGCTGATCCAACATCCTCTTCACAATTCCTGAGTGCAACTTGAGTGCTGGGAGGAGTTGTTAGAGGGGTTCCCTCTAATGGGGGCAGACAGTGGGCTGGGTTGGATGAGAGGTGTCAAAATATTATTCTCAAACCTGCAGTAGAAGGTGTTGAGGTCGTTACCCAAGTCTTTGCTTGCTTCAGTAGGGAGGGGTGGTCTCCTGTAGTTTGTGATATCTTGCAGGCCTTTCCACACTAATGCAGGATTGTTCGCTGAAAACCTGCTTTTTAACTTTTCAGAGTAAGGGGCTGCTTTCGACAGTGGGAGAGATCGCCATGTCGCATTCGACAGCTACCGCCCGCCTCAAGCTGGGCAGCCCCCAGTCAATAAGGTGCTGTCACACCATAGCCTGCTTGCTTTACTGGGTGCGTGGAACTTGAAGAACCATCTCGACAAGCAGGCTACAAACTCTGCACCAGGCAAGATACAAAGAAGAAAAATGAAGACTTCAGCTCTTCGTTTTGCAAGCTGGAACATCAGGACCTTGTGTCCTGGACTCAACACTGACCTGCAGCAGGTCAAGGACGCACGGTAGACTGCCGTCATTGACAGGGAACTATCCCGACTGAATGTCGATATTGCCTGTCTTCAAGAGACCCGACTGGCTGACAGCGGCACCATCAGGGAAGCCAACTACACTTTCTTCTGGCAAGGAAAGCCCTTGGACGAACCTAGGCAGCACGGTGTCAGCTTCGCTGTAAAGAACACACTCGTCGCCTTCATCAAACCTCCGTCATCGGGCACTGAGAGGATCCTTGCTCTCCAGCTGGCAACATCATCAGGCCCAGCCAACATCCTTAGCGTGTATGCCCCAACTCTCTGCTCAAACCCAGAAGAAAAAGACCAGTTCTACGAGGCTCTGGATCAAGCAATATCCAATATCCCCAGTACTATGGGCCTCTACCTACTAGGAGACTTCAATGTGAGAGTGGGAGCTGAAAACAAGGCATGGCCCACCTGTCTCGGCTCGCACGGAAGGGGTAAGATCAACGAGAATGGTCAGCGACCGCTGGAGATGTGCTGCTCCCACAGCCAATGTGTGACTAACACCTTCTTCAAATGCAAGGAGATCCACCAGATGTCATGGAGACACCCTCGTTCCCGCCACTGGCACCAGCTAGATCTCGTCATCACCAGGCGTGTGGAACTAGCCAGCGTCCTTCTCACCTGCAGCTACCACAGTGCCGACTGTGACACGGACCACTCCCTTGTGGCCAGCAAAGTACGAATAATACCCAAGAAACTGCACCACACCAAAAAAAAGGGTCACCCATGCATTAACACCTGCTGTGCAAGCATCCCAGAGAAGACACAGCAGTTAATCTGCAAGCTTTATGAGGCTCTCACCAAAGAGACACCCGATGACACCATTGACTCCAAGTGGTCCCACCTCCGAAATGCTGTGTACAACTCAGCCATTACTGCCTACGGGAAGAAGGAGAGCAAAAACACTGACTGGTATGAGGCCAACTGGGAAGAGATGGAGCCTGTTACTGAGGCAAAGAGGAAAGCCCTCCTGGCTTACAAGGCTGTGCCTAGCCCTGGTACATTACAAGCCCTCAGGGCTGCCAGGAAAAATGGACAGCAGACCGCCTGCCACTGCGCTAACACCTACTGAAACTTTGCACCAGTATACAGATAGCTGCCGAAACCGGGGATGCAAGGGGCATGTACGAGGGTATCAAGAAGGTAACAGGCCCACCCACCTCCAAGATCGTCCCACTCAAGTCCAAGACTGGCGAAGTCATCAAAGACCAGGGGAAACAGCTACAGCGCTGGATTGAGCACTATTTTGAGCTGTATGCAACCCAAAACATCATAACCAACACCGCCTTAGACGTCATCCCAGACCTGCCAGTCATGGAGGAACTAGACACACCACCCACCCTGAAAGCTTTCGACTGCCTCGCTTGTGGGATGGCCCCTGGGAGTCACGGCATCCCGCCTAAAGTCCTTAAGATCAGGAAACCAGCACTACTCCAACCCCTCCACAAACTCCTCTGCCTCTGCTGGTGAGACACATCCCCCAGGACATGCGAGATGCAAACATTGTCACTTTGTACAAGAACAAAGGAGACCGCAGTGACTGCAACAACTACCGAGGCATATCCCTCCTCAGCATTGTTGGAAAGGCTTTCGCCCGTGTCGCCCTGGCGCGCTTGCAGACCCTAGCCTCCTGCATCTACCCAGAGTCCCAGTGTGGTTTCCGAGCCAGCTGGTCAACTGTAGACATAATCTTCTCACTACGACAGCTGCAGGAGAAGTGTCATGAGCAGCAGATGCCCCTCTACATTGCCTTCATAGACCTGACCAAGGCATTTGACCTTGTCAGCCGGAGTGCACTCTTCAGGCTCCTGCAAGGTAGACTGCCCCCCCCGACTGCTGGCTATCATACGATCATTCCACGAGAACTTGCACAGCACAGTGTGCTTCAACGGTGCAACATCGGAGACCTTCCCAGTCAGCAGCAGAGTGAAGCAAGGTGTCCTTGCGCGGACGCTTTTTGCCATCTTCTTCTCCATGCTCCTCCAGTACCCCTTCAAGGACTGCAGTGTGGGTGTGTACATCCACAAAAGGACTGACGGCAAGCTGTTCAACATCGCCTGTCTCCGTGCTAAGACCAAAGTCACAGAGGTCCTCATCCGTGAATTGCTCTTCGCCAAGGATGCAGCCTTGACATCACACACGGAAGATGGACTGCAGAAACTGGTATGTCGCCTCTCCCACGCCTGCAAGGAGTTTGGACTGACGATCAGTGCAGGACGCAGACTCCTCTCCCACCACTGCCATCGAGGGGTACAACTTGGAAGTTGTTGAGAACTACACATACCTTGGGTCCACCATCTCCAACTCGCTCTCTGTTGATACTGATGTGAATGGCCGGTTTGCCAAAGCATCAGGAGTTATGGACAGACTGAACCAGAGGGTCTGGAACAACCACAACCTCACTGAGAAGACCAAACTGCGCGTCTACCAGGCCTGCGTGCTCAGCACACTCCTTTACAGCAGCGAGACATGGACCACCTACGTGAGTCACGAGAGGAAACTCAACAGCTTCCACCTGAGATGCCTGCAGCGCATTCTGCGTATCCAGTGGCAGGACAAAGTACCCACCCAGAGGTTCTGGAACGCACCGGCATAAACAGCATGTTCTCCATTCTCAGCGAGAGGCGCCTTCGTTGGCTCAGCCATGTTAGGAGAATTGACCCAGGCCGCATACCCAAGGACCTGCTGTATGGTGAGTGAGCAGAAGGTGCACGACTTACCGGACGGCCACGTCTGCGATACAAAGATGTCTGCAAAAAGGACATGTAGACGGCCAACATCAACGTAAACAACTGGGAGAGCTGTGCTGATGACCGCCCCGCCTGGCGTCTTGCTGTCAGACAGGGCGCTCAGAAAGCCGAGAAGGTGAGAAACACAAACCTTGCTGCAAAGTGAGCCAGGAGGAAGGCAAACCAACAACAGCCTCAGCAAGCATCAGCATTCACATGCAGCAAGTGCAACAGAGACTGTCACGCCAGGATCGGACTTTTCAGCCACTCGCGAAGGTGCAGATAGGACACCGAAACTGGAAACTACTCCATCGTCTCTCGAAGACAGACGGATGCCAAAAAAAGTGTGTTTTTCTCTCTTGTGGGACAATTAACATGTTGCATGTATTTTGGAAGTTCAAGTGTTAGTTTTGCTCTGTTAAAGTCTCCAAGGATAATAGAAAGAGAAGCCGGATGTTTTTGCTCTAAGCGCTAACATCACTCATGTCTTGGCCTGCGGTGGGATCTAAACTCCAGTCAGAATGAATAAGGAAAATTGCCACGGTTAATAAAAAGGTTTACAGTTCATGAACGGTCAGGGAACCATCCCCAGCCACTCTTGTGCCGGTCCCAAGCCCGGATAAATTGGGGAGGGTTGCGTTAGAAAGGGCATCCAGCGTAAAACATGTGCCAAATCAAAACGTGCGGAGAATCCGCTGTGGCGACCCCTAACGGGAGAAGCCGAAAGAAAGTTTTTACAGTTCATGAACAGTCATTCCAAGTTTGGGGTGCATTATTTATCCAGCACTGTGACATCTTTAAACCAATGTTCATTAATGTAAAAGCAGATTCCGCTGCCTTTCATTTTGCCCGATAACTCCGTTACGCGATCCGCTCGGTGTAAGTGGAAGCCCGAAAGAAGTAATCCGCTGTCCGGGGTTGAGTGACTGAGCCAAGTTTTGGTAAAACAGAGAGCATCGGAGCATGCAAAGTGTTTGTTTGTTCCATTAACCTCTTAGTCGTAGGGGTTGCACAACTGATATCCCATTGTTCTCAGGTGTTAATGTTTAGCAATAGATTAAATAAAAAGGGAAAAGAGATACCATGACTAACTATACATCATTCTAAAAGCCTAAGCCTCAAGCAGCGATTTCAGATCACTGTTTTTCAATGGAAAACGTAAAACGAATGTATTTGCTAAATGTGTGTAAGCAGTACACACAAACAACATGCATAAAAAAAATGCACTCTTACACATTTATTTTTATAAAGATTTACAAACACATCCACTGCTGCAAATCTTGGTTTATTAGGAAAGATAAGGCTCCACTAACCAACATGCTGTAAAGCATTTTTGCTCCAATGGGCTTGTAATTTAGATGGTTATTCTTTTGTTTAGGTCACAGAACTTGGTTCGTGTTTTTGTGAATATGTTTTGGAATAGCTTTCGCATCAAAAACAGCATCTTGCTGGTAAAAAAACAACTTTGGCTGGTAGAATATAGTGTTACAAAATAAATGACCACACACTAAAAAGAAAAAAAAGTAAAAGAGGCGGCATCTCGGGTTGAGTTTCCTCTCTATGGTCGGGTGTTGTGATATTTTTTATTATGCACCACCTATCATTTCAAACCTTTTATTTTTTAGCCATTAGCATTATGGAAACAAAATGATTGATGAAAAATGTAGCCAATAAGTGCAGGATTCTAACGATATATGGGAGGATTTTATTCCCCATGTGGGTTTCTTAGTTTTATTACTCTTTACAAACTCTTAGTGGTCCAATAGCACACGTGCAGTGACGCCCCAAGAAGTGGTTACAGCTCTCAGTTCTGCACAAAAAGCTGTTTTAACTCGTGCTAACTGGTCTTTGTTTAAAAAAAAAAAGGAAACAAAGAAGAATATAGACAATCAAAAAAGTTGTTTTATCGGAGATTGGCACAAAGCAGCAATTTGGAAAATATTCTTGGGGGCGAAGTTACAACAGAGACTTGGAGATCTGCATTGAGATGCTGCTTTACTAATCTGTAAGTTACAATATATCTCCCGTTACAGTTTTATACGATGTTATAGGTTTTATTTCCAATTTCATTTTATAAGAGAAATGCTTGAAAAGTATTTGTGTGTGTCTGTGTGTAGATCTGCATGGAGATGCTACTTTACTATCTGTAAGTTACAATATATCCCCCTTTACAGTTTTATACGATGTTATAGTTTTTATTTACAGTTTGTGTATAGCTGGGGCTATAATGGCCGGACATCAATATAAATGTTCATGACTGTAAAACAATAGCTTGTCTGGCTACCGACCTGGAGACAGCGCTTGGTAAATGGTTCACAAATGCAAGAGACAGAGAAGGCCACCGTGCTTTGAGAGCCCAGCGGGACCATGATTGGAGGGCAGTATAGCCGGAAATGTAAGTCATATAACCTATAGCTAGGGCTGCACAATTATTAATATTTTATCCCGATCACTGTTTTTGCCTCTGTTCAATTACGGGAATACTCCACCCTGAAATGAAAAAATATCTAAAAAATTACTTATTCACAAGGCTTCCTATACGGTGGCTGAGAGAGCTCAACGCTCTGCAACTTAGGAAAACACATGCAAATAGAAAAAAAAACACCAGCAAATTTAAATAAAACAACGTTATCAGTTTGACAACACGTGCTGCAAACCCACACAATGCAACCAAGTACAGAAACACGCTGCAAATCCTCACAACACAAACAAATAGCACAGATCACAAAATAAATGTTTCAAGGGGACCACAACAAGTGACAAACCCGTCTGGGAATGCTTATTGTTCAATGTCTATTCGTCAGTGGTGTTGTCGATGACCTGAAAGGTGAGTTGTTTGTTTATTTTATCATTGTTTGTTTATGATTCCTTGGCCTTTTGTATATTATTATCCTAAATAATCTGATAAAATACACAATCAACTGTAAAATGTTATGTTAAGTGGCAAAGCCAAGGTATCATGATCAGGATGTTAAAATAAACAAAAAAACTCACCTTTCAGATCATCAACAACACCACTGATAAATAGACAGTTCATCATTTGTTGGGGTCCCCATGAAACATTTATTTTGTGGTCTGTGCTATTTGCAGTGCAAATTAACTGGTTTTGTTGTGAGGATTTGCAGGACATTTCTGTATTTAGTTGCGTTGTAAGGATTTGCACACGTGTTGTTTAACTGATGAAGATGTTTTCTTAATCTGCTGGTGGTTTTTCTATTTGTATATGTTTTCTTCAGTTGCAGTGCGTTGAACTTTCTGGGCCACCGTGATCCTAGGTGTGACTTACATCTTTCGGCTGATTACATCTTTCAGCTGATACGAATCATTGTTCCAGTCACTGGCTTTTGGCAATGGCCAAATATTCATTTAAGAGTCATTCAGACGCAAGGTTGATATTGTAATTGTTACATTCATAAGTTTTGGATTCCATGACTGGTCCCCCCAGCATAAGTTATTACTGTGCGAGGCAGAGGTGGGAACAATTCACTGATGAGATTCTAGGATATTTCTTAATTATATTGATGCATGTTTTTTTTAGATGCTGCTGTGAATGGTAGTATTTTAAAATGTACTAAATTGCCTTTTCTGTCTTCTCTTTCTGCATAGACCCACCAGTGAACTATTTTACTCAGTAATTCTGTTATTCCTGTTTCTTGTTTACTTTAATTAATTTGAATTAAATGTGATTTACACATTCTGAGTTGAAGTCATTTATTTTTCACAGATCAAATACTTGTAATTTTAAACATAGAGCAGCACATAAAAACAACTAATATTAGTTCTTTGTTTGGTCAGGCACAGTTTTACATTGTAACTGAGGTTTGAAATGGTTTGACAGTGGATTTTCCATAGTAGCACATCAAGTTTACTCACAAAAATGAATGATGAAATTAATAAATGGGACCCAAATCTCACCCATTGTGGTCCCACAACAACCCCATAAAGGGGCCATTCGTGGGTTGACCCATAATTGAGTCATGTGGGCCCCATAAGGGTCCTTTTTGTAGCCCACTTTGGCCCCATTTTTAACACGTATTTGGGACCCAAATGGGCCAATATAAAGAACACCTATATTGGTCCCACTTAGAGCCCACCATGGACCCATCAGTGGCCCCTCTGGGCTAACACACATGGGGCCCATGTGGAGCCGATGGACAAATTTCTCTGAGCCCCATTTGAGTTGCCCATGCAGGGCCCAAGTGACAGCCCATCAAAATCCTGCATGGGGCCCACATGAAAATGTTGGCTGGGATAGTCTCAGAGAAATATTTGTAGGCATCTCATTCGTCATGAAAATCTTCATAAAATTCTAAATATAAACTAATGAGACATGTATTTACCCTGTACGTTTCTGGATTGCTCCAGAACTGATTTCATGTATTTATATATGAAGGAAAAAAATGCAGGGAATGTACACTCACCGGCCACTTTATTAGGTACACCTTACTAGTACCGGGTTGGACCCCCTTTTGCCTTCAGAACTGCCTTAATCCTTCATGGCATAGATTCAACAAGGTACTGGAAACATTCCTCAGAGATTTTAGTCCATATTCACATGATAGCATAACGCAGTTGCTGCAGATTTGTCGGCTGCACATCCATGATGCGAATCTCCCGTTCCACCACATCCCAAAGGTGCTCTATTGGATTGAGATCTGGTGACTGTGGAGGCTATTTGAGTACAGTGAACTCATTGACATGTTCAAGAAACCAGTCTGAGATGATTAGCGCTTTATGACATGGCGCATTATCCTGCTGGAAGTAGCCATCAGAAGATGGGTACACTGTGGTCATAAAGGGATGGACATGGTTAGCAACAATACTCAGGTAGGCTGTGGCATTGACACGATGCTCAATTGGTACTAATGGGCCCAAAGTGTGCCAAGAAAATATCCCCCACACCATTACACCACCACCAGCCTTTGATACCATTGATACAAGGCAGGATGGATCCAGGTAGGATGGATCCATGCTTATATGTTGTTGATGCCAAATTCTGACCCTACCATCCGAATGTCGCAGCAGAAATCGAGACTCATCAGACCAGGCAACGTTTTTCCAATGTTTTATTGTCCAATTTTTGTGAGCCTCTGCGAATTGTAGCCTCAGTTTCCTGTTCTTAGCTGTCAGGAGTGGCACCCGGTGTGGTCTTCTGCCTCTGTAGCCCATCTGGCGCAAGGTTCGACGTGTTGTGCGTTCAGAGATGCTCTTCTGCATACCTTGGTTGTAAGGAGTGGTTATTTGAGTTACTGTTGCCATTCTATCAGCTCGAACCAGTCTGGCCATTCTCCTCTGCCCTCTGGCATCAACAAGTCATTTGCGCCCACAGAACCGCCGCTCACTGAATATTTTCTCTTTTTCGGAACATTCTCTGTAAAACCTTAGAGATGGCAGTGCATGAAAATCCCAGTAGATCAGCAGTTTCTGAAATACTCAGACCAGCCCGTCTGGCACCAACAACCATGCCAGGTTTAAAGTCACTTAAATCACCTTTCTTTCCCATTCTGATGCTCGGTTTGAACTGCAGCAGATCGTCTTGACCATGTCTACATGCCTAAATGCATTGAGTTGCTGCCATGTGATTGGCTGATTAGAAATTTGCGTTAACGAGCAGTTGGACCGGTAAGTGTATATTTAATGTACTTCATCTTCTATAACTAGATGCTAGATGACCCCAGTGCCATTATCTCAAACTCTGAATGGTTAAATCAACAGCCTTTAAGCAGCATGCACTTTATGCTTCAGGTGCCCACAGTGCTGATTCTAAACACCTGAATACAGATTCCTTCTGTGCTGGCAACATGTGATGTGGTGGCTGAAATATAATTATATAGACACCTGCATTTATTTAGCGCTTAATGGGTGATTATAATCAGCCTACTTGAGCACAAAATCTTTTGTTGTTTAAGTATGTTTTGCCAAGAGTAATAAATGTGTCAAACAAAACAGACAGCCAAGAGTTAAAATGCTGGCTGGGATAAAGGGTCCTGAAGCAGTCATACATAAATTACATGCTACTCTTAGAAAATAATGGTGAATGTGGGTGTTACACAAATGGCTGAAGATGTTATATCAACTGTGTCTGGACTGTATTTTTGGGTTCTTCCATGGAACTGCCTGGCTTTATTTCTCTGCTGAATAAATTCTTCTTCTTTGACACCTTAACTCTGGTGAAAACTGATCTGGGAAATCTTAATTTCAGAACCTGACCAGCAGATGTTAGTTAACAAAAATAACACTTAAATGCTGTAAAACAATAACATTACATAAAAAAAGCATTTTATTTTTATGATGTATGTATGCGTGTGTGCAATTTGACTAGAAATGACATAGCAGTGGGCACTTGGCTTTTGTGTTGTGTAACACTTGGGCATTTTTACTACAATAACATCTTATTCTCTCTTTGTTTTGAACTCTTTAAACTTCCAAAAATCTGTCCTTCCCACAAGCAACTATAGGGAATTCACAGATCTCTCCCTCCCTCCCTCAATCCCTCCCTCACTCACTGATGTCGCACATTCCTTTTCAGCTCTTTCACTTTGCGTTTTTCTCTTATTTGCTCCATCTCCTCTGCAGATCTCTTGTTTATTTTCATGCCTACATAAGTCTTTTTGGTGCTGCTCCTACTAGCAGTGTGTACAGATTTCTGGAGTTGTGCCTCTTCTGTGTCTTCTGGATCCTCCTGGGTGTTCTCACTTCAGCTCACTTCAGAGTTTGCATGCCACCCCCTTTGCCTGGTATGTGCGCAGACCAATTTTAAATTTAAACAGTTTTTTTTTTTAGGTCATAATCCATTAGGTATTTTAAAATTAAATGCTGTTGTTTATTGATGCTCCTAATAATGTATGACATGCTGTAATACTTGCATAGTGTACTTGCTGTTAACACAGTGATAAGCAAGCATAACAGAACATTAAAAAAATAAGTTACCCGGTTTTATAAGAATGTATCGGATTTTTGCCATGTTTACATTCTAAATAACTGCTAGTGTTGATATATGTGCTTTCACCAAAAGAGAACTGTTCTGTCTCTCTCTCTCCCTCTCAGTGTGGTGTGTGGTGGGTATTGTACAGTGTTTGTGATTACTAGTCATTTAACAAGCACTATTGGAACCGACAAACTCACTGACCCTGTGCTAAGGACACTACCTCCTTTATAAAAGCACGTCCCACTTTTTCTTCTTTTCTCATCCACTCTCTTCTCACAAACACACACACACACACACACACACACACACACACACACACACACACACACACACACACACACACACACTCCCCTCCCATTATCTTTTTCAGCTCCCCAATTCCTCTGGTGGTTTTTATATCAGCTCCCCCTCTTCTCACTCACACTATGCCACTCTGAACATTGTTGTTTGGATTAAACAAATTTAGTGTTGGACACATGCTTTTGTACACAATGAGTTAATTTTGTCACAACATTTTTGTCTTAGAACACCCTGATATTTAGTTGCTAAAATGTTTTTAGAAATGTCCTTAAAACTGTATTAAAATTAATATATTTAAGAAGATGCTCATATTTATTGATAATAATATTTGATTGATATCACTAAGTGACTGAAGTGATTCTAAAAGAATATATGTTTTGAAGAATTGAGCCATACTGATTTATATGATATACGTGTCCGCTATACACCGCTATACACAAATGTGTAAAATTTATTCATGCCTTTTTTATTATTATTATTATTATTATTATTATTATTATTATTATTATTATTATTGTTATTATTGTTATTATTGTTGTTGTTGTATAGAACACTTATGTATAAAATATTTTTAATTAGTCATAATATCACACGTGATTTTGTTCCCAAATCCAGCATAGCATTCAAAACAACTAACAAATTAATTAATAATTTTCTTTAATTAATTAAAATAAAGTCATTAGGATATAATACAAATTAGCATTATACATTTACAACACAGTGATTAGGAAAGCAAAGATTATCATATGCATGTGAGTGGGTGCCCTGTAGCTTAAATGTTTTCAATTTGCTGGTGCCAAGGCCACCTAGAAGGTGTTAATTTTTAAGTCCTATGATTGGATGGTCAGAGTGCACTAGTCAGAGCTTGCAAACCACATCTGTGGTTAACCGAACAAACTGTCTGACAGAAGAGAAGACTGTAGTTGATGTCAACAGTCTCCTACACTGACTCAGGAATACATTTCGCTTTTGATCATCATCACTGTACCCCGCAACATTGTATACCTGCCACAAATGGACATTCGGTGTAACCCAGATGAGGATGGGTTCCCTCTTGAGTCTGGTTCCTCTCAAGGTTTGTTCCTTATGCCATCTCGGGGAGTTTTTCCTTGCCACAGTCGCCACCGGCCTGCTCATCAGGGACAAACTTACTCATAAAAAACATATTAATTTTTAATCACCGCATTATCTGTGTAAAGCTGCTTTGAGACAATGTTCATTGTTAAAAGCGCTATACAAATAAAAATGAATTGAAAAGAAATTAACAAAGACATTTACAAGACTTTTCAAGAAACATTGGACAACATGAGGAAAGGTCAGCCATAACAATTCTTGATCTTTTTCATTGAAGATTTATACCTTTAAAAAATGAGACTTGTTGAATTGTGTTCTTTTGGTTTCTTCTTTAGTATTGGCATTCATTTTCACAGCAGGGGATACCTGTCTTTAATGCAGCGCTTTTTTCTGTGTTTAGTTTTAAACTTTTCTTGTGAATGGGCAAAATTACTCACATGCTCAATATACTTCACTGCATAATGACTGTTCAAAGCATACACATGCAAGAACGTCTCTAGGTTACATATGTAACCCTAGTTCCATGAGGAAACGAGACGCTGCGAAACGTTTTGGGAACACCCCACATTGTCCACGCTCTGAATCACGTGTAAAATCTGGCTAATAGGCAAGTCGTAACGTCATCGGCAGGTGACAGCACGTAAACCAGGAAGCTACAAAATGGCTGAGCAATGGTAGCGATATTAGCTTCTGGAAAAAGGGAAGGTACCTCAGGAAACTAGGGTTACATATGTAACCTAGAGACATTCCCTTTCAGGAACTCGAGTTGCATCCAAACACTTTGAGAACGAGTGTCCAATCACTGCATACTGACCAGTCCTTGCCTAGTGTGTCTGAGCACCAACAGCATGTAGGACAGAGTGGCTCTGATGTCGAGGTTATAAAACCTGACAAAGGTCAAAGGGGTGGGCCAGACCGCAGCATTACATATGTCCTGTGGGGGGAACCCCCTGCAGACCAGGCCGTAGAGGCCGTAGCAGACAAACAGTTGCTCCGACTTTCTCTACGGACTCGTCCTGTGAAGGTACGTATCCAGTGCTAGTACTTGACACAGCTGATTTTGCTTTTCCTGGTCTGGAGCTAGAAAAGGAGGAGTGCAGAATGCCTCCTAAATGAAAGGTCGTGAGGGAGCCGTAGGCACCTTAGGCACAAAACCAGTTTTAAGGTAGAGAAAAGCACTGGCCATTCCAGGGATAATCTCTGTGAGAGACGGGGCCACAGACAGAGCCTGTAGGTCCCCGATCCTTTTAAGGGACGTTATCGCCAAAAGAAAGTCGGTCTTTACCGACAGGTACCTAAGGGCCAGATGGAGCCACCAAACGACGGCTAAATTCCACACAGGCACTCTGGATCGTGGCCCGGGCCTCAGCCTCAGGGTGCCGTGTAGTAAACATGTCATGAGAGGGTGTTTCCCCAGCGATTGTACAATAAGCGGACACAAACCTTCAGGGTAAACGGGGCCAATCCTGTGGCAAACTGCAAGAACTCCAGAACTGACCTAACTGGGCAGTTAACTGGGTTTAACTGGTGGTGCTCACACCACATGCAAAACAGCTGCCATCTAGTGGCATACAACCTCCTCTTGGAGGGAGCTCTGACATGGAGAATGGTCTCAACTACCTCAGTACAGAGACCAGCTGCTAAAAACTGTGCCCCCTCAGGGGCCACAGCCATAGCTTCCTTAACTCTGGCGGGAGACAATTCTGCCCGCAACATGGTCAAGTCCCACACCACGCCCAAGAAGGTGGATCTCAGGTGAGAACGACATCTTGATGCCAGACTGCCTGAAACTCTGATTGAGCTGATTGGACCCGAATTGAATCGAGTAAGCCACCTCTATTGTATGCAGGACCCAGCTTACTAAAAAAAATGCAAGGCCTTCCCTGAAAAGACAACAGCTAGATGGCAGCATATGTTGCTCTAAAACCTGTATATACTTTTCAGCATTGATGGTGCTTTTTCCAGGCTAATCATTACCATGCCCACTCCTCTAGAGTCTGGAGGAGGTGGCATCCATGGTTTTCAAAAATAATTTACAATTTTGATTAGTCTTAACACAGAACAATTTTCCACTGTGCTTCCACTTTGTCAATTCAAAAGGAGCTTTGGCAGAGAGAAGGTGGCAGCATTTCTCGGTCATGTTTAAATATGGCTTCTTCTTTGGATGACAGTTTTATCTGTATTTGTGAATGACAAAAACAGGTAATGACTTCTGCAGGTGTTTGTAAATCATTGCATTCTGTTTTTGCGGTTGCTCACGTTTGATTCAATAGCATGTAGCCTACCTATAGCACCAATAACTTGAACTAATCATGTTCTGTGTGACTTTTAATAGTCTTTCGCATCATTGTGGAGGAATTATTGCTTACTTTTCTTTCCAAAGTTGCTTCAGTTCATTAAGGTTTACCCTCGATTTACAACACTTTGATTTTGTTCTTTTTAGCCATTTTGTTCTAGATTTGCTGGTGTGCTTGGGATCATTGTGCTGTTGCATGATCCAATTTCAGCCAAGCTTTAGCTGTCAGACAGATGGTATACAGAGAATTTCATGGCCAAATCAATCTCAAGTTATGACCACTTCACCACTGTGCTTGACATTTGCAGTATACAGGTAGTCGCCGACTTACGACCTATGCAACTTACGACCATTCGACTTTACGACCACAATTGCTAGCCGCGGCATACGACAGTGCGTACCAGCTTCCGGCATAATTTCACAGTACTGTGGATATAGCCTACTCTACTTACGACCAAATCGTTTTACGACCGGTCTGTCGGTCCCAATCGTGGTCGTAAGTCGATGACTACCTGTAAAAGGTAGAAATGGTACAAATGTGTTTAGACATTAAACACAGTTCCATGTTTGGCAAAAAACAAACATAAAGCATAACAGCTGTGTTTGGTTTTTGCCAAACATGGAACTGTGCATTATGGCTAAACACTTTTGTTGCATCTATCCAAAGGACATGTGGTCTTGTGGTTTGTTAAGCAGAAACTTAGCAAACCTAAGGTGTACTGCCATATTCTTTTTAGAAAGAAAAAGCTTTCTCCTGGCAACCCTTCGACACAAACTATTCTTGTTCATTCTTGTTCTAATTGTACTGTTATGAACTTTCTATTTAACATACTCACTAAAGCTTGCAAAGCCTTAGCTTTACCTCCTTTTTTTGCAGATTGGCAACAGTCATTAATGTTTTCCACTTGTGTATAATGTTCTTCACCATAGAATGAAGGGCTTTATATATCTAGAAATTGTCCCTTCACAGAATAATAAGCAGCAACAATTGCACTGTAAGATAATTCTTTCCTACTTGCCATTCTGTTAACACACTCCTGAATGCTCCAAACCAGCAAAATGTTAAAACTTTCTTTTGTAAAATTGGTCACACTTACTGATCATTTAAAACCTCTTCAACTTCTGTGGAGCAGTAAAGATGTAATTTATATTTTACACACTGCTTTCAAATATCAGCTTGATTTTTGTACAATTAAATGTACACAGTTCAATGTCATATGTTGTCGTCTGAGGTTGTATTTACTTAATTCTAAGACCTGGGCAGTATCAGATTATAATACATAAAATTATAGAATTCAAAGTGGGTGTACTTTCACATGATGATAAGTAAATGTAGATGAATTTCACCACTTAAGAGCAGATGTCTTTGGCAAAAGACAAACTTAATCTTGAGGGGAGACAAGTCTGTGCTTGTTGGAGAGAACTGGGAGTAGTAAAGATAAATAGAGCTGTGTTAAGTTAAATACACTGAAGGTACACCTACAGTTTAATATACATTCAGTCTATGGCAATATGTCTGTCCAGCACATTAAATCTATATAAAAAAATATAAAATATAAAAACATATAAAATAAATCTATAAATAAAATATTAAATCAAACCAATTTCTACAAATCTATGTTATGACAAAAGAAAAATATAAATGCATAGTAGCTAAGTGGATTACAAGTTTAACACAATGATATTATTATTAAAAATGTTGTTAGTGTTTTGTTTGGGTTTAAGATGCTCATTTGGCAACACAGTTTCACTAGCACAAATGGTAAAAAAATATATAAAGTTAAAAGATTTCTCTCTGCTATGTAATTAAAGAAAAACAGAATGCAATGATCTAAACATCTGTACTGTTAATACATATATATCCATATAGTATTTACAGTAGAACATAGAAAATATTAAATGTTTGAACTGAGGAAATAAAATAAGGATAAATAACAACATAAGGCCAGAAAAAAAACTTTCTAAAACAAACAAAAAAAAAACAGCTGGGAAAACATTTAGCATCTAAATAGGTAGATAATTAGCAACAAGTCAGTGAAATTTTTGGGTATAAAAAGAGTATTTGTCTCTCTCAGAAGTAAAGTTAGGCGGATAATAATCCCCAAAATAAAATGTTTTAAACTTCAAATAGCCTTTTATCTACAGTACATAATATCATCAAAAGATATGTAGAATCTGTAGAGATCTGTATGCAAAAAATCTCTAGTGCAAAAATGTATATTAAATGTCTAAGATCTTTGGGACCTCAGTTGGCAATGCATTCAAAACAGTGTAAGAAAAAATTATGAGAACATGATGAAATACTTTGGGAGTCAGAAACAACCCAAAACAAACTCTGCCTAGATATTTTATATTGTTCTGGCTTTTGAAGTGTATATAGGATTTAGCTTTTAAATGTAAATTAAGTGTAGGAAATGAGTAAAGGAACCCCCAGCAGGTCAGGTTAGGTGATCTTCATTGTCTCAGACACCTTTTGGCTTCAATACACCTCATGAATCATTGTCTGTTAACATAGTTTGTTGTGTAGTCCACAAATGCAGGTTAAAGATTTATTATGCAAAAAAGAAGTCATATGTGAACAGGATCCAGAAATGCCAATGACTGTCTTGAGCCAAAGATCATTTAAAATTGACCTAGCCAAAATGGGAAACTGTTATGTGGTCAGATATATTGATATTTAACTTTTTTTTCGGAAAATCATAGATGCTACATCCAATGGCCTAAAAAGGAGGAGGACCACTGGGCTTATCAAAGTTCTGCATCTCTGCAGGTATGGGGTGCATTAGTGCCCATGGAATAAATTGCTTTCACATTTGGAAAGGCACCATCAGTGCTGAAAGGTATATAAATTTTAGAGCTAAGGTCACCAACAGGACCCAGAAACTATCCCATTCGGACCCAGACCTACAGCCGAAACAGTAATGATTAAAACCTAATAGGGCGCTTCTATTTTCACTGGCACAGCTTTTGTAGTATGTGCATTCCAGGCGATAAACATTGCAACTCTACAGTGCAGACATAAGAGTTAGAGGCAGGTTGCACATGAAAAGACGGTAGAAAGAAAAAGAAAGATAGCGATAAATGTAGAAAACAAAGGGAGAGAAACGGACGTGTGAGACTAAGAAACAGGCAAGTGAGATGGAGAAAGGATAAGAAAAATAAGAAACAAATGGCGCTCTCCAAAAAAAAAAGTGGACAGCGAAAATAGAGCATTTAATCTGGAATGTACAGACTCATTTCTGTTCACACTTCCTACTGGGAGCACTTAACGTGTGTCTCATATGTTCCGAAACCGTGGCTCTTATTAAAAGTGCCAATGTGAAACGCCAGTATGAGACAAAACATAAATGTTATGAACAAACATACCCACTCAAATCTGAAATGAGATCACAGAAAATAAGTAGTTTTAGAGCCCAGTATGACCAGTCTACCAGGATCCTGAGATACACATTCACTGCCCAACAACATGCTCATAAGTGTTCTCTCAAAGTTGCTTGGATTTTGGGTCAACACAAAAAGCCATTTACTGATAGAGAAGTTGTCAAAGAATGCATGAGTGCAGTAGCTGAAACAATACTTGAGGGAAAACAAAAACAAGAGCTTTGTGATAAAATAAAGCAAATCCCCATGTCAGCATCATCTGCCACAAAGAAAGGTAAAATATTAACTCAGGACGTGCTAACCCAGCTAGATGAAGCCATGCATTAGGCATCATGTGTAGGCTTAGCTGTGGGTGAGTTTACTGACATGTGTGACAATGCTTAGCTGTTAGTGTATGTCAGGTTTTTCAATACAGATCAGAAAGCATTCTGTAAAGACCTTTTATGGTGTCACTCCCCTTCCGACCAGTACAAGAGGAGAAGACATCTACCTGGCCATTAAGGAGATGTTAACAAAGAGAAGAATAGATCTCAAACAAGTGGTTTAAATAACCACAGATGGAGCCCCTGCCATGATAGGAAGAGAGAAAGGAGCTGTAGCAAGACTGAAAGAGGACAATCCTAAGCTCATAGCTTACCATTGCATCATTCATCAATCTGTCCTCTGTGCTTTCCTGTCAGATGAGCATACTGAGGTGATGAATACAATGATGAAATGTGGAATTTTTTTATAAGTATAAAATGTCTGCAATGATATCTATCATTTAACATTTAATCAAATATTATCTAATGGACTTATTCTAGTTTTAATTAACTTAATTGCTTACAGGATAAACCCCAGACCCTTCTTGAACCTTCTTGAATTTGCTTGCACACAAATAACCACAACAGAAACCAGTTAGAAAAAGACCACTATGTTTATTTATTGAACTCAGGTTAATCCATGTGAAAAAGGAGTGATGGGTGGATGCAGGAGAGGATTAGCAGGAACACTGTCCCCACGAAGGTTGTCCAAGCAAAGGGACAGATCGTCAAGCAGATGGTTTATCTGGTTGTGTTGACGGGCAGGAAGACGAGCCCTAGGATAAGGGCCTGGGGACTTGTGTCTAGTAGACTTAACACGAGCTAGAACACATGATAAAAAAGGATAAGGAGGTCAGTAGGTAGCATGGTGGGGAAAGACCAGTCCAGCATGCTAGGTACTGAACTAGTGCACAATTAAGAATAAGAAAGCATATAAGGCAAGGCACGCAGAAGTATAATCAACTATTATTACACTTTTAAAAAAAGACGCATAAAAGGATTCAAATGAAGGTTTAAAAAAGAATAATTAACAATAGATTAAGGTAAAAAAAAAAAAAGAGAAGAGACTTATGCATGATCAATGAGAAGAAAATGTCAAAAGAATGAAGGATAATCCAAATGATGTTGCTTTAGCAAGTGCCAAGACAAGAATGATGAGAATAGGACAGTTTTTAAAATATAAAGCCCAAAGGGGGCCCGAAAATAATGGGAAATAGAAAAGAGAGATCACATGGGGGAAATGATGACAGGAAAGGGAGGAACCAGGAGAAACCGGAAATAATGGGATTTGAGAAATACTACGTGATGAGTAAAAATTTGTGGGAAGGGCCTAAGAAACCGGCACCTTGAAAATAATGGGATTAGGAGTATGAGTATGTAAATTAAGCAGGGAGGCGCCTAGAGGCGCCTGCAAATAAATAGAAGCCATTTCCAGCAGTCAGGGCAGCAGTTCTCCTTGGTGGAGATCGTTTTTGCAGTTCTTTTGGAGTAGTTGCTGTTCTACCCGATCTTCTGGGTGGAAATCAGGCTTGGATTGTAAAAAAAAAAAAAAAAAAAAAAAAAAAAAAGGCTTGGATTGTGAAAAACAGCAAAGGTTAATTAATTAAGTGACAAGGTAAAAGAATACTGATGGTGAAACAGTCAGGACTGACGGTATAGTCAGGTACTGCACAGAAGCAGTGGTTTGAATTACATGGAAGCAGTGGTTGGGGGGGCCCCCGGTGTTATGCAAATGTGTTATTGAGTAATATGTGATTAATATTAATGTGTTATTGATACAGATTTCAATTTGTTATTGATATTATTGTAATATGCAAATGCAAATGTGTTATTAATGCGTAAATGAATGTCTGAATGCTGTGTGATTGATATATGTGATATTTGAGTGTCTTGAAGAAAAGTGTGCTGGTGAATAATAGCCAAGCTTAGAAAAAATTAATTTGCAAGTGACTAGAGTGATCAGCCAAAGAGTGTGAAGGGTGTGATACGGTAACGTGTGGATGAGCGTGCTAGAGATAGAGACAAAGGGAATTAGAACATATTTTGACATAAACGGAGTAGAGAAGTGGCAAACAGAGTGAAATAGCAGATAAATTGTGGGAATGAACAACATTTGATAAATTACAGGCATTAGATGGATTATTCCCAGAAGATATTCGGGAAAGGGTAATTAGGAGACTTTGGCGGCCCCCAGTATTGAGTCCTGTGCTGCGTACACTGTTAGAAACACCCAAACCACGACAAGCAGTAATACCGTTAGCAGAACTAGCGCAAGACCCATGGGACGAAGATAGTGAACCTGTAGTAGAGGTGTTTCGGGTAAGACCGGAACAATATAATTATTGCTCAGGGTTGACGGCAACAGTAACCGTTGAAACGCGAGTGGTGCAGTGGGAAAGAGGAGCGGCAACGTCAATTCTAATAGACAAAGTAAACTCGTTGGGGGGATTAAGAAGGAAAAATATAGAAGTGCCCTAACGGTAAAAAAGATATACGCAAAACTAAATTGGGTAGAATCAAATAGAAACCCAGGACCACGCAGCAAGGGCGAGACAAGGGTGCATGAAGGAGAAAAAACAGTCCACTCCACTGGTTACTCCAGTGTGCATAATTATAAATCAACATAAGGACGCAGAAAAAGAGATAAAAAAAGTACATGAAGAAATGGCATGACCGGACAAAGGGAGGATTGCAGTGGCCTGAAGAGGGATCATTCAATGAAGAAAAGTGCAGAAGGCTGAAAGATTGGATAGAGTGCTGGGGGGAAGGGAAGAAAGAAAAGCAGAAAAGGTCAGAAAAAAGCAGGAGATCGTTAATTGGTTTGAGCAAGAGGGAAAAAAAAGGCAAAAGATGGATGAACCAATAAAGGAAAAAGAAAAGGAAAAACCGCAGTGCAATTGCCGAAATTAACTGCAAAAACTGCGAGGCAATGGGAGAAAGATGGCAGGGACAGCCCAGGGACTGCCCCACCATGGAAGAAATGTAAGGAGCAGCCAAAACCACGCCCTTACAATGAAAAACCTCCCAGGTATGCGACAGGACTGTATCCAACGATGCCAGAAATAGACGAGGCCCCAGAACGAATAACCATAGAGCTGACGGGAGGTATGATGAAGGGACTTATTAAATCAGCATACAATGACAAGGTCAGAAAAAAGAAGCTTGTAGTAGAAGAAGGTGCCCTTAAAGACTGGTATGCAAACAACTACGCAGAAGAGCCTGAGGTAGGAGGAAACATCCTCAGAGAAGGGCCAAACCCGGATGGAGCAGAGAAGACGACCGGAGGATATGTCTCAGATTCAGCAACATACCAAGTTGGAGCATAGAAGGTGACTGAAAGACATGGCCTGGATCCTGGAGCAAGAAGCAAACAAGTCATTCACAGCACCCCATACCAAGGAAGACAACAAGAGTCAGACAGAGAAGAAGGGAGCGAACAAAGAGGGACAGAAATAAGCTGGCAAGAGAAAGCAACCGAATGTCTTACCGGGTAAAATAATCACCTGAGCAAATAAATCCAGAGCAAATAAATCTCCCTTGGAGTAGCTTTTCTGTCTTTCGGCTGCTTTCTCTTGCCAGCTTATTTTTCAGTTTCTAACCCGGAAAACAATCACCCGTGCAAATAAATCTGGGATCCCCCATATACTTTGGCAGTGCAGGGTCCCTAATGGACAAAGAGCGAGGAGAAAGTAAAAGGGAAAAAAGAGGTGTACAAGGGCTGGGAAGGAGAAAGGGGCAATCAAGGTGAACTGGAATGGGATTACCAAGCCGAACGGTTGAGACAAGCCAGAAGAAAATAAAAGGAAACGAGAGATGGGAGATGTAGTGCACCTAGAAGGAGAAATGTGATTAATTCCAGCAAGAATCGCAGAAAGAGAAAGAGCGGGGCAGAATGAAAGAACAAGAGAACTCTTGGAACTAAGCCAGAATATGATGGAAAACTTGGATAGAATGACCCAAGGAATGGGCCAACTGAAGATGGAGCTAAGGGCTGCAGTAAGCAGAAGACACCAAAACAACAAAGCCCAAGGAGAAGCTGTGTGGAAACTGAGAACACAGGTGAAGCAGGTAAAAAGGGAACAGGAGATCCTGAAAGAACATATAAGCCTCAAGAGACCAAAGGTAACCCAGAGAAAAGACCTCCCCTGCTCCCATTAACCCATATAGAGACCCGATCAATAACCAGAGACAAGGAAAGAGGGGGGAAAAAAATGAAGAATGCCTCCAGAGCAAACAACATCCTGAAAAGCTGGGTGAGGACGAAAGCAGCAGTGACGAAGAATTGAGAACCTTTGAAGATGATGTGGAAGAATATAAGGAGAAGGGGGCACAAGGACCATTAGACACATAAAATGCTCCCGCTGCTGGTCAAAGACAAAAAGGGTGGAGAAGATGAAACTGCAAGACGATAAAGGACCAGCTCACTTCATCCTGAGCCTGCAAAATGCCTGAAGAGACGAAATGGGATCAAGATGGGATGAAACAGAAACCAGCAGCACGCTGTTCAGAATGATGCTGAAGAGAGCTCTCCCAAAAGAAGTACAATATAAAGAGAAAAAGAGCAAGGAAGACTGCAGAGAAAACAAAAAAGCCAGGAGGAAAAGAAAAAGGATGACAAGCCAGTGACTCAAGCAGCAATGATGGTGCCGATGGCAGCACAGCCAGGTGACTCAGCAACCAGCAGTTCCTCAACCTATCGCAGTGGTTCAGCCACAACCACAAGTAATGTATCAACCTCCAGTCCCAAAGATGGCACCAGGAAATTATTAAATGGCTCCTCAGTATCAGATGGGGCCCTAATACAACCAACAGAGAGGTTGGGGAAATCGCAGAGGAAGAGGTGGACCGCCGAGACCCATATCCAGAGGCCAATGGGGCCAAGGAGGACAACCAGGAGCCTGTTGGAACTGCAACAACACAGGCCACCTGAAATAAGATTGCCCCTATCAGCAAGGTATGGGACAGGCAGGCAACATGGAGGAATGGGAAGAAACCCCCAAGGAGCGAACAATTGGGAAGGACAATGGATGGGACCAGCCTATAACCAAGGCCCCGTCCCACCTGGAGGCAGCCCCATGGGGCCAGCCACAGGAAACCAATGAAGATGCCCAGAGAAACTGAAGGGGAAGCTGGTGCAGTGTACCACCTCACTGCATCCAGCACAAGAGCCAATGTTAATGGTGGTAATTGGAGACAACATAAGAGCACCATTTTTGGTGGACACTGGGGCAACGTATTCGTCGATAGGAAAAAAAGGCTCAAGACTCACCCTTACTCGTAAGGCAATAAAAACAGAAGGCATCTCGGGAAAAACACAGACCTTACGGTTTACAGAACCCCAGTGGATAACAATCACCGAAACAAGCATTTAAGCTCCTCTACTCTACTCGCCAGCCACGCCAGTAAACCTACTAGACATGTTATGCAAATTTGGAGCTTAAATATATTGTGGACCCACAGGAGTATGTGTTACACTAATAGATGTAATCTTATACCAGTATCCAGTGCTATGGAGAGAACAAGAGTCTACTGGCTAGAAATTTGGGAAAAGGAACAATGAAATCTCTGGAAAACATTCCACGAATGGAAACCATGATGCAAGAGACCCATGGCACTTTACAATGAAGTATGATGAGGGGGAACAAGATAAAGAATAGTCAAGTCAAGTCAAGTCAAGTTTATTTGTATAGCGCTTTTCACAACAGACATTGTCTCAAAGCAGCTTTACAGAAATCAACAGTGAAGGTGAATGGTGTGCGTTTGTCCCTGTAATACAACAAACTATGGGACCAGACTCAGGAAGGAAAGATGTATGGACTTAATTCCACCTCAAGCGGACACGGACACTGCAGTATGGGACTTACACAAGACAATAAGTCTTCACCAAACACAGCATCGGGACACTGCACTCATTGTGGTAGGAGATTTTAACAGTGCCAACCTCAAGCGCGCACTACCAAACTTTCATCACCACATCACCTGCCCCACTAGGGGCGAAGGGACACAGGACCACTGTTACACAGCATTAAAGAACAGCTGCAAGGCACAATCACGTGCACCGTTTGGGATATCGGACCATGCTGCCATCTTCCTCATGGCTGTTTACAAACAAAGACAAAAACAGGGAGCTCCGGTTCACTATCAGAACGTTTCCCAACCAGAAGCCGTGGGTGGATAAAACCATCCGCGACGCTCTGAGATCCCGCTCCGCTGCCTACAACACGGGACTCGCCACCAGGGACATGGATGAGTACAGGGCTGCATCTTACAGTGTTCGCAGAGCGGTGAAGGATCCAAAGTGGCGCTACGGGAGGAAACTAGAGTCACAGTTTTAACCTGGTGGCTCTAGGAGCCTGTGGCAGGGACTAAGAACAATCACGGACTATAGAACACCATCTTCTACTATGGTGAATGCGGACGCTTCTCTGGCAGACAAGCTAAACACCATTTACGCTCGTTTCGAGGCTGCAGCTAACCACGCTAGCGGCGCTAGCGGTACAACCAGCGTGCACGCAGAGAGAGCCGGAGAGGTAAACAAGTTCACCATCTTGGAGCATGATGTAAGGAGGGCATTCAAGAGGGTGAATACCAGGAAGGCACAGGTCGGTTTCTGCGCTGACCAGCTAGCACCGGTGTTCACTGAGATATTTAACCTCTCACTGGAACAATCTGTTGTCCCCTTATGTTTCAAACAGTCCACCATTGTTCCTGTCCCGAAGAAAACCCGGCTCGCCTGCCTCAACGACTACCGCCTTGTAGGTTTGACCTCAGTAAGGATGAATTGCTTCGAGAGACTGGTCAGAGACTTTATCACTGCCTCACTACCAGACACACTGGACCCACTACAGTTCTAGTACCATCAGAACCGTTCTACTGAGGACGCCATTGCTTATCTCCTTCACACTACGATGAGCCACCTGGACCACAGAAATGGGAATTATACAAAGATGCTGTTTGTGGACTACAGTTCAACATTTAATACCATAATTCATTCCACAATCACCTCTAAGTTGGAGGTCCTGGGACTCAGCCTACCGCTGTCAATGGATCTCTATCTTCCTGTCAGACAGACCACAAGCGGTACGGGTGGGAAAACACACTTCATCCACCCTGTTTTAAACCCCCCTGCTGTACTCACTGTACACGTATGACTGTGTGGCCACTTCCAACTCCACCACCATCATCAAGTTTGCTGACGACACCGTTGTGGTGGGACTGATCTCGAACAACGACGAGACGGCCTACCTACAGGAGGTTAAAAACCTGGAGAGATGGTGCCAGGAGAACAACCTTCTCCTGAACGTCAGCAAGACTAAGGAGTTGATCGTGGACTTTAGCACAACCATAAGGCATAAGCCATAAGCATTTTTTGTATATACATCTTTTCTTTCATTCATTATATATATATATATATATATATATATATATATTACACTGTATAATCTTTATATATTCTTAGAGCAGAAATTCAACCAAACACACAACTCCAAGGTAGCAATATCAGGGGATGAGAAATATTTAAGGATCAAAGTGAAAAGAGTAGAACAGGTAGTAGCTACCCAAGTGTTAGTCAGCCCCAAAGCAGAGATACAAATGACCCTAGTGTTAGGAGACCAAGAACTGACAAAACAGGAGAAAGAGGACGCCCTGAAGGAAATCCCAGACCAACTGTGGACAAAACACGCCACAGACGTAGGGCTAGTTAAGTCATCAGGACAGTTTAAGATCCAAGTTAAACCCGAAGCCGTCTTACCCTACCAAAGACAGTACCCTCACAACAGGCTGTGGAAGGAGGCACGACAAAAAGAGGCTTAGTGGCAGCTGGAGTATTGATTCCAAGTCACTGTAACACCCCCATTTTTCCGGTACGGAAGCCTAACTCAGACAAATGGAGGCTAGTGCACGATCTGAGACCAGTAAACCAAATTGTGGTAGCTAAAACTCCAGTGGTCCCAGATCCTCACACGCTGTTGTCAAATATTCCAGAAAGTACCCAATGGTACACAGTGATAAACCTATGCTCCTTGTTCTTTAGTGTCCCTCTGCACCCAGACTCACGCCATTTCTTTGTGTTCACATATGGGGGCCAACAGTACACTTATACTCGTTTACCACAAGGGTATTGCGAGAGTCCATCGATCTTTAACCAAGTGTTAGCACGAGACCTACAAAACTTGCAGATCTCAAGCCATCTCCTACAGTATGTAGATGACTTACTTATCTGTTCAGAAACAAAGGAACAGTGCCGAGAAGACTCGGTGACCGTGCTGAAAGCATTGGCAAAAACCTGGCATAAGGTCAGCAAGGAAAAACTGCAATTCTGCAGCAAAAAGGTAGTGTACTTGGGAAGTGTACTAGAGGGAACAATGCGAAAAATATCGCCCGCACATGTAGAGGCAATAAGAAATGCACCACGACCAGAAAACATGCGTCAAATGTTGTCATTCCTGGGCATGGGTTTCAGCAGACCATGGATATGCGACTTCACGTTAAAAGCACAGCCACTTAAGGATATGATAAAGGCAGCAGGCCAGAACAAACCTAGCGCAAAGCTGGGGTGGATGCCAGACTGAAATCCGGCGTTTGAATTCATAAAAAAATACAATGGCGTCAGCTCCAGCCTTAGCATGTCTAAATTACAGCAAGCCGTTTCACCTGTATGTCTCTGAGCGACAAGGATTTGCGTCAGCTGTGTTAATGCAGCACTAGGAGGAAATGGGAAATCAACCCATTGCCTATTTAGCAACGCTCTAGATACCATAGAGAAAGGCATGCCTCCATGTTACAGAGCTATAAGTGCAGCAGCATTTGCCTACCTTATCCATCACAATGGGGCACCCAGTAACGCTGTACACATCTCACGCATTGTTTGCGCTCCTAACTAGTCAGAAATTTGTGATAACCAATGCAAGTAGAACAGGGTACGATGTAATTCTGTCATCACCAGAGCTAACAATAGCGCGCTGCAACACCGTGAACCCAGCAGAAAGAATGGTGCTGCCCAACGATGGCACACCACACAGCTGCACAGAAAAGTCAGAAAAAATTCTAAAAGCTCATTCAGATTTGGAACCAGAGCCGCTAAAAGAGTCCCAGTGTATGTTTTTTGTAGACAGCTCGTGCTATCGAACGCTGGAGGGAAACAAAGCGGGATATGCAGTAGTAGAATATGACTCAGAGGCACGAGAGTAAGGAACACTGGTACAAGCGCAAGTCCCACAACCATGTTCAGCCCAACCGGCAGAAATCAAAGCGCTCACTGCGGCCTGTAAATTAGCCGCAGCTAAAACATGTACAGTGTACACAGACTCCGCGTATGCCTATGGAGTATGTCATGTGTTCGGCCCACTCTGGGTTCAGAGAGGGTTCCAACGTGCAGATCACTCATGGGCCAGCCATAACAGATTTATTACATGCGATACAACTGCCAAAGAAGCTAGCAATAGTAAAATGCAAGGCCTACAAATCAGATGGTACAGTAGTAACTAAGGGCAACACAGCTGCGGATGAAGCTGCGAAGATGCAGCAGTAGGTGAAGTGTGTAATGGCAGTGTTGATACCGGGAGAACCAGAAAAGGCATCAGAAAATTTTTACATTAAATGAAATAGTTCAGGGACAAGAGGCAGCAAGCCAAGAGGAAAAAGAATGTTGGAAAAAGAGAGGGGCATGGCGGGAAGAAGACACAAAGGTATGAAGAAGTGCGGATGGCATATGGGTGGCACCCAGGGCATTGTTACCCATGCTAATTAGAGAAATGCACGGAGCAGACCATTGCAACAGGAAGGTAATCATTGACACGATCAGAAAAGAATGGTGGTCACCATATTTGGCAGGCATGGTGGACCACGCCCTAAGACAGTGTGAAGTATGTGCCCGCGAACATTGTTAGGAAGAACTTCACAGCCCCCATAGGTCATATCCCACTCCTGATGGGACCATTTCAACATTTGGTAATGGATTTTGTAGACATGCAAGACAGGGTGGAAGGGAAAAGGTACATTTTGGTGGTAGTGGACAGGTTTAGTCAATGGGTAGAGGTGGTAGCAATGGCTGACCCAAACGAGAAAACAGTGGCAACATTTCTGTGTTCAGAAGTAATTCCCAGGTTTGGAATCCCAGACCAGATTCAGTCAGACAACGGGGCACATTTTACTAATAAAGTGATGAAGGAAATACTGAAGGCATTGTGTGTGAAGTAAAAACTTGGCTGCGTGTACCACCCTCAATCCCAGGGAATGGTAGAAAGAGCAAATGGTACAATAAAGGCCAAAGTGGCAAAGATATGTGCAAGCACCAAGTTAAACTGGGTGCAAGCGCTACCGTTGGCTCTGATGAAAATGAGATCACAGACTAATAGATAGATTTTTAGATAATTAGATAGATCTCCGTCTGACCCAGCAGAGCTCGACTGGGCCACTGAACACCTAGAATTACGTTACACTCTAGATGATGTAGCTCCCCTTAAGACCAAAATGATCAGGGAGAAAAAATTAGCACAGTGGTATAAAATATATAACAAATAGCATGGAAGGAGAGCCTCCTAAATTATAGAAAATCTCTTAGTGCTGCTAGATCAGCATATTTCTCCACCCTCATACAAAATATCAAGCATAATCCTAGATTTTTATTCAGCACGGTAGCAAAATTAACAGGGAATAAAAGCACTGCACTAACATGCACACCATCATTAGGTAGTAATGATTTCATAAACTTTTTTAATAATAAAATTGAGAACATCAGGCAAGAAATCCAGACGGTTAATATAAATCCAAATTATTTTACAAGTAACCCTGTAGACAGCAGCATAATTATAGCAGACAATCAACTACAAAGCTTCACTCCTATTCATGGGAATGACTTAATTTCATTAATTTCCTCATCAAAATCATCAACCTGCATTCTCGATCCCTTGCCTACAAGTTTCTTTAAACAGATAACTCCAGAGGTAATTGAACCTGTTTTAAAAATAAATAAACTCTTCCATTAGCACTGGTTATGTACCAAAATCCTTCGAACTGGCAGTTATCCACCCCCTCATTAAGAAACCTGACCTTGACCCATGTCAGTTGTCCAACTACAGACCAATATCAAATCTCTCCTTTATATCCAAAATTTTAGAAAAGGTTGTAGCACAGCAATTATGCTCACACCTACTTATGAATAACATTTTTTAAATGTATCAGTCAGGATTTCGGCCTTATCATTGCACAGAGACGGCGCTAGCTAAGGTGGTAAATGACCTGTTATTGGCCTCCGATCAGGGTTTTGTCTCCTTACTTGTTTTGCTTGACCTTAGTGCAGCTTTTGACACCATTGATCACACTATACTACATGCTAGACTTGAGAACGTTGTTGGAATAAAGGGAACAGCTCTCTCTTGGCTCAGGTCCTATTTGACTGATCGCTATCAGTTTGTTGATGTAAATGGTGAGTTCTCCACACTCTCAGGTAAAGTTTGGTGTTCCTCAAGGATCTGTCTTAGGCCCACTGCTTTTCTCTTTATATATGTTGCCTCTGGGTGAAATTATTCATAAACATGGGATTTACTTCCATTGCTATGCTGATGACACACAGCTGTATAATTCAGCAAAGCCAGATGAGAGAGATCAGCTTAACAATGTTGAGAAGTGTGTAAAGGACATTAGACAGTGGATGCTCAATAACTTTCTTCTGCTCAACTCAGATAAGACAGAAGTACTTTTACTAGGACCACATGCAGCTAGAAGTAAACTTTCCGAATACGTAGCATCTCTGGATGGTGTTCCTGTTTCAGCATGTACGGCTGTCAAAGACCTTAGTGTGATTATTGACCCTAGTCTTTCCTTTGAGTCTCATGTGAATAATATCACCAGGATCGCCTTCTTTCACCTTAGAAATATTGCTAAAATTAGAAATATGATGTCGTTACAGGATGCAGAAAAACTAGTTCATGCTTTTGTTACTTCTAGATTAGACTACTGTAACGCTTTACTGTCTGGGTGTGCGAGTAAGTGCATAAATAAGCTTCAGTTAGTTCAGAATGCAGCTGCAAGAGTCCTCACTAGATCTAGAAAATATGACCATATCACCCCTGTTTTTATCAATCTACACTGGCTCCCAATTAAATCTCACATTGATTATAAAATACTACTACTGACGTATAAAGCACTTAACGGTCTCGCACCGCAGTATCTGAGTGAACTTCTGTACCAGTATGATCCTCCACGCCTACTTAGATCAAAAGGTGCAGGCTATTTGTTGGTTCCTCAAATAATGAAGACTACAGCAGGGGGCAGATCTTTCTCTTATAAATCCCCACAGTTATGGAACAGCCTTCCAACCAGTGTTCGGGACTCAGACACAGTCTCAGTGTACAAGTCGAGGATGAAAACGTATTTATTTCGTCAAACCTTTGATCAGTAGATTTTTTTTCTTAGGTAAAGGCTCAGATCTGGAGGGAACATGGATATAGATTGTTTAGTGAACTGGTATATTTGTATGCTGTCGTCCCCTCACATTCACACGTTCACTCAGGTTTGTTGACGGTGGTGTGGTGGGTTGGTTCTTATCCCAGAGATCCCTCATGTCTGTGTTACCTTCTGGTTCTCCCTTTTAGTTATGCTGCTATAGCAAGTCTTGCCGGAGTCCAAACTGCACTCTTGGAAGTTGATGCCAATGCTGATAATCTTTTGCTGCACAACAATGTGAGATGGCTCAGCAAAGGCAGGGTGTTAGCGTGCTTTTGGTCCATCGGGCGGGAAGTAGCATCTTCTTTGACAGAGCTAAGAAGTCAGAAGGCAACACAGTTTTCTCTCTTTTTAGAAAATAAGAAACAGATTTATAATGTAATGTAAAAACGGATGACAGCTGTCTGCTCCTTTCAGAAAAAACATAAGGTGTTCAAGGAAGACCTGCAGAAAGACACTTCCCAGCAGTTCAGGGACAGAAAGATGTCTTCTTTTGTTGACTTTATTGATAAGCTGATTGTAAACTTCAGCAACCGTTTTGACAGCTTCAGCTTTGGACAGCAGCTCACCATGTTCATTCAGAACCCATTTCTCATCACAGATGTCTGTTTTTTTTTTAAAGAAAGTCACACAGCACTTTAAGTTTGTAAATGCTGGGCCTCTCCAGATGCAATTGATTGATCTCCAAGCAGATGTGGCCCTGAAAGAGCAGTTTGTAAGAACTGACCCATCTACTTTCTGGCTCCAAATGGTCCCTGAGAGAGCTTTCCCAGGTCTAAGAAAAGTAGCCCTATACATCTTGACCATGTTTGGCTCCACATACATCTGCAAGGCAGCTTTCTCCACAATGAACATAATCAAAACTAAATATCGTTCCAGGCTCATCAATGAGCACCTCCACAGTGTTTGAGAATGGCCCTGACTCCATTCAAGCCCAGGTTTAAAATGCTAAAATCACATATTGCATCTACAAACCCGATTCCAAAAAGGTTGGAACACTGAACAAATTGTGAATAAAAACAAAATGCAATGATGTGGACGTTTCAAATTTCAATATTTAATTATTTAGAATACAACATAGATGACATATCAAATGTTTAAACTGAGAAAATTTATCATTTTAAGGGAAAAATAAGTTGATTTTAAATTTCAAAGTTGGGACAAGGCCATGTTTACCATTGTGTGGCATCCCCTCTTTTTTTTTTTTTTTATAACAGTCTGCAAACATCTGGGGACTGAGGAGACAAGTTGCTCAAGTTTAGGAATAGAAATGTTGTCCCATTCTTGTCTAATACAGGCTTCTAGTTGCTCAACTGTCTTAGGTCATCTTTGTCGCATCTTCCTCTTTATGATGCGCCAAATGTTTTCTATGGGTGAAAGAGCTGGACTGCAGGCTGGCCCTTTCAGTACCCGAATTCTTCTTCTATGCAGCCATGATGTTGTAATTGATGCAGTATGTGGTCTGGCATTGTTGGAAAATGCAAGGTCTTCCCTGAAAGAGATGACGTCTGGATGGGAACATATGTTGTTCTAGAAATTGATGGGGCCTTTCCAGATGTGTAAGCTGCCCATGCCACATGCACTTATGCAACCCCAAACCATCAGAGATGCAGGCTTCTGAACTGAGCGCTGATGATAACTTGGGTTGTCCCTATCCTCTTTAGTCCGGATGACATGGCGTCCCAGTTTTCCAAAAAGGACTTTAAATTTTGAACAGTTTTCCATTTTGCCACAGTCCATTTTAAATAAGCTTAGGCCCAGAGAAAACACCTGCGCTTCTGGATCATGTTTAGATATGGCTTCTTTTTTGACCTACAGAGTTTTATCCGGCAATGGCGAATGGCACGGTGGATTGTGTTCACCGACAATGTTTTCTGGAAAAATTCCTGAGCGCATGTTGTAATTTCCATTACAGTAGCATTCCTGTATGTGATGCAGTGCCAAGGGCCTGAAGATCACGGGCATCCAGTATGGTTTTCCGGCCTTGACCCTTACGCACAGAGATTGTTAAGGATTCTCTGAATCTTTGGACGATATTATGCACTGTAGATGATGATAACTTCAAACTCTTTGCAATTTTTCTCTGAGAAACTCCTTTTCTTGCTTCACTATTTTTTCGCCGCAGAATTAGTGAGCCTATGCCCATTTTGACTTCTGAGAGACACTGCCACTCTGAGAGGCTCTTTTTATACCCAATCATGTTGCCAATTGACCTAATAAGTTGCAAATTGGTCCTCCAGCTGTTCCTTATATGTTCATTTAACTTATTCAGCCTCTTATTGCTACCTGTTGCTCACAGATGGTCACCTCTTCTCTCAGTCTGGCTTTCACTACTCTTTCCCATAACTTCATGGTGTGACTGATCAACTTAATTCCCCTGTAGTTACTGCAGGTCTGTACATCTCCCTTATGCTTAAAGATCGGTACCAGCACACTCCTTCTCCATTCCTCAGGCATACTCTCACCTTCCAGAATCTTGTTAAACAATCTGATTAAAAACTCCACTGCCATCTCTCCTAAACATCTCCATCCTTCTACTGGTATGTCATCTGGTCCAGCCGACTTTCCACTCTTCATCCTCTTAATCACTGCTCTTACTTTCTCCTTACTAATCCTATCCACTTCCTGCTTCACTAACTCCACATCATTCAACCTTCTCTCTCTCTTATTTTCCTTGTTCATCAGCTGCTCAAAATACTCCCTCCATCTTCTCAACACACTCTTACTTGCAACACATCCTTCCCAGCTCGGTCCCTCTGCCTTGCCAATCGGTACAAATCCTTTTTTCCTTCCTTAGTGTTCAACCTCTCATACAGCTCCTCATATGCCTCTTCCTTGGCTTTCGCCACATTCCTCTTTACCTGCTGCCGCATATCCTTGTACTCCTGCCTACTTTTTTCATCACCATGTCGATCCCACTTCTGTTTTGTTAACCTGTTAGCCTTCGACACAGATTTTGGGACTCACAGCTGAAATGCCCTACCTAACTTTAAATGTTAACAGTTCCTGATAAAAGTGGGCTACATACACAATTTAAATATCTCTAAAAAGAAGACACTTTGAGCTTTTAAAAAAATTCCTTAAATAAAATTTTTGTTCCTTCATATATAAATACATGAAATCAGTCCTGGAGCAATCCAGAATGGGTTAAAAGCCACATGTCTTATGAGTTTATATTTTAAATTGAATGAAGATTTATTAAACATTTATCTGAGACTACGTCTGATTCACCCCTCCCCACCCAAATTTTAGGACTCGCAGCTGCAATGCTCTACCTAACTTTAAATGTTAACAGTTCCTGATAAAACTGTGCTACATACACAATTTTAATATCTTTGGAAAGAAGAGACTTTGAGCTTTATTGTCAAACATCAAAGTTGATATTGCTCAAAAAGATATTAAGTTATAGATGATGAAGTCCCATAGATATACATTTCCTGCATTGAACATTATTTTTATTTCATATATAAATACATGAAATCAGTCCTGGAGCAATCCAGAAAAGTTCTGGGTTGAAAGCCACATGTCTCATGAGTTTATATTTAAAAATTTATGAAGATTTTCATAACAAATGAAATTCCTACAAACATTTATCTGAGACTATATCTGATCCTTTTCTCCCTCCCCCTGTTTGAGACACCTGCTAAACTCAGGTGATCATTCGTACTCTATTCATACAGTCTGCATATTAATGAATGGCTGACCATTAAAGGCTTTTGTTATACACACACACACACAAACTTACTTTTCAAGCATCTCTCTTATTAAAACAAACAGGCAATAAAACCGATAAAATCGTATAAAACTATAAAGGGAGAGTCTTTGTAACTTACAGATATAGATCTCCATGTCTCTGTTGTTACTCCGCCCCCAAAAATATTTTCCAAATTGCTGCTTTTTTTTGCAAATCTCCGATAAAAAACTTTTTTGATTGTATTTTTCTTGTTTTCTTTGTTTTTTTTTGTAAACAAAGTCCAGTTAGCACAAGCTATAAACAGCTGTTTGTGTTGACCTGAGAGCGGCATCACTTCCTGGTTTGTGTGCACGTGTGCTGCTTTAGCCAGTAAGAGTTTATAAAGAATAATAAAACTAAGGCTCACACGTGGGGAATAAAATCCTCCCATATATCGTTAGAATCCTGCACTTATTGGCTACATTGTCCATCAGTCATTTTGTTTCCATAATGCTACTGGCTGGAAATAAAAGGTTTAAAATGAAAGGCGGGGCATAAAAAAAAAACATGGCGACACCTGCAGAGTAGAGACTCAACCAAAGATTCCGCCTCTATTACTTTTTTATTATAATTTTTTTTTTTACTTTTTTTGTGGTCTCAACCGTTTGGTAACACTATATTCTACCCGCCATATTTGTTTTTTGTCACCATGATGTCGTTTTTTATGTGGAAGTTATTCGGAAATATATACACACAAACACCAGCTGAAATTCTGTGATGTAAACAAAGGAATAAACATCTAAATTTCAACAATATTGTTTGTTTGGAGCAGAAATGCTTTACAGCATGTTGTTCACTGGACCCTTATCTTTCCTAATAAACCGGGATTAGCAGCAGTGGATGTGTTCGTGACTCGTTATTACAATAATAATGTAAGTGCGTTTTTTTTTATGCATGTTGTTTGTGTGTACTGCTTACACAAATTCAGCAAATACATTCGTTATACGTTTTCCATTGAAAAACAGAGATCTGAAATCGCTGCTTGAGACTTGGAGCTTTAGAATGATGTATAGTTAGTCATGGTTACTCTTCTCCCTTTTTTTTTATTCTATTGCTAACGCAACCCAGAAGCCTAAGAGGTTAACCTCATTCCCCTTATGCTCTCCTGCACTTCCTCATTCCACCACCACGTCTCTTTGTCTTCCTTTCTATTTCCTGATGTCACACCAAGTACTTTTCTAGCTGCCTCCCTTATCACTCCTGCAGTAGTTTCCCAATCATCCAGCACCTCTTGCCCACCACCAAGCCTCTGTCTGACCTCTTCCCTGAACCTTACACTACACTCTTCCTCCTTCAGTTTCCACCATCTTATTCTTCTTTTAGTCCTTACCCACCTCCTCTTCTTCTTTGCCTCCAAAACCATCCTACAGACCACCATCCGATGCTGTCTAGCTACACTGTCCCCCACCAACACCTTACAGTCTCCAATCTCCTTCAGGTTGCATCTCCTACATAGAACATAATCCACCTGTGTGCACCTTCCTCCACTCTTATAGGTCACCCTATGATCCTCCTTCTTTTAAAAATACGTATTCACCACTGCCATTTCCATCCTTTTAGCAAAATCCACCACCATCTGTTCTTCCACATTCCTCTCCTTTAGGCCATACCTACCCATAACCTCCTCATCACCTCTGTTCCCTTCACCTACATGACCATTAAAGTCTGCACCAATCACCAATCGTTCATTTCTAGGTTCACATTTAAAGTACCAACCTTAACCTCTGCTCTCCTACACTTTTCCTTTCCCTGTCGCCTCTGTAGACATCTTCCACCTCTCCTTCTCCTCCTTCGGCCAACAGTAGCCCAATTTCCACCGGTACCCGGTTGGCCAACGATAGCTGTGGCGGTCGTTGGTAACCCGGGCCTCGACCGATCCGGTATGAAATTCTTAATCGTGACCTGCATATTCGATTTGCCACGTTTTACGCTGGATGCCCTGCTTAACGCAACCCTCCCCATTTATCTGGGCTTGGGACCGGCACTAAGAGTGCACTGGCTTGTGCTTCCCTAATGGCTGGGTTGATATGATTCCTCAAGTAACTCGAGCAATTTGATTACAGAAATTTATTAGGCAAATAATTTGCCTCGATTCTTCGTTTAGTTCATGCAACTACTACAGCATTGTGTTTATTACTGACACAACACCTGCTGAACTCTGGAGCGCTCTGGACAGATAAACACAGAAGTCGCTGAAAAAAAGAAGAATATTCAGGCTCTCTCATACCAAAAAATTATTTGTAATCACCAAACATTTGTTTTACTGAAGCGTGTATCCCTCATACAGGTAGCATTCACGCAAACTTACTGTTCACTATAGTATACTGACCACGATTGTTTTCATGGAAGAAGATTCTCCTTCCAAGTAATAACCCTCCTCCTCTTCTCCCTCACGCCAGCCATGATTCTTTTTAAAGGTAAAGTGCAGTATAATATGATTTAGTTTTGGGTGTGTGGGATGGAATATCTGAGTTTATATATTTCCTAGGGGTAAATTCACGTTGCCTATACAAATAAATTGCGAGCATTGCAAGCACTTTTCCAGAACAAATTAATTAATTTTAAACAACACACTTTAAAACTTTTACAAGAATACTGTCTTCATGCATTTTCATAAAGCATCCATATAGGCATGTTGATTAGAGTATTAAAAACGTGAAAAGTATTGATGTAAGAAACAGATTAAAATGTGTGATTATGCTACGATTAATCGTAAGTTAAACTGACATTCATGCGATTAATTGGGATTAAATATTTTAAATCATTGACAGCCCCTCGAGTATATATGATTACAGGTGATAATTGGACGACACCTCTATGTTCCATAAAAACAAATTTTGTGGACACCTGTGCTTTTTGAACATCCCATTTCACATTTAGTCCCCATTTTCTGTTATATTAACTTTTACTATTTCTTAAAGATCTTTATTTGTACCAATTGGCTAAGCAGAGGGACCAAGCTAAAGAGGATGTTCCCCTTTGGGAGCTCGAGCTGCACCACAACGCCTCGCGTTGCCCACGCTCTGAATCACGTGTGAAATCCGACCAACGGCAAGTTGTGACATCATCAGTGAGTGGCGTCGCAAACCAGGAAACTACAAAATGTGTAAGCGACGGAGCGACTTTGGTTGCTGTTTGTTCAGGTAAGCGCTTTGATGTGTGAATCTGTGCAAGCAATGGATCAAGCAAAGCAAGACTTAGGGCACGATGACATACACACATGAATTATTTGTTGTTTGCTTGGGAGTGGAGCATGGTCAGTCAGCTCTTGAGAGAGACGATTGTTCGCGATGTAACTAATAACTGTAATAATCGTGTGGCTATGCGCATGCTCTGCTCCAGGAGAGTGCTCTTCGAGGAGAGTACTCTCCCTTCGTGGCTCAGGTCCCTCTCGCCGAGGCAGAGCATCACCGAAGATCCTGGGGCTCGCAGGTCGACCTAGCAGAAGGCATGGAGACGGATGAGTTCCCTTCAGCCTTCCCTGCCGAGCCAAGAACCCTTTCCCTAGGGAAAGCACGCCCTTCTGCAGTTTCTTCTCCCGGCGCGAGCTCCACATTTTTTCCTCCGAAGGGGGAGAATTTTTGGAAGCTAGCGAGCCCACGGACTCCTCACAACCTGTGCTGTACGAGGAGCTCCTGGAGGTAGTGATGCAGGCCGTGTCCAAGTTAGAGATAGCATGGTCAGACAAGATGCGGTAGCAACGCACTCCCAGTAAGCTGAATGAGGGTTTCCAGCGTCCCGCATCACAGCCTCCACGCCGGGGCCTACCATTTTTCCCCTGACCTGCATACGCAATTGTCCAGGTCCTTGGAGACCCTATATGCGGCCCGTGCCTTTTCACCCACAAACCTCGCTGTACGCAAATGTAGTGTGGCTATAGATTGATGCCCAGGGTTAAAAAGACGCTAACCGGCTATCTCTCCCGAGGTGCTGCATCGCTTAACCCTCTGGAGTCTGATTTGCCGCCGGCGCCCAAACGTGCTTTTTTTTTCAGATGCCAGCAAAAAGAGCTTTAACTGCTCTGTCATATTGGATCAAACATGTCAAAGTAATACATCATTTAAATCTGTAAAGGGTCTACTTTCATTTGTGTATGCTCACTATATAAACAAAACATTGTATTTTTAAAAAATAAATAAAATAGTCAGGGTGCGCCATCTGTCGCCTTTGTCTGCATGATCTTCTTTTAGAAACACGTCGTCAAAAAGCGCTAAAACTCGGCCAATATCTGACACACGGAAATAAAAAATATATCTTTAGACAGCTTAAAGTATGTAGTTTTAGAATAAGTCAGTGAAATAAAAAACATATGTTTCCAATAAATATAAATCATGTGAAACCAAGTAGAGGCACAGATTTTCCACCGCAGCTCATTATCTGAAAATGAGCTGCGACCAGACACGCCCCCCCGCTATTCACAGGTAAAATAGTTCACACGTTGAGTGACACGCCCCCCAGACAGTGGCATAAAACAATGCGATTTGACACGCTACACCAGTGAGGAAGCTCTTCAGATGGTTTTGGACAGTGATAAAGAATTTACCTTTTCATCCGAAGAAGATTGCAATTACGATGATTCAAGTTGCTGCGATGAGTAAGTTATTTAGTCTTACATTCTGATCATATAAAACTAATATTGTTTGTATACATCTTTGCCTCGCTTTTGTCAGCATTGCCTTTTAATGTTACAACAAAAATCCGCCAAAATCTGCTCATTTGTAACATTAACTGTTTGTAATTGTATGCCCTAAATATTGTTGACGTTATATAAAGTTATATTTTAGCATCAGTTCAGTTTTGGTTAGTCTCACTTATCATCCTGAAAGGCTGTTATGTAGTGTTAGCTAACAAAGATGTTCCAGAATGCTGAGGTGTAAATGCTATATGTACAATGCATGCTAACAAATATATATTGTTCAAGTGTATTCATCATCCTAAAATATATTATTTGCTCAGCTGTAAATGGTGATGGTGTAAATGTCTGAGATGCATTATGGTCTATGGCCCATCAACAAACATTTATCTGTCCTATTGCCCATCAACAAATAGGCCTATATGCTATACAATGCATGCTAACAAATATATATTGTTCAAGTGTATTCATCATCCTAAAATATATTGTTTGATTATTTTTAGGAATGTGGCTGCATCACCCTTGCCTTCACTGGAAACTCACACCAGGCCACGCAGGCGTCGCTCCATTTTGAGTTTGACCGAGAATCATCCTGAGCAAGTACATATTTTATATTTTCTTAAATTATATTTTGTTTGAATCATTATTGCATTGTATGACATATGCAAACAACTTTACTAATGACACAATTAGTGGTGTGTGTGTGTGTGTGTGTGTGTGTGTGTGTGTGTGTGTGTGTGTGTGTGTGTCTGTTTCATAAACAGATGTGATTAGGCACCTGCTCCAAAAAGGGCAAAGGCAGCACACAGACAGTCCACAATGTCATGGAAGGATCAGACAGATAACGACACAGTTCCACAGACTCTGCGATTCCTGCCCGCACGTGAACCTGGACCTCAACTGAGGTCTTCTGACTCTCATTCTCCATTTAGTCTATTTAAAATGTTTTTCTCTGAGAGTGTTGTGTCAACTCTGTGCCACAACACAAATGCTCAAGCTGCCAAGTCAATAGCCAAGGGATGCAAATACAAATGGAGAGATGTAATCGTGAGTGAGATGTATCGCTACATTGGTCTCTTATTTTTCATGCCAATGGTAAAGTTGCCCTCCATCATAGACTACTGGCGACAGAGCAGTATTTTTTTACAGTTCCCTTTCCAGCAACAATTATGTCAAGGGACAGATACAGGACAATTTCGTGGAACGTACACATGAGTCAGCCAGATGCAGACAAAGAAAATGACAGAAAGAGGGGCACATCTGAACATGACCGTCTGTTCAGAGTGAAACCACTTATGGACACAATCCGTAAGACGTGCAAAGCGATCTATCATCCTAGAAGACATTCAGCCGTGGATGAGAGGATGGTAGCATGCAAAGCTAACACTAACTACCCTGAGCTTGTCATTGCTTGGTAAACTGTATGTCTGCCTCTAGTGGTGAAGCGTGGAAATATAACTGAATAGGAATCCTTTCTTACAGTAAGCACCACAAAACACCATGGAAATGCCTGGCATGCGATGTTCACCTGTGTCTTCAAACCACAAAGGAAACACATTCTTTCTTGTAGTACTGTACTTCTCACTGTGATCCTGGCTCAGTGATCCACAGCTCATTATGTAATCGACAGCTCATTATGCGACCCATTGTCTACAAAGCTGTCAGTCACAGCATGTCGACACCCCTTCGCATATGGCCTTTCAAAGTATAAAGTGTCTTTTAAATTTTAAATCAATGTATTGTTTAATGTGAATGAGCAGGCTGGATGATTTTCACATGATTAAAAAAAAAAAACCTACATTAGAAGATCTGTTCTCAAAAAGTCTTGTGAAAGCATGTTTACTATAGGTTTTTTTGGTCAAAAATACAAACACACATATAAGCTTTTTACATATTATGGTAGCCCAGTTTGTGCTGAATACAGTGTAATAAGTCTTTTGTCAATAATATATTTAAAAGCAACTAAAAAAAACCAAATGTAAGAGCATGTCAAAATCTCTCAAGAGGCCCAAAACACCCTCAGACTCCCCTCGAGCTGCTGGGCACGGCTGGCCATCACAAAGCCCAAAAACAGAGCGTTGACACTCCTGGCTGGTCCATGGCATTGCTGCAGCCACTCTGCAAGGGTCAGAGACCCTCGAGAGGCTGGTTTCCCATAGAGATTTCCTGGCAGCTTGGGAAGGCTGCCAGACAAATTTTCGTGGGTCCTGCACACAATAGAAAGGGGTTACTCGATTAAATTCGGGTCCTCTTCTCCCCGGTTCAACAGGATGTGTTCCACCCTGGTGGGACCCAAGCGGGCTCTGGAACAGGAAATGTGCACCCTCCTAAGGATATTGGCCATTGAGGTGGTTCTTACCTTAGTCAGAGAGTCAGGCTTCTACAGCCAGTACTTTGTTGTTCCAAAGAAGGATGGCAGATTGCAGTTGATCCTAGATTTACGCTTCTTGAACCGCTCACTCGTGAGACTCAGGTTCAGGATGTTCACCCTTAAGGAGGTCGTGTCTTAGATCAAGTCCGAGGACTGATCTAAGGGATTGCCGCTCACAGGAGGTTCCTAAGGTGTGCTTTTGGGGGCGAAGCTTACCAATATCGGGTCCTCCCGTTCGGCCTAGTACTCTCACCCCGCACCTTCACAAAGTGTATGAATGCGGCTCTAGCTCTGCTGCTGATTCAGGGCATCTGCATTCTAAACTATATCGACGACTGGTTGATATTAGCTTGAACAGAGCTTAAGGCGGCCGGGCATCGAGATGATGTTTTCGCCTGTATGAAGGAGCTGGGGTTAAGACTATACACAGGAAGGAGTGTGCATTTTCCAGTAGGGGGACCACCTTCTTGGGCATAGTGTTGGACTTGACCATGTTGAGGGCTGTCTCCGGCCCGGATCGAAGCTATCCTCACAGGAGTCAGGAGAGTAAGAGAAGGCCAGTCACTCACTGTGAAGCAGTTCCAAAGGCTGCTGGGTCTCATGGAGGCAGCGTCCAACGTGATCCCACTTGGCCTCCTCCATATGAGACCCTGTCAGTGGTGGCTCAGAGACAAAGGTTTCTCCTGAAAGGGCAATCTAAGACCCTTCGAGCCTTAGATATAAGGAAATAACCTATGTTCCTGTCTCAAGGCCCCGTCCTGTGAGCTTCTTGTCATCATGTAATGCTAATGACTGATGCATCCCTCACTGGGTGGGGAGAAGTCATGAGTGGCCACTCCACCCGAATTTGTTGGAACGAGCTACATCTTTCGTGGCACATAGACTGCCTGGAAATGATGGCTGTGTTTTTGGCTTTAAAGCACTTCCTCCAAGACATAAGAGATCACCACGTGCTGGTCCATATGGACAACACGTCGGTGATCTTGTAAATCAACCACCAGGGGGGTCTCTGATCTCGCCCCCTGCACAGGATGGCGCGGCAGATCCGACTGTGGTCCTCTTGATGAAAGCAGTTTATATATTTCGGCCCATCTAAATTGGAGAGCAGATGCCCTTTCGAGGCAAGGGCTGAGGCCCAGGGAATGGAGGCTCCAACCCGAGGTGGTGGAGCAGATACTGTAGAGATTTTACAGAGCCCAGGTGGATCTGTTTGTGATTCAGGAGACTTCACACTGTCCCCTCTGGTTCTTTCCCTCTCACCCAGCCCCACTGGGGCTGGAGGCCATGGTGCAGACGTGGCTAATTTCTTGAAGATAATTTCTTGAAGCAAAGGTTCGGAAGGTCATAATGTCTTAAATATTTAGTGTGATATACATTTAAGTAGCCAAGTAGTTGTATCAACGTCTGCATGTAATCAATACCTGACTGACAAATCAAATGAATTCAGTACATAAAAAAAAATATTTTGACAATTTATTGTAATGTAACATAGAACTGAACACATACAGTATATATGACTGTAGATATGTATAATGTTCTCTCATTAACTAAATAAAAGAAGGGCTGCATATCAAAATAAGAGAAAATAAATAAAATTGGAAAACTGTGCACGTTCAAATAAATTGCTTAACTTCAGAAAAAAATAAATAAAGGGAGGAAAAGCTTGAATTTACCCTTTTCTGTTTCACATCTTGACTCAACAGTCTCAACCAATGTTACAGATAATAAATCTTAACAATTGAACAGTTTTAGGGTATCACTTTCTTCCTCTCTCATATCCCACTCCCCTTCTTTTTGCTCAGTGAGACAATTGAGCTCTAGCTTGTCCTGCCATGATTTTAAACCTGGGCTTGAATGGAGTCAGGGCCATTTTCAAACACATGTGGAGGTACTCATTGGTGAGCCTGAAACGTTATGTAGTATTGATTATGTTCATTGTGGAGAAAACTGCCTCGCAGTTGTATGTGGAGCCAAACATGGCCAAGATGTATAGGGCTACTTTCCTCAGACCTGAGAAAGCTCTCTCAGGGACCATTTGGAGCCAGAAAGTAGATAAGTCAGTTCTTACAAACTGCTCTTTCAGGGCCACATCTGTTCGGAGATCAACCAATTGCATCTGGAGAGGCCCAGCATTTACCAACTTAAAGTGCTGTGTGACTTCCTTTTAAAAAAAAAAAAACACATCTGTGATGAGAAATGGGTTCTGAATGAACATGGTGAGCTGCTGTCCAAAGCTGAAGCTGTCGAAACGGTTGCTGAAGTTTACAATCAGCTTATCAATAAAGTCAACAAAAGAAGACACATGTCTCTGAACCTGTTCCTGCACTGATGGGAAGTGTGCACAGTCTCCCTGCAGGTCTTCTTTGAACACCTTAAGTTTCCTCTAAAAGGAGCAGACAGCTGTCATCAGTTCACAAATTGAATTGTCCTTGCCCTGTAGCCTCAAATTCAGTTCATTCAGATGTGAAGTGATATCAACCAAAAGGCCACATTATACATCTGTTTTTCAATGACTAAAAAGAGAGAAAACTGTTTTGTCTTCTGACTTCTTAGCTCTGTCAAAAAAGATGGTACTTCCCTCCTGATGGACCAAAAACACGCTAACACCCTGCCTTTGCTGAGCCATCTCACATTGTTGTGCAGTAAAAGATCATCAGCGTTGGCATCAACTTCTCTGAGGAATTCTTTAAGCATGCGGTGCTGGTAGGAAGACGATGCCCTGAGAAAGTTGATCATTTTCATCATTTTATTCATCACCTCAGCATGCTCATCTGACAGGGAGGCAGAGAGGACAGATTAATGAAGGATGCAATGGTAAGCTATGAGCTCAGGATTGTACTCTTTCAGTCTTGCCACAGCTCCTTTCTCTCTTCCTATCATGGCAGGGGCTCCATCTGTGGTTATTGAAACCACTTATTTGAGCTCTATTCTTCTCTTTGTTAACATTTCTTAAATGGCCAGGTAGATGTCTTCTCCTTTTGTACTGGTCTGAAGAGGAGTGACACCTAACAGGTCTTCACAGAATGCTTTCTGGTCTGTATTGAAAAACCTGACATACACTAACAGCTGAGCACACATTGTCACACATCTCAGTGGACTCATCCAAAGCTAAGCCTACATATGGTGCCTTATGAATGGCTTCATCAAGCTGGGTTAGCACGTCCTGAGTTAATGTTTCACCTTTCTTTGTGGCGGATAATGCTGACATTGGTTTTTGCTTTATTTTATCACAAAGCTCTTGCTTTTGTTTTTCCCCTTAAGTAGTGTTTTAGCTACTGCACTCATGCATTCTTTGACAACCCCTCCATCAGTATTTGGCTTTTTGTGTTGACCCAAAATCTAAGCAACTCTGAGAGAACACTCATGAGCACATTGTTGGGCAGTGAATGTGTGGCTCAGAATCCTGGTGGACTGGTCATACTGGGCTCTGAGACTACTTATTTTCTGTGATATCACTTTAGATTTGAGTGGGTATGTTTGTTCATAATCTTTATGTTTAGTCTCATATTGGCATTTCACATTGGCACTTTTAATAAGAGCCACGGTTTCTAAACACACTGGTTAAGTGCTCCTAGTAGAAAGTATGAACAGAAATGAGTCTGTCCATTCTGGATTAAATGCTCTATTTTTGCTGTCCACTTTTCTTTTTTTTGGAGAGCGCCATTTGTTCCTTATTTTTCTCTTTGCTATTTTTTCTTCTCGGAGAGAGTTGTGGTATTGTTTAAGGAAGTCAGGTGTGGCAGAGAAGTATGTGAGGGTGGTGCAAGACATGCATAAGGACAGTACCAAAGCGGTAAATTGTGCAGTAGGAACGACAGACTGGTTCAAGGTGGAGGTGGGATTGTCTCAAGGATCTACTCTCTCCCTTTCCTGTTTGCAGTGGTGATGGACAGGTTGACAGGTTGACCATGATCAGAAGAGTCTCCATGGACTGTGATGTTTGTGGATGATATTGTGATTTGTGGTGAGAGTAGGCGGGAGCAGGTTGAGGTGAGCCTGGAGATATGGAGGTATGCATTGGAGAGAAGAGAAATGAAAGTCAGTAGGAATAAGACAAGAGTACATGTGTGTGAATGAGAGGAAAAGTCAAGTCAAGTTTATTTCTATAGCGCCTTTCACAACAGACCTTGTCTCAAAGCAGCTTTACAGAAATCAACAGTCAAGGTGAATGGTGTGCATTTATCCCTGATGAGCAAGCTGACTGTGGCAAGTCAAAAACTCCCTTAGATGTAATGAGGAAGAAACCTTGAGAGGAACCAGACTCAAAGGGGGAACCCATCCTCATTTGGGTGACATCAAGAGTGTGATCATAAATCTTTCAACAATACAGAACACTGGAGAGTGAGAACTAACATGAGTACTGGAGTATAAGATTATAAGTAATGTTCTTTTTGCAGTCTTATACAGTCTATATGGTTAGTAGCTTCTAGTTTTATGAGCTTAACATTTGTGATCATCACAGATCCAGCATCAGCTTCTCCATGCCAGAGCCTTTAAACACTCCAGGAGGCCCAATGTCAAAACCACACATGTAGCGGGATCCAATTGGCACTGGTACGTCTCTAGATGGTTCGGGATGTTTGCGAGTTCAGCATCTACTTCTTTAAAGGTCCATAATCATCATGAGGTGGGACATGACTGGAGCTGGCCAACCTCAGGATGCCTCAGGATGGGGAGAGAAAGAGAAGCAGTGGAGAGGAATTAGCGTAGCTGCTGTTCATGATATTAACAGCACAAGTTGATAATGTGCATGTGATCAGATGTTCTGGAGCACAAGGTTATGATGTGAGACGTATGTTATGTGTAGGCTTTGCTAAAAAGATACGTTTTTAATCTGCACTTAAACTGGAAGAGTGTGTCTGAGCCCCAAACACTGTCAGGAAGACTATTCCAGAGTTTAGGAGCTAAATGTGAAAATGATCTACCGCCTTTAGTGGACTTTTGCTATTCTAGGAACTACTAGAAGCCCAGAGTTTTGAGATCTCAGGGAGCGTGGTGGATTGTAGCGCGTTAAAAGACTGGAGAGATACATGGGAGCCAAACCATTCAGTGCTTTATAAGTGAGAAGCAGTAGTTTGAAGTCTATTCGAAACTTAACAGGAAGCCAGTGCAGGAATGATAAGATTGGGGTTATATGGTCATATTTTCGTGACCTTGTAACAACTCTTGCTGCCGCATTCTGAACTAACTGAAGCTTGTTTAATAATGATGCAGGACACCCACCCAGTAATGCATTACAGTAGTCTATTCTGGAGGTCATGAACGCATGGACGAGCTTCTCTGCCTCAGATATAGATAACATTTTTCTTAACATATTTCTAAGGTGAAAGAAGGCTGTTTTTGAAACTTAATTGATGTGATTTTTAAAAGACAAGTTGCTGTCTAAAGTAACTCCCAGGTCTTTTACCATTGAACTAGTGGTTACAGAACATTCATCTAAATGCAGGTTGAGATGCTGGAGCTTCTGTATACTAGTTTTTGGGCCGATGAGCAAAATCTCTGTCTTATCAGAATTTAGTAGTAGAAAGTTATGGATCATCCAATCTCTTAGTTTTTTTAACACACTCAGTTATGCGAGCTAATTGAGCTGTATCGCCTGGTTTTGTTAAGATATATAGCTGGGTATCATCAGCATAACAATGGAAGCTAATTCCATGCCTTCTAATAATATTTTCTAACGGAAGCATGTATATTGTGAAGAGCAGGGGTCCTAGAACTGAACCTTGCAGCACGCCATAATTTACTAGCATTAGCCTGGATAACCCTCTATTTAAGTCTACCAAATGGTACCGATCGGACAGGTAGGATTTAAACCAGCTTAATGCCTGTCCCTGAATGCCGATGTAATTCTGTAAACGATCTAGGAGGAGATCATGGTCTATAGTGTCGAATGCAGCACTAAGATCTAGTAAAACCAACAGCGAGATGAAGCCTTGGTCTGAAGCTAAAAACAGGTCGTTAGTGATTTTAACTAGGGCAGTTTCTGTGCTATGATAGGGCCTAAAACCTGACTGAAACTCTTCATAAATATTGTTCTCTTGCAGGTGGGAACATAACTGGGCAGCGACAATCTTTTCTAAAATCTTAGACATAAATAGGAGATTTGAAATTGGTCTGTAATTCGATAGCATGTTTGGGTCCAGATTAGGTTTTTTAATGAGGGGCTTAATAACTGCTAACTTGAGGGATTTAGGGACGTGACCTAATGATAGTGAGGAGTTAATAATATTCAGAAGAGACTCACCAGCTGTATATAACACTTCATTTAGTAGATTTGTTGGAATGGGATCTAACTGACATGTTGTTGATTTAGCTTTGATAATAACATCATACAGCTCTTCCTGTCCTATACATGTCAAATAGTGGAGTTGTGGAGTTGAAGGTACACTGTCTCAGGAGATGGTCTCAGAGGTTGAACTGCCACAATTGTTTTTCTAATGTTATCTATTTTTTCAGTGAAGAAATTCATAAAGTCCTCACTACTAAACTGTGATGGAACACACTTTTCAGATCCCTGATTTGTAGTTAGTTTAGCTACTGTACTGAAAAGGAACCTGGGATTATTTTGTTTGTTTTCTATGAGTTTGCTCAGGTGTTCAGCTCTAGCAGCTTTTAGCGCCTGTCTGTAGCTGAGCATGCTGTCTTTATACGCAATTCAAAATATCTCCTATTTAGTTTTCCTCCATTTTCTCTCCAGATTACGTGCTGTTCTCTTGAGGGCATGCGTATGACTATTATACCAAGTTGCAGCTGCTTGTTCTCTAACCTTTTTTAACCAGACGGGGGCAACGGTGCTTAATGTGTAAGGATAAGGTCTATGTTGTTAACCATTTCAATAAGATTATTAGCAGTTATGTGTTTAGTGAGAAATTGAGATAAATTGGGCAGGTTATTTATGAATCTGTCCTTAGTGGTCGGAACAATGATCCCAGTTTCTTAGCCGGTGACGTCGTTTCCTGTGTTAGATTTTTTTGCCGCGAGTTCCGTGTTTGTATTTCTCTCGGCGTTTTCAAACTTTACTATCTACCTATCTATCCATTTTTTCTCTTTTAATAATCCTAAATTGTTGTTGTCTTCCTGACTTGTGCCTGTAGTCAGTTAACTCGACTATCACTAGTGTTATCTATATTCATTGCCTCTCACTCATATCTCTGTATATTAACTCTGTTCGTGATTATAAGCACTATGCCGGCTGTGTGTCTGACTTTGAGCGCAGGTGAGGACTCTTTCGAGTTGCAAACGGTGGCGTTGGAGATGGAAGCTTTGGAGAAACAAATTTGCGAGCTGCATGCAAAGCATGCCCAGCTGCGAGAGCGGAAAAAAGCGGCACTGGAAACATCCCGGGCGGACGCGCACTCGTCCCAGGTAAAATTCTCGGGTTGAATCTAACGCTCCCAGCACCTCAACTCTGCGTGTTTCTCTGCCCAGGTCCAGCGCACCTACAACGCGGCCCTCCCAGGTATCGTTCACTCCGGCACCGGTGCACAACGGACCTTGGATGCGGCAGCAGTGGAAGCCGCGAGCCGAACCCCGGTCGAGGACATCTCCCCCTCCACCACCGGCCTTCGAGATCTCGACCGAGAACCACTTCGCCCCTCTCCGCGAGACGAAACGCGATACCGTGATTCTCGGAGATTCCATCGTCCGGCATGTCCGCGCTACCGGAGCTAAAGGTAAGGTGCACACTCGCTGTTTTCCTGGTGCTCGTGTTCTCGATGTCGCTGCGCAGGTACCCGCAATCCTGAATGAGAACTTCGGAGCTGTTGTTCTCCATGCCGGAACAAACGACACCCGGCAAACGGAGATCTTAAAGAGTGATTTCAGGATCCTGGTGGAGACGGTACGCAGCACATCGCCCACAATGAGGATCATTGTGTCAGGACCTCTTCCCACTTACCAGCGAGGGGCTGAGAAGTTTAGTAGACTCCTTGCACTAAATGAATGGTTACAGAAATGGTGTCGAGAGCACAAACTTCTCTTTGTTAAAAACTGGAACTGTTTCTGGGAGCGTCCTAGGTTCTTCCGCCCTGATGGCCTGCACCCCAGCAGAGTTGGAGCAGCGGTGCTATCAGATAACATCTCTAGGATACTTCACACCATCTGACTGGTAAGACATCAAGAAATCTTCAACTATGAGAACACGAATACAACAGACCAAATAATTACAAGTTTATACACAGCCCAGTTTATAGAAACCGTATCTATTCCTCGTGTAGTAAAACCAAAAATTAAATACACAAGATCCAGAAATAATCTTATTACAAAAAATGCCAGATAAGCAAACACCAAAAAGTTCTAAGGTTTGGTCTATTAAACATTAGATCACTTGCACCCAAAGCACTGATTGTAAATAAGATGATCACAGAGAATAATCTCGATGCACTCTGTCTCACTGAGACCTGGATTAAACCAGGTCATTAAATGAGTCTAAACTAATCTACACCGTCAGGATATGTTTATAAGCATGAGCCCCATCAAACTGGTCGTCGGGTGTAGGAACCATTCATAGTGCCTCTCTTAATGTTGGTCAGAGATTAGGATTCAGTTTTAAATCATTTGAAGTGCTCGTCCTTAAAATTGTACTTTCAGACATACATAGAAAACTCTCTTTGGTCACCGTTTACAGACCCCCAGGGCCCTACGCTGATTTTCTTCAAGAGTTTGCTTGTTTTCTTTCAGACCTCTTAATCGATTTTGATAAAGTGCTGCTTGTAGGAGATTTTAATATTCATGTAGATGATGTAAACGATGCTCTAGGATTATCATTTGTCGACTTATTAAACTCTTTTGGGGTTAAACAAAATGTCACCAGACCAACTCATCGCTTTAAACACACATTAGACTTAATAATATCCCACAGCGCAGACGTCACTGATATAGATATTTTACCTCAGAGTGATGACATCACAGACCATTATCTTATACTGTACACACTACCGGTAGAGCAAATTAGCCGTGTTGCACCACGCTATCGACCTGGTAGGACTATTGTTCCGACCACTAAGGACAGATTCATAAATAACCTGCCTGATTTATCTCAATTTCACACTAAACCCATAACTACTAATGATCTTGATAAAATGGCTAACAACATAGACCTTATCCTCACTAGCACATTAGACACCGTTGCCCCCATCCGGTTAAAAAAGGTTAGAGAACAAGCACCTGCACCTTGGTATAAAAGTCATACACATGCCCAAGAGAACAGTCCGTAATCTGGAGAGAAAATGGAGGAAAACTAAATTGGAGGTATTTAGAATTGCGTATAAAGACAGTATGCTCAGCTACAGACAGGCGCTAAAAGCTGCTAGAGCTAAACATCTGAGCGAACTCATAGAAAATAACAAAAACAATCCCAGGTTCCTTCTTTCTACAGTAGCTAAACTAACTACAAATCAGGGATCTGAAACATGTGTTCCATCACAGTTTAGTAGTTCTAACTAACATTAGAAAAACAATTGTGGCAGTTCAACCTCTGAGACCATCTCCTGAGACAGTGTACCTTCAACTCCACAACTCCACTATTTGACATGTATAGGACAGGAAGAGCTGTATGATGTTATTATCAAAGCTAAATCAACAACATGTCAGTTAGATCCCATTCCAACAAATCTACTAAATGAAGTGTTATATACAGCTGGTGAGTCTCTTCTGAATATTATTAACTCCTCACTATCATTAGGTCACGTTTCTAAATCCCTTAAGTTAGCAGTTATTAAGCCCCTCATTAAAAAACCTAATCTGGTTTCAAACACGCTATCGAATTATAGACCAATTTCAAATCTGCCATTTATGTCTAAGATTTTAGAAAAGATTGTCGCTGCCTAGTTATGTTCCCACTTGCAAGTGAACAATATCTTTGTGGAGTTTCAGTCAGGTTTTAAGCCCCATCACAGTATAGAAACTGCCCTAGTTAAAATCACTAATGACCTGTTTTTAGCTTCAGACCAAGGCTTCATCTCGCTGTTGGTTTTACTAGATCTTAGTGCTGCGTTCGACACTATAGATCATGATCTTCTCCTAGATCGCTTACAGAATTACATTGGCATTCAGGGACAGGCATTAAGCTCGTTTAAATCCTACCTGTCTGATCTTTACCATTTCATAGATTTAAATGGAGAGCTATCCAGGCTAATGCTAGTGAACTATGGCGTGCCACAAGGTTCAGTTCTAGGACCCCTGCTCTTCACAATATACATGCTTCCCTTGGGAAATATTATTAGAAGGCATGGAATTGATGATACTCAGCTATATATTTCATCTAAGCCAGGCGATATAGCTCAATTAACCCCGGATAACTGAGTGTGTTAAGGAAATAAGAGATTGGATGACCCATAACTTTCTACTTTTAAATTCTGATAAGACGGAGATTTTGCTCATCGGCCCAAAAACTAGTATACAGAAGCACCAGCATCTCAACCTGCATTTAGACGGATGCTCTGTAACCACTAGTTCAACAGTAAAAGACCTGGGAGTTATTTTAGACAGCAACTTATCTTTTAAAAATCATATCAACCAAGTTACAAAAACAGCCTTCTTTCACCTTAGAAATATTTCTAAGCTAAGAAATATGTTGTCTATATCCGATGCAGAGAAGCTCGTCCATGCGTTTATGACCTCCAGAATAGACTAATAACTGTAATGCGTTACTAGGTGGATGTCCTGCGTCATTAATAAACAAACTTCAGTTAGTTCAGAATGCGGCAGCTAGAATTCTCACAAGGTCTAGAAAATATGACCACATAACCCCGATCTTATCGTCCCTACATTGGCTTCCGGTTAAGTTTTGAATAGACTACAAACTACTGCTACTCACTTATAAAGCACTAAATGGATTGGCTCCCATGTATCTCTCCAGTCTTCTAACACGCTACAATCCGTCACGCTCCCTGAGATCTCAAAACTCTGGGCTTCAAGTAGTTCCTAGAATAGCAAAGTCCACTTAAGGTGGTAGAGCATTTTCACATTTAGCTCCTAAACTCTGGAATAGTCTTGCTGACAGTGTTCGGGGCTCAGACACACTCACCCAGTTTAAGTGCAGATTAAAAACATATCTTTTTAGCAAAGCCTACACATAACACACATCGCATCATAACCTTGTGCTCCAGAACATCTGATCACATGCACATTATCAACTTGTGCTGTTAATATCATGAACAGCAGCTACGCTAATTCCTCTCCACTGCTTCTCTTTCTCTCCCCATCCCGAGGCTTCCTGAGGTTTGGCCAGCTCCAGTCACGTCCCTCCTCATGAAGATTATGGACTTTAAAGAAGTAGATGCCAAACTCGCAAACATCCTGAAACATCTAGAGACGTACCAGTGCCAATTGGATCCCACTGCGTGTGTGGAGTTTGACATTGGACTTCCTGAAGTGTTTAAAGGCTCTGGCATGGAGAAGCTGATGCTGGATCTGTGATGATCACAAATGTTGAGCTCAGTAGCTCCTACTTTTATACCAAAGACTGTTGAACATTTACTTATAATCTTATACTCCAGTGCTTATGTTAGTTCTCACTCTCCAGTGTTCTGAATTGTTTAAAGATTTACGATCAAACTCTTGATGTCACCCAAATGAGGATGGGTTCCCCTTTTGAGTCTGGTTCCTCTCAAAGTTTCTTCCTCATTACATCTAAGGGAGTTTTTCCTTGCCACAGTCGCCATGGCTTGCTCATCATGGATAAATGCACACCATTCACCTTGACTGTCGATTTCTGTAAAGCTGCTTCGAGACAATGTCTGTTGTGAAAAGCGCTATACAAATAAACTTGACTTGACTTGACTTCTACCAAGTCGATAATGTGGTGAAACATGGCTAATCTGCTTTACTGGTAGTGTGTACAGTATGAGATAATCGTCTGTGATGTCATCACTCTGAGGTAAAATATCTATATCAGTGACGTCTGCTCCGTGGGATATTATTAAGTCTAATGTGTGGTTAAAACGATGAGTTGGTCCGGTGACGTTTTGTTTAACCCCAAAAGAGTTTAATAAGTCGACAAATGATAATCCTAGAGCATCGTTTGCATCATCTGTATGAATATTAAAATCTCCCACAAGCAGCACTTTATCAAAATTGATCAAGAGGTCTGAAAGAAAACAAGCAAACTCTTGAAGAAAATCTGTACACTGTGACCAGAGCGAGTTTTCTATGTATGTCTGAAAGTACAATTTTTAAAAACGAGCACTTCAAATGATTTAAAACTGAATCCTAATCTCTGACCAACATTAAGAGAGGCACTATAAATGGTTGCTACACCACCCCCATGACCAGTCTGGGGCTCATGCTTATAAACATATCCTGACGGTGTAGATTTGTTTAGACCCATATAATCACCTGGTTTAATCCAGGACTCAGTGAGACAGAGTGCATCTAGATTATTATCTGTGATCATCTCATTTACAATCAGTGCTTTGGGTGCAACTGATCTAATGTTTAAAAAACCAAACTTTAGAACTTTGTTGTGATGGTTTATGTGGCATTTTTCAGTTTTAACTGTAATAAGATTATTTCTGGATCTTGTGTATTTAATTCTTGGTTTTACTACACAAGGAATAGATACGGTTTCTATAAACTGGGCTGTGTGCTCACTTGTAACTATTTGGTCTGTTGTATGCATGTTCTTATAGTTGAAGATTTCCTGATGTCTTACCAGTCAGATGGTGTGAAGTATGCTAGAGATGTTATCTGATAGCACTGCTGCTCCAACTCTGCTGGGGTGCAGGCCATCAGGGCGAAAGAACCTAGGATGCTCCCAGAAACAGTTCCAGTTATTAACAAAGAAAGGTTTGTGCTCTCGACACCATGACTGTAACTATTCATTTAGTGCAAGTCTACTAAACTGCTCAGCCCCTCGCTGGTAAGTGGGAAGAGGTCCTGACACTATGATCCTCTTTGTGGGTGATGTGCTGCGTACCGTCTCCACCAGGATCCTGAAATCCCTCTTTAAGATCTCCGTTTGCCTCAGCCTGGTGTCGTTCGCTCCGACATGGAAAACAACCGCTCCAAAGTTCTCGTTCAGGATTGGGGGTACCTGTGCCGCATCCAGGGTCCGTGATGCACCGGTGCCGGAGTGAGCGATACCTGGGCGGGCCACGTTGTAAGTGCGCTGGGCCTGGGCAGAGAAGCAGAGAAGGTGTTGAGTGCTGGGAGCGTTAGATTCAACCCGTGAATTTACCTGGCACGAGTGCGCGTCCGCCCGGGATGTTTCCAGCGCCGCTTCCCGCTCTCGCAGCTGGGCATGCTTTGCATGCAGCTTGCAAATCTGTTTCTCCAAAGCCTCCATCGCCAACTCCACCGTTTACAACTTGAACGAGTCCTCACCTGTGCTCAAAGGCAGACACACAGCCGGCATGGTGCTTATAATCACGAACAGAGTTAAGATACAGAGATATGATAAAGTGAGAGGCAATGAATATAGTCAACACTAGTGATAGTCGAGTTAACTGACTACAGGCACAAGTCAGGAAGACAAAAACAATTTAGGATTATTAAAAGAGGAAAAAAGGATAGATAGATAGTAAAGTTTGTTTGAAAAATGCAGAGAGAAATACAAACACGGAACTCGTGGCAAACAAGTCAAACACAGGAAGCTACGTCACACAAGCATACGTGTGTACGATGCATGAACACAGAGGACATGACAATGGCAATGGAGTGGTGGGGTTGCAGGGAGAAGAGGTGGTGAAGGTGGATAAGTTTAGGTACCTGGGGTCAACTGTGCAACGTAATGGAAAGTGTGTTACAGAAGTGAAGAAAAGAGTGCAGGCAGGGTGGAGTAAATGGAGAAGCATGGAAGGAGTGATTTGTTATGAAATTGTATCTGTAAGAGTGAAAGGGAAAGTTTATAAAACTGTGGTGAGACCTGCTATGCTGTATGGTTTAGAGATAGTATAGTTGAAAAAAAGACAGGAGGCAGAGCTGGAGGTAGCAGAGCTGAAGATGTTGAGAGTTTCATTGGGAGTGACGAGGATGGACATGATTAGTAATAAGTCTTTTAGAGGGACAGCGCATGTAGGATGTTTTGGAGGCAAAGTGAGAGGCTAGACTAAGATACTGTAGTAGGTGACATTATGTGCTTTATACATCAGTAGTAGTATTTTACAATCAATGCAAGAATTATTTGGGAGCCAGTGTGGACCGGTTAAAACATGGGTGATGTGGTCATATTTTCTACATCTAGTAAGAACTGTTGCCGCTGCATACTGGACTAATTGAAAGTTATTTATGCATTTACTCAAAACACCCAGACAGTAAAGCATTACAGTAGTCTAATCTAGATGTAACAAAAGCATTAACTAGTTTTTCTGCATCCTGTAACTACATTATATTTCAAATTTGAGCAACATTTTCAAGATAAAAGAAGGCTATCCTAGTAATGTTATACACCTGAGCCTCAAAGAGACAGACTAGGGTCAATAATCACACCAAGGTCTTTGACTGCTGTACACAGTGAGACATAAAGACCATCCATGGTACATAAAAATCGGGAAAGTTTACTTCTAGCTGCATGAAGTTCTAGTAAAAGTATCTCTATCTTATCAGAGTTCAGCAGAATGAAGCTAACATGCATCCACTGTCTAATTTTTTCATTTCATTCTCCTCAACATTGTTAAGCTGATTTCTCTCATTTGGCTTTGCTGAAATGTCTATTATTAGCAAAGCAATGGAACCTAATACCGTGTTTGTGTATAATTATTTTTTTTTTTACCTCAGATAGTGTGAAGAACTCACCAATTACATCAACAAACTGATAGTGATCAGTCAAATAAGACCTACAGTATTGTTCAAAATAATAGCAGTACAATGTGACTAACCAAAATAATCCAGATTTTTAGTATATTTTTTATTGCTACGTGGCAAACAAGTTACCAGTTGGTGCAGTAGATTCTCAGAAAACAAACAAGACCCAGCATTCATGATATGCACGCTCTTAAGGCTGTGCAATTGGGCAATTAGTTGAAAAGGGTGTGTTAAAAAAAATAGCAGTGTATGCCGTTGACTGTACAAATTTAAAACTATTTTGTACAAACGTTTTTGTTTCTAGGATTTAGCAATCCTGTGAATCACAAAACTAATATTTAGTTGTATGACCACAGTTTTTTAAAACTGCTTCACATCTGTGAGGCATGGAGTCAACCAACTTGTGGCACCTCTCAGCTGTTATTCCACTCCATGATTCTTTAACAACATTCCACAATTCATTTATATTTCTTGGTTTTGCTTCAGAAACAGCATTTTTGATATCACCCCACAAGTTCTCGATTGGATTAAGGTCCGGGGATTGGGCTGACCATTCCATAACATTAATTTTGTTGGTTTGGAACCAAGGGGAGTGGTGGCTCCAGCGGTTAAGGCGCTGGGTTGCCGATCGGAAGGTCTGGGGTTCAAGCCTCGGTATCGCCAGGCTGCCACTCTTGGGCCCTTGAGCAAGGCCCTTAACCCTCTATGCTCCGGGGGTCCCTTACGAGGGAATTATCAAGGCCTGTGACGTCGGAGTGACGTGGGGCCGCCTTCCCGTGGGCTCACCACCTGCAGGAGGGACCGTAAGGGACGGTGCTGTGAGGATTGGGCAGCAGTCGAAGGCGGGGGCCTGCTTAGACTGCTGCCCCCGCGACCCGAATTACGGATAAGCGGGAGAAAATGAATGAATGAATGAATGAATGAAAAAAGGAACCAAGACTTTGTTTGTTTACTAGTGTGTTTGGGGTCATTGTCTTGTTGAAACAACCATTTCAAGGGCATGTCCTCTTCAGCATAAGGCAACATGACCTCTTCAAGTATTTTGACATATGCAAACTGATCCATGATCCCTGGTATGCGATAAATAGGCCCAACACCATAGTAGGAGAAACATGCCCAAATCATGATGCTTGCACCACCATGCTTCACTGTCTTCACTCTGTACTGTGGCTTGAATTCAGAGTTTGGGGGTCGACTCACAAACTGTCTGTGGCCCTTCAGACCTAAAAAGAACAATTTTACTCTCATCAGTCCACAAAATGTTCCTCCATTTCTCTTTAGGCCAGTTGATGTGTTCTTTGGCAAATTGTAACCTCTTCTGCACATGACTTTTTTTTTAACAGAGGGACTTTGCGGGGGATTCTTGAAAATAGATTAGCTTCACACAGACGTCTTCTAACTGTCACAGTACTTACAGGTAACTCCAGACTGTCTTTGATCATCCTGGAGCTGATCATTGGCTGAGCCTTTGCCATTCTGGTTATTCTTCGATCCATTTTGATGGTTGTCTTCTGTTTTCTTCCACGTCTCTCTGGTTTTGTTCTCCATTTTAAGGCATTGGAGATCATTTTAGCTGAACAGCCTATAATTTTTTGCACCTCTTTATAGGTTTTCCCCTCTCCAATCAACTTTTTAATCAAAGTAGGCTGTTCTTCTGAACAATGTCTTGAACGACCTATTTTCCTCAGGCTTTCAAATGCATGTTCAACAAGTGCTGGCTTCATCCTTAAATAGGGGCCACCTGATTCACACCTGTTTTTTCACAAAATTGATGACCTCAGTGATTGAATGCCACACTGCTATTTTTTTTAACACACCTCTTTCAACTAATTGCCCAATTGCACAGCCTTACGAGCCTGCATATCATGAATGCTGGGTCTTATTTGTTTTCTGAGAATCTACTGCACCTACTGGTAACTTGTTTGCCACGTAGCAATAAAAAATATACAAAAAACCTGGATTATTCTGGTTAGTCACATTGTACTGCTATTATTTTGAACAATACTGTAAGCCAGGAGAGGGCTGTTCACTTTATTTCAACTTTTTCTAGTCTAGAAAGTGTAACATACTAGGGATTTAGGATAATGTATATAATATTTTATTTTGAAACCCATTTATTGAAAAATGGTTCTATTGTTATACTGTAAGAATATATTGTGTCTTGATGGGATATCAAAAATATCCATTGAGGATTTTCTCCCTGTATGAGGGACAGACTGTTTGTCAAATGAGGTTTCAAGAGGTGGACTGAACTGGGGGAACGCGGGGAAAAAGAGAGGAAGCCCAGAGAAATAAATGGCAGTGCGGGATGTTTTCCTAGCAACTAGTAATATCTGGAGACATTCAGATTAATTTTATTCAGCACAGGGATAATGAATACTGTTTCAATTTGTTTTAAAATTTGACAACCAAAGTGATTGTTGCAGCAGATCGGGAGAGGTCATAGCGGACATAGCAGTCCAGTGCTTGGACAATGCTCCGGTTCAATCTCTCCTGGTCTGGGGTCTGGAATGGAGGAGGATTGAATGCCTTGAGCCTAACAGGTTGTGGGATGACCAAGGGCACCTTGGGGACATAACCTGCTCTAGGGTGCAGAAGGGCACTGGCCATGCCTGGAGTGAGCACCAGGAAAGAGGGGGCCACAGAAAAGGCCTGAAAGTCACCTATTCTACTCAGATAGCAGATAGCACTCTGAATGTTAAGAATGCGGTCTTAACAGACAAGTGCCTCCATCAAATCTCGGCCAAAGGCTCGAAGGGGGGCTTGAACAGAGCCTCCAACACTACGGCCAGGTCCCACCCAGGCACTCTTGGATGCACTGGGGCCTCAGCCTCTGGAGAAAAGGTGTCAGGAGTGGGTCTCTGCCCAGTAAATGCCCAGACACAGGGGCATGATACGCTGAAACAGTGGATGCGTAGACTTTAATAGTGGATGGAGCCAACCCTTTTTGCGAACTGCTCCTGCAGAAACTCCAGTACTGAACAAACTGGGCAGGGGACTGGGTCCAATTGAAGCACCACGCATTAAACAGGCGCCATCTTGCGGCATATGACCTCCTTGTGGAGAGAGCTCTGGATTGGAGAATGGTCTCTACCACCTCGGTAGAGAGACCAGAACCTTGGAGTTGTGCCCCTGTGCTCCGGGTGAAGCAGACGCTGACATTGCCCGCCAAGCCCCTGCGTAGCACGTTGCTGCTGGTGGGTAAGGCTTATGCCTCAGCCAGTCAAGCCACTGCATGCCTGCACACTATGGCGGACCTGCTGTGAGAGCTGGATGTGGGAGACATCGCGAGGAGGCCATTGGTCAGACATTGGCTGCCCCTGCCACCACAGAGAGGCATTTGTGGCTTATAGATCCGTACTGCTGGACTCCCCTCTAATGCTGACTGGCCTGTTTGGCGAATAAGGCTGAAAACACTCAGCGTGGTCCCTCCGTCAGACAGAGAGTCCGTGTTTTACAACAGGTACTTCAAAGTTCCTAAAAAGCATGATGGGTTGCATCCTATCCTAGATCTAGGTCAGCTTAACCGGTCACTTTACAGGCTCAGGTTTAAGATGCTGACCCTCAAGCAGGTGGTGTCTCAAATCAGATTTGAGGACTGGTTTGTCACGGTAGATCTAAAGGATGCATACTTTCATGTATTCATCTTTTCTTCTTACAGGAAGTTCCCGAGGTTCGCTTTGGGGGCTGAAGCGTATCAATATTGGGTCCTTCCATTTGGATGTTTGGAGAGATCCCGGGTTTCTATCTCAGGGCCCCATATTGTGAGTTCCCTTTTGGGGTGGACATTTTCTACCAGACCTCAGAGATCACCACATGTTCTGCGCTCATGCCTCCTTTACAGGCTGACATGCTAGAAGCATGAGGGGACAACAGACTGTTCCAGTAAGAGGTTGAATATCTCAGTGAACACCGGTGCTAGCAGGTCAGCGCAGGCTTTTAAACCCTGACCTGTGATGCCATCCGGTCCTCCTGCCTTCCTGGTATTCACTCTACTGAATGCCCTCCTCACGTCATGCTCCGAAATGATGAACGTGTTTACTTCTTCGGCTCTCTCGGTGTGCATGCTGTTTGTGCCGCTAGCGCCGCTAGCGTGGTTAGCTGCAGCCTCGAAGTAAGCATAAAAGATTTTTAGCTTGTCTGCCAGAGAAGCGTCCACATTCCCCATTCTAGAAGATAATGTTCTGTAGTCAGTGATTGTTCTTAGTCCCTGCCACAGGCTCCAAGATCCACCATGTTGGAACTGTGACTTTAGTTTTCTCCCGTAGCGGCATTTTGCATCCTTCACCGCTCTGCGAACACTGTAGGATGCAGCCTTGTAGTCGTCCATGTCCCCGGTGGCGAGCCCCTTGTTGTAGGCAGCGAAGTGGGCTCTCAGAGCGTCACGGATGGTTTTATCCACCCATGGCTTCTGGCTGGGAAACGTTCTGATAGTGGTTTTTTTGCACTGTATCATCTGCTAGTTTCCATATTTATTTATTTATTTATTTGGAACCCCATTAGCTTCCACGAGTGTTCGCTAATCTTCCTGGGGTCCATTTTACAAAATCAAAACATATTATATACAATCACACCACACTTTTTACAATATGTTATTAAAAAAATAAATACAATTCAATTTGAGTCATTACACCTAATTTTCATTATAAATCATACATCTTTTCACCATCTTTTTAAAATAATATCTGTTACTTATTTGTCTTATACACATTGACAGTTGATTCCAAGCTACCGAGGATCTAAAGTACAGTTCTCCTCATACAATTTGACTGTGCAAAAGGAACAACTAAATCACCAGAGCTGACCTGCCGAGTAATATGTTGGTGGCAATACCCACTGTACACCAATTTATCCACAAAAAAATCTGGGATTATTTTTTATAGATGGCATTATGCATATAGCACAGAAGACTTATCTTTACCTTATCCTGTACCTTCAGCCATACTAATATAGTGTGCATCTCATTCACACTGGTCCTGTACAAACAGCCAAGAGCTACCCTGGCAGCTCTATTCTGTGCAAGTTGAAGTTTTTTCAAGTGCTCCTGTGTAGGACTGGACCAAATAACTGAGCAGTACTCCAGGTGAGACTGGACAACTGTTCTCATGACTGAGGGTGGACAAAACGGCACACACTTCCTAGACAAAGCAATGCCTCTGCCCATCCTGGAAACAATATGATTTATCTGATCAGTCCATGAGAGCTGATTATCCAGCTTGACACCAAGGAGTTTAATTTTAGTAACCTGCTCAACCTGCTCATATGAATCCCACAACCGCTTCCGTAAACATGTTGACGTAATCAGAGCTGCGCCTGAACATTTCCCAGTCTGCATCATCCAAAGCGTCCTGCAGAGCGGCCACCGATTGGTCAGTCCAGCACGCGACCTCCCTCTTAACAGGAGCTTCCTGTTTCAGCCTTTGTTTGTAAACAGGCATGAGGAAGATGGCAGCATGGTCCGATTTCCCAAACGGTGGATGTGGTTGTGCCTTGTAGCTGTTCTTTAAGGGTGTGTAGCAGTGGTCCAGTGTCCTTTCTCCCCTGGTGGGCAGGTGATGTCCTGCTGAAAGTTCAGTAGTGCGCGCTTGAGGTTGGAACTGTTAAAATCTTCTACCACAATGAGCGCAGCATCCCGATGCTGTGTTTGGTGAAGTGTTAGTGTCTCGTGTAAGTCACATACTGCAGTGTCTATGTCCGCTTGAGGTGGAATATATACAACACTGACTATGACCGAGCTGAATTACCGAGGTAGATAAAAGGGCTGACATTTGATGGTCAGTAGTTCCAGATTTGGTGTGCAGGAGCGTGAAAGGGGAACAATGCTCGCGCTGTCGTACCAGTGGTTTTTCACCATTAAACACATTCCACCTCCTCTTGACTTTCCCAGCTCCATTGTTCTGTCCATGCGGTAAACCAAGAAAAACTCAGCCGGCTGGATGGCGTGGTCCGGCTGTCCAGCCATGTCTCGTTGAAGCAGAGAAGGTTGCAGTCCCGAATGTCCCTCTGAAACTTGACCCTTGCCCTGAGTTAATCAAGCTCGTTTTCCAGTAACTGGACATTGGCTAACAGGATACTATGATATCTATGTTTATTGAATTGCATACAGGCATAGCCTCGGCCACACCTGAGCCAAGGTGTCCAGCCCTACTGCGACGTCTCATGAGTCACGAACAGGTCTACTTGAGCCTTGCAGAATCTCTCTTTGCACTTTTCTGCAGAACAGTGCTAAACAACATCCTTCATCTATTACAAATGCATGGCTTTGTAATAGCAGAGTCTGGGTGCTGAACTGGCCTGCCTGTAGTCAAGACCTTTCACCAATTGAAAAAATTCAGCTCCTCAAAAACCAGAAATTATGACAGAGAAGACCCAGGACTCTTGAGGGGCTATAATCCTGTATCACACACAAATCGGAAAACATTCATTTTCGGCATTTAGCAGACGCCCTTGTCCAAAGCAACGTACAAAAGTACTTTGATGATAATACATTGAACAAAATTATAAACGCAACACTTTTGTTTTTGCCTCCAATTTTTATGAGCTGAACTCAAAGATCTAAGACTTTTTCTATGTACACAAAAAGCCTATTTCTCTTAAATATTGTTCAAAAATCTGTCTTAATCTGTGTTAGTTAGCACTTCTCCTTTGACGAGATAATCCATCCACCTCACAGGTGTGGCATATCAAGATGCTAATTAGACAGAACTTATGTCAGATACATAAATAAATATATATGCCACAAAACATTACAAAAATAGCCATTTTCATATATGTAACCTATATTTTCCTAAATACACATATATGACACATTTATGTGTAGAAAATATATTTTCATATATGAGTAAAGGGTGTTTATCCTTGTATTTATAACACACACATGCCCATGCATGCACACACACACACACACACACACACACACACACACACACACACACACACACACACACACACACACACACACACACACGCATTCTTCTTCTTTCGGCTTCTCTCGTTTGGGGTTGCCACAGCGGATCATCCCTCTCCATACCCCCCTGTCCTCTACATCTGCCTCTTTCATCCCAACCACCTGCATGTCTTCCCTCACCACATTCACAAACCTCCTCTTTGGCCTCTGCACAAGCCCAAACCATCTTAATCGAGCCTCCCTCACCTTGTCTCCAAACGTCCCACCTGCGCTGTTTCTCTATAAAACTCGTTTCAAATCCTGTCCATCCTAGTCACTCCTAATGAAAATCTCAACATCTTCAGCTCTGCTACCTCCAGCTCCACCTGTCTTTTACTTAATGCCACTGTCTCTAAACCATACAACAGATTATGATTAAAATGGCGGTGCGTGCACAATGCGAGGCCCAGCGTCTCTCCAGATTTTGCGATTTAGTTGCAATTTCTCAATCAACAGCAAGCTTATTCACTCAGAACAGGTTTGCACATATCTCATACAGGCGACAAACATTATTAGACAATGGCCACAACTACAGATACAGGCTTTTAACGGATTTTCAACTCCCTCGGGAAATCGCCCAAATTGGGCCGCTGATCCAGCTCAGCCGACAACAAGACCACAGGCCACACTGGACTTTCACACGAACATGGACATTTACACTTCATCTGTTTTGGACTATATCAACACGTGCATTGACCATGTCACTACCGTCAAACATGTGAAATGCTCTCCTAATCTGAAGCTGTGGATAAACTCTGAAGTCTGTCTCCTGTTGAAAGCAAGGGATGCTGCCTTCAAATCTGGCAACATAGAGGACTACAACAGAGCCAGGGCCAACCTGAAAAGAGGCATCAGGAGAGCAAAACTCATATTCAAACTCCACATAGAAGAGCACTTCCACAACTCTGACCCCAGACGCATGTGGAAAGGCATCCAGACCATCACAGACTACAAACGTACAGCTCAACCAACCAGCAGTGCCTTTCAACAAACTCAGTCGATTTTTTGCTCGTTTCGATCAAAGCACAGGACATTTCACCTCAACCACAGACTCTTCTACAGCTCACAGCCCACTTTCACTCTCAACAACGGACGTATAGTCAGCGTTTAGCTGAGTGGATGCACGCAAGGCAGCTGGCCCAGATGGCATACCAGTACGTGTTTTCAGAGCATGCGCTGGACAACTGGCACAGGTCTTCATTGACATTTTTAACCTGTCACTGGCCCAAGCCACGGTTCCTACATGCCTGAAGACCACAACCATCATACCAGTGTTTCCACAGCTCTTCATTCAGCCTTCACCCACCTGGATAAAAGCAACACCTACATCAGAATGCTGTAAATTGACTTTAGCTCTGTGTTCGATACAGTCCTCCCCACTGTACTGATCACTAAGCTCTGAAATCTGACAGCATGGTGTGCCAACAACAACCTGACCCTCAACGCCACAAAGACTAAAGAGCTCATTGTGGACTTTTGGAAATCCAACAGCAGGAGACATCTACCAGTCAACATCAATGGAACTGAGGTAGAGCAAGTCTCCAGCTTTAAGTTCCTGGGAGTTCAAATCTCTGAGGATCTGTCATGGCAGCAGAACATTTCAGCCCTGGTTAAAAAAGCACAACAGTGCCTGTACCTCTTAAAAAGTCTCAAGAAATCTAATCTGCCCCCAGGGATTTTAACGAGTTTCTACCGCTGCATCATTGAGAGCATCCTGACCAATTTCATCACTGTTTGGTACAGAGGCTCCACTGTGTGTAAACGTAAAGCCCTGCAAAGAGTGGTCAAAACTGCCCAATGCATCACTGGCACCCAACTACCTGCCATTGAACACCTTCACCACAGCAGATGTCTGCGCAGAGCTCACAAGTTTATCAAGGACTCTTCACATCCCAGTCACAAACTGTTTAAACTCCTTCCATCAAGAAGGAGATACAGGAACTTACGCACCAGAACAAGCAGGTTCAGGTCAAGCTTTTTTCCATCCACCATCACACTACTGAACTCTTCACTACACCGCTAGATCACTACAAAAAAAACAAAACACAAAATATATTTATATATATAGTAGACTGTTTATTCAGCTTGCTAACTTCTTAAATGCCATAATCTTGTAACCTTTCACTTCTGCACATTCCTCTTCAATGCCATAGCCTTAGAACCATTTCTGTACTTCTTAATGATGTCCACACATCTCTGCACTGTTATAGCCTTTATATTTATTCACTGTACATATGCTTACATATATATCACTTGCTGTAAATATGCTGTAAATATGTCAGACATATTTATGTGCACTTTTTGCACGATTGCCACATTTTGCACTTCTGGTAGATGCCAAACTGCATTTCGTTGCTGTGTACCTGTATAATGCAATGACAATAAAGATCGATCTATCTATCTATCTATCTATCTATCTATCTATCTATCTATCTATCTATCTATCTATCTATCTATCTATCTATCTATCTATCTATCTATCTATCTATCTATCTATCTATCTATCTATCTATCTATCTATCTATCTATCTATCTATCTATAGCTATATATATATATATATATAGCAGGTCTCACCACAGTCCTATAAACCTTCCCTTTCACTCTTGCAGATACCCTTCTATCACAAATCACTCTCCACTCTTCTCCACCCACTCCACCCTGCCTGCGCTCTTTTCTTCACTTCTCTAACACACACTCAATTACTTTGCACTGTTGACCTCAGGCACCTGAACTCCACCACCTCTTCTCCCTGCAACCAAAACACTCCACTGCCCTCCCTCTCATTCACACACATGTACTCTGTCTTACTCCTACTGACTTTCATTCCCCTTCTCTATAGTGCATACCTTCAACTCTCCAGACTCTTCTCAACCTGGTCCCTACTCTCACCACAAATCACAATATCATCCGCAAACATCATGGTCCATGGAGACTCCTGTCTGACCTCGTCCAGCAACCTGCCCGTCACCACTGAAAACAGGAAAGGGTTTAGAGCCGATCAATTATACAATCCAACCTCCACCTTAACCAGTCTGTCAGACTGGTCGTGGGGAAGGTGTAGCAACCATTTATAGTGCCTCTCTTAATGTTAGTCGGAGATTAGGATTCAGTTTTAAATCATTTGAAGTGCTCGTTCTTAAAATTGTACTTTCAGACATGCATAGAAAACTCGCTCTGGTAACCGTGTACAGACCCCCAGGGCCCTACGCTGATTTTCTTCAAGAGTTTGCTTGTTTTCTTTCAGACCTCTTGATCAATTTTGATAAAGTGCTGCTTGTAGGAGATTTTAATATTCATGTAGATGATGCAACCAATGCTCTAGGATTATCATTTGTCGACTTATTAAACTCTTTTTGGGTTAAACAAAATGTCACCAGAGCAACTCAACGTTTTAACCACACAGTAGACTTAATAATATCCCACGGAGCAGACGTTACTGATATAGATATTTTACCTCAGAGTGATGACATCACAGACCATTATCTTATATTGTACACACTACCGGTAGAGCAGATTAGCCGTGTTTCACCACGCTATTGGCTTGATAGGACTATTGTTCCCACCACTAAGGACAGATTCATAAATAACCTGCCTGATTTATCTCAGTTTCTTACTAAACCCATAACTGCTAATAATCTTGATGAAATGGCTAACAACATAGAACTTATCATCACTAGCACATTAGACACTGTTGCCCCCATCCGGTTAAAAAAAGGTTAGAGAACAAGCACCTGCACCTTGGTATAATAGTCATACGCATCCCCTTAAGAGAACAGCATGTAATCTGGAGAGAAAATAGAGGAAAACTAAATTGGAGGTATTTAGAATTGCGTATAAAGACAGTATGCTCAGCTACAGACAGGCGCTAAAAGCTGCTAGAGCTGAACACCTGAGCAAACTCATAGAAAATAACAAAAACAATCCCAGGTTCCTTTTTACTACAGTAGCTAAGTTAACTACACATCAGGGATCTGAAAAATGTGTTCCATCACAGTTTAGTAGTGAAGACTTAATGAATTTCTTCACTGAAAAAATAGATAACATTAGAAAAACAATTGTGGCAGTTCAACCTCTGAGACCATCTCCTGACACAGTCTCACCTTCAACTCCACAACTACACTGTTTTACATGTATATTACAGGAAGAGCTGTATGATGTTATTATCAAAGCTAAATCAACAACATGTCAGTTAGATCCCATTCCAACAAATCTACTGAAGGAAGTGTTATATCGAATCGAATTACAGACCAATTTCGAATCTTCCATTTATGTCTAAGATTTTAGAAAAGATTGTCGCTGCCCAGTTATGTTCCCACTTGCAAAACAATATCTTTGAAGAGTTTCAGTCAGGTTTTAGGCCCCATCATAGCACAGAAACTGCCCGAGTTAAAATCACTAATGACCTGTTTTTAGCTTCAGACCAAGGCTACATCTCGCTGTTAGTTTTACTAGATCTTAGTGCTTTCGAAACTATAGAACACTATAGACACTATAGCGTTCAACATGATCTTCTCCTAGATCGCTTACAGAATTACATCGGCATTCAGGGACAGGCATTAAGCTCGTTTAAATCCTACCTGTCCGATCGTTACCATTTCGTAGATTTAAATGGAGAGCTATCCAGGCTAATGCTAGTGAACTATGGCGTGCCACAAGGTTCAGTTCTAGGACCCCTGCTCTTCACAATATACATGCTTTCCTTAGGAAATATTATTAGAAAGCATGGAATTAGCTTCCATTGTTATGCTGATGATACCCAACTATATATCTCATCTAAACCAGGCGATACAGCTCAATTAACTCGGATAACTGAGTGTGTTAAGAAAACAAGAGATTGGATGACTCATAACTTTCTACTTTTAAATTCTGATAAGACAGAGATTTTGCTCATCGGCCCAAAAACTAGTAAACAGAAGCTCCAGCATCTCAACCTGCATTTAGATGGATGCTCTGTAACCACTAGTTCCACAGTTAAAGACCTGGAAGTTATTTTAGACAGCAACTTATCTTTTAAAAATCATATCAACCAAGTTACAAAAACAGCCTTCTTTCACCTTAGAAATATTTCTAAGCTAAGAAATATGTTGTCTATAATCGAAGCAGAGAAGCTCGTCCATGCGTTTATGACCTCCATAATAGGCTATTGTAATGCATTACTAGGTGGATGTCCTGCATCATTAATAAACAAGCTTCAGCTAGTTCAGAATGCGGCAGCCAGAATTCTTACTAGGTCAAGAAAATATGATCACATAACCCCAATCTTATCGTCCCTACATTGGCTTCCTGTTAAGTTTCGAATAGACTACAAACCACTGCTACTCACTTATAAAGCACTAAATGGTTTGGCTCACATGTATCTCTCCAGTCTTTTAACACTCTACAATCCGTCACGCTCCCTGAGATCTCAAAACTCTGGGCTTCTAGTAGTTACTAGAATAGCAAAGTCCACTAAAGGCAGTAAAACATTTTCACATTTAGCTCCCAAACTTTGGAATAGTCTTCCTGACAGTGTTCGGGGTTCAGACGTACCAGTGCCAATTGGATCCCAATACATGTATAGAGTTTTGACATTGGACCTCCAGGAGTGTTTAAAGGCTCTGGCATGGAGAAGCTGTTGCTGGATCTGTGATGATCACAAATGTTGAGCTCAGTAGCTCCTACGTTTATACCAAAGACTGTAGAAAGAACATTTACTTATAATCTTATACTCCAGTACTCATGTTAGTTCCCACTCTCCAGTGTTCTGTATTGTTGAAAGATTTATGATCAAACTCTTGATGTCACCCAAATGAGGATGGGTTCTCCTTTTGAGTCTGGTTCCTCTCAAGGTTTCTTCCTCATAACATATAAGGGAGTTTTCCCTTGCCACAGTCGCCATGGCTTGCTCATCAGGGATAAATGCACACCATTCACCTTGACTGTTGATTTCTGTAAAGCTGCTTTGAGACAATGTCTGTTGTGAAAAGCGCTATAGAAATAAACTTGACTTGACTTCTGTCGTTCCTACTGCACACTTCACTGCTATCACACTGTGCTCATATATGTCCTGCACCACCCTTACATACTTCTCTGACACACCTGACTTCCTCATACAGTACCACAATTCCTCTCTCGGCATTCTGTCGTATGCTTTCTCTAAATTCACAAACGCACAATGCAACTCTTTCTGACCTTCTCTATACTTTTCCATCAACATTCTGAAAGCAAATAATGCATATGTGGTGCTCTTCCTCAGCAAGAAACCTCACAGATGGTCAACTCTTCTCTCAGCCTGGCTTTCACTACTCTTGCCTATGGTGTGACTGATCAACTTTATTCCCCTGTAGTACTGCAGGTCTGCACATCTACCTTATTCTTAAAGAATTCTTCATCTCTTCTCCATTCCTTAGGCATCCTCTCACCTTCCAAAATCCTGTTAATCCTGTTGTGTTAAGAACGCCACTGACATCTCTCCTAAACATCTCCATGCTTCTACCAGTATGTCATCGGGTCCTACCGACTTTCCACTCTTCATCCTCTTAATCGCTGATCTCACTTCCTCCTTACTAATCCTATCCACTTCCTCCTTACTAATCCTATCCACTTCATGCTTCACAATCTCCACACTATCCAACCTCTCTCTCTCTCTCTCTCTCTCTCTCTCTCTCTCTCTCTCTCTCTCTCTCTCTCTCTCTCTCTCTCCCTCTCTCATTTTTCTCATTTATTAGCTGCTCAAAATATTCCCTTCATCTTCTCAACACACTCTCCTTACTAGTCAACACATTTCAATCTCCATCCTTTATTGCTCTAACTTGCAGCAATCCTTCCCAGCTTGGTCCCTCTGCCTGGCCAATCGGTACAAATCCTTTTCTCCTTCCTTAGTGTCCAACTTCTCATACAGCTCCTCATATGCCCATATACATCTCTTTGTCTTCCTTTCTATTTCAAGATGTCACACCAAGTACCTTTCTAGCTGTCTCCCTTATAATTTCTCCAGTAGTTGCCCAATCATCCACCACCTCTTCACCTCTATCTGACCTCTTTCTACAGTCTATCTCCTTTAGTTTCCACCATCTTATTCTTCATTTAGGCCTCACTTTCCTCCTACTTCTTCACCTCCAAAACCATCCTACAGACCACCATCCAGCTACACTGTCCCATGCCAACACCTTACAGTCTCCAATCTCTTTCAGGTTGCATCTCCTGCATAGAACATAATCCACCTGTGTGCACCTTCCTCCACTTTGTCACCCTATGCTTGTCCTTCTTCTTAAAATTAGTGGTCACCACTGCCATTTCCATCCTTTTAGCAACATCTACCACCATCTGCCCTTCCATATTCCTATCCTTAAGACCATACCTACTCATCACCTTATCACCTCGGTTCCTTTCACCTACATGCCTATTAAAGTCTGCCCCAATCACCAATCGTTCATTCCTAGGTACACCTTCTATCACTCCATCTAACTTACTCCAGAATTTTTCCTTCTCCTCCATCTCACAACCCACTTGTGGAGCATAAGCACTGATGACATTTATCAACACCCTTTTAACTTCCAGCTTTACATTCATCACCCTATCAGAAACTCTCTTCATCTCCACTACACTCTCACTAAACGCTTCCAGTGTCCAGAAGCGCCGTCGACTTCTCTGTGTTTCGGACCAAAGAAGAAAAGGATCATCCAGACTATTACCAGCAACAAGTCCAAAAGCCAGGGTCTGTAATGGTATGGGGTTTTGTCAGTGCCCTTGGCAAAGGTAACTTGCACTTCTGTGATGGCACCATTAATGCTGAAAAGTACATAGAGATTTTGGAGCACAATATGTTGCCTTCAAGAAGACATCTTTTCCAGAGACGTCCATGCATATTTCAACAAGACAATGCAAAACCACATTCTGCACACATTACAAAGTCCTGGCTGCGGAGGAAGAGGGTACGGGTACTTGACTGGCCTGCCTGCAGTCCCGACCTGTCTCCAATTGAGAATGTGTGGCGCATTTTGAAGCGCAAAATGCAACAACGAAGACCCCGTACTGTTGCCCACCTTAAGACTTGTTTGCAGGAAGAATGGGACAAAATTACACCTGAAACACTTCATCACTTGGGGCCAGTTGTTCAAAGGTAAGCTGATCGAATTCTGGTTATCGGATTGGATCAAATCTTGAAAATGGGTTGTTCAAAAGGGAAAGAAGGAATCTGAAATCGGATTAGATCACAAAATCCAATCCTAGTTTAAATCTGGATCAAACCTTCAGTTTGTGTTGTTCAAAACTTGTCAGTAGGATTTGGATAACTTTGATCCAAAAAAACAGGATCATCCTGATCCCAACAAGGGGTAGGATTTCAAGGTGTATTCCAGGAGGAAAATGTAGTAAAACTTTAAATTTGGTCAAATAATACATTTGTATAATTTAGTGTATATACTTTTATTTATATTTTGCACTTGACTTGTGTAACCGTTGTAACAGTGATAAAGTAAATATAGTAGACATAGCCTAACAATTAAGATATTCAGTAAAGTAAAAATAATGAAATATCAAATAATCCCCCAAACAGATTTTAATACACAAACAAAAATAATATATTCAATTTTTCTGTCATTCATCACCGTATATTAATTTTAAAGAAACAATTATCAGAGATGTGCCTGTCAAAAATAATGTCTAACAATTGCATCCCTTACTATACGTCCAGTCAGTCCCTCATTCTGTCAGAATGCCAGAGGTTGGTCTGGTTCTTCAACAGGCTCATGAATTACTTCTAAAATGAGAGACTGAAAGAGCAGAAGCACAGATACTCCTGGCAGAGGAACAAATCAAGCTGACCAAACTGCAGCAAACCAAAGCAAAACTTCAGATCCGCCTCCTAAAAGCAGAGCTTGGAAATGCTGGTCTCCCCTCCTCAGATGAAACAGAACCCTGAACGTTCTTTATTTTGTTGACTATTGGACATTTAGCCATTTTATTTTTTTAAAACGTTTTCAAAATATCCACAATGTATTTGTTAGTTTATATTTGTTTTAAATTTTTTGTGACTTAGATGAGGGGTCATAAAATAAATTATGAATGGAAGTGGATGTTTGTTATTTTTGTGTTTTGTCTCAAAATAAATAACTCTTACAGTGACCCCATGTTGGCTCTTCTACCTGTTCTTTACATAGCTGGTAGCCCACATTGTGCTATGTTGTCCCATTTAAAGCACAGGTAACCCCGATTTGGTAATCTTGAAAAGGATCAGGGTGATCCAGTCCAATGTTGCTTTGAAAAAAACGGTATAAAAGTAAGACGGATTACCTGATCCTGTATAGGAAAAAATGGGATTTCCAAATCCGGATTATTTTGATCCAGATTAAACTTTTTTAACAACTGGCCCTTGGTGTCTTCAGTCCCTAAACTTCTTTTAAGTGTTGTGAAAAGGAATGGCAACATTACAAAGTGGTAAATTCTTTACTGTCCCAACTTTTTTGGGAATGTGTTGCAGGTCTGAATGACAGGAAAGGATGTATATTTACAAATGACATGAAGTTGACCAAACAAAACATGAAATATTTTGTGTTCATATTGTCTGCAATGAAATACAAGTCAAAGTAAATTTAGAAATCACTACTTTCTTTTTTTATTTGCGTTTCATACTGTCCCAACTTTTTCTGATTTGGGGTTGTAGAAAAGTATAATGAACATCGAGGTGACAAATCATACACACGTAATTTGCTTAAATATGATGCATAAAGGTGACCATATATCTTACAATGATTAAAGTTAGAAATATTTGCTAACAGATGAGAAATCCTATAAACGTTTACATTTAGAGAACATTCATATGTTTGTTTAAAAGTTAGCATTAGCAAAGCCAAATTTATGTCAAGATGACAAAACTGTTTAAAAAAAAACAAACATCTGTAAAACATTTCCCCATTCGGGAACTTTGAGCTGAGTCGCAACGCTTTGGGAATGCCCCCACGTTGTCTGCGCTCTGAACCACGGGTGAAATCTGGCCAATAGGCAAGTCCGCGACAACCAGGAGCTACAAAATGGCTGCGCAGTGGTAGCAACACTGGCTTCTGCTTGTTCAAGTAAGCGCTTTTTTGTTCGAGTCTGTTGAAGTATGGCTAGCAAACAGAAATATCCTAAGTGTGTTCATCCATGTCCCTATTTCATTATGGGGAAGGATACGCACGTTGTTTGCTTGGGAGTGGAGCATGCTTAATCGGCTCTCGAGGGAGTCAATTGCTCACAGTGTAGCCGCATGACTTCGCCCCTGGAGAGCACTCTTCAAGGAGAGTGCTCTCCCCCGCGGCCGCGGCCCCACTCTTGCTGAGGTATAGAGGCGCTGGCGGTCATGGGGCTCGCAGGCTGATCTGGCAGAAAGTCTGGAGTCAGAGGAGTCCTCTCCAGCCTCCCCTGCCGGATCGAGCGCCTGCTTTTCGGGGAAGCACGCCCGGTGGCTACTTCTTTTCCTGTTTTGAGCAGCACAGCTTTACATATCTCTATGGAAGCTAGCGAGCCCGTAGACTTCTCGCGGCCTGTGCTGTACTAAGAGCTACCTCGCTTTATGCGAACGTAGATGGGGCTAAGGAGTGCGGCTATGGGGCGATGTCGTGTGTGAAGAAGTCGCTAGCCAGCTATTTCTCTCCTAGCGTATCGTCGTCGCTAAAGGCCCAGATGTTTCCTAATAAGCCGCTGCGTGCTACATTGGCTTTAGTGGGAACGGCTTACGTGGCAGCAAGTCAGGCTGCGGGTTGCCTTCACACCATGAACAGCTCACTTATGAGGCTCAGGTTCAGGATGCTCACTCTCAAAAAGGTTGTGTCTCAAATCAAGTCAGAGGACTGGTTTGTCATGATAGAGCTGAAAGATGCATAATTCACCTTTTTAGCCATCCTGCCCGCACACAGGGGGTTCCTGAGGTTTGCTTTCGGGGGTAAAGCTTACCAATACCGGGTCCAATACCATTTGGTCTGGCACTCTCACCCCGTACCTTCACAAAGTGCGTGAATGCAGCGCTGATGTTGTTCTCGCCTGCATGAAGGATCTAGGGCTAAGACTGAACGCCGTAAAGAGTGTGCTTTCTCAACGGCAGAGAACCACCTTCCTAGGCGTGGTGTGGGACTCGACCAGGTTGCGGGCACAGTTGTCTCCCGCCCGAATCACAGTTATTCTCACTGCAGTCAAGAGAGTGAGAGAAGGCCAGTCATTCACTGTGATGCAGTTCCAGAGGCTGCTGGGTCTAATGGTCGCAGCATCCAGTGTGATTCCGCTTGGCCTCCTAAATATGAGACCCCTCCAGTGGTGACTCTGGGGCAGAGGGTTCTCCAGGAGGCTCAAAGGCTCAAAGGCCTTAGATGTGTGGAGAGAACCGACGTTCCTGTCCCGAGGCCCCATCTTGGGGTTTCCTTGTCGTCGTGTAACGCTAACGACGGATGCTTCCCTCACGGGGTGGGGCGCGGTCATGAGTGGCCACTCCACCCAGGTTCTGTGGAGCGGGCCACATCTCTCATGGCACATAAACTGCCTGGAGATAATGGCCGTGTTTCTGTAGGGACTCCCTGGTCCATACAGACAATACAGCGGTGGTCTCTTATATCTCTTGGTCTCAACCCTTATACAAGCTGGCGTGAGAGATCATCCTGTGGTGCCAGAGTAAACTCCTCTTGCTGTGAGCTGTTTATATCCCAGGACGGTTAAATTGGAGAGCAGACGCCCTTTTGAGGCAGTGGCAAAGGCCTGGAGAATGGAGACTCCACCCCAAGGTGGTAGAGCAGATATTGCAGAGGTTTCACAGAGCCCAGGTGGAGCCGAGGCTGTGGAAGTTATGGCTGTGGCCCCTGAGGGTTAGGGTTAGGGTTGTATGTAACCGTAGTTCCCCAAGGGAACGAGTCGCTGCATCCCCATGCCACACGGCTGCCGATGACGTCATGACTCGCCTATCGGACAGATTTCACATGTGGTTCAGCGCGCGGACAATGCGGGGGCGTTCCCAAAGCGTTGCAACGTAGCGTCTCATTTCCTCTGGGAATTATGGTTATATACGTAACTTAGAGATGGTATCTGTAAAACATGATGCATGTGGTGAGTCGACAGTACATCTTATAATGATCAAAGGTACTTATTTATTTATTTTAATTTTTTTTTATAAAAGGCTGGAAATAGTTCATTCCCCCATAACTGCAGGCACGGCAAAGCCAAGATCAAGACAGATTAAATCTGTACTTGTGAATGCTCCTACATTTCTCCTTTTGCTTGCTCACCACTACCGAGGTTACCGGTGTTGTTGCAGTGTTGACATGTAAAAGAAAAATGAGAAGAGCTTAACTGCATGGTTATTACTGATATTTATTTTGAAACAAAGAAAGAGGAAAGAAAACTTGAATTCAGGAGTCTTGTGCTTTACGGTCAATGAATGGTATGCACAAACACTGGCCTCCGCAGCCTTGCCTTGCCTCTCTGTAATACTGTGCCCTCGACCTATAGAGGGCACACACTGTCAAGACAATAAAAAACATTATAGCATTCTATATAAAAATTTATTAAAATATACATGTAATTTTATGTAATGGGTTCCACAAAATCATAAAAATAGTTATTGTTTAAGTGTAAATCATTAATAAATATAGAAAAAACTTAAGCTCCACATAATTTTATCCAAATCTTTCTTGTCGAGTCAGTATTGTAGGAAATATTCCGCTGCCTTGCCACCATTAGAAATCATGAATAGTGAATGTAAGTTAGTCAGGTTGGTTTTGGATCCATTACATTCATGTTATGAAAGAGTAATTTGGAACAATACGAGTTATCTTATTGCATTTTACATATATCCTATTTGAAGATAAGCATAAGACTGACCTCTCAAATTACTCTCTAGGAGTGTATCAGTGTTGAATAGTCCCATGAGCAAATTGTACATTAACATCTATGTGACACTAGTTTCAAATAGTAACTTATTCCATAACTCAACATCAGGTATCTCGTATATTATTTTGTACTGTAATGTGTCATGAATGATGTAACACATTATATTAAAGTATATTTATCTTACATATGTATAGAAATAAGATAGTAAGTAAAAGAAATGATCTACATTTTTGTACTTATACATTTTATATATATATATATATATATATATATATATATATATATATATATATATATATATATATATATATATATCAAGCAACCAATAGAATTACAAATTCTATATATTGTCTATATCTTTATCTATATAAATGTTCATATCTTCACATATATTAACTATCATTATTTTTTTGTTCTTATATGGCCATATATCAGATTTCTGTATGGGTTGCTCCTAGGTTTCTTTTCCACATATCACCTGAGGGAGTTTTTCTTAACTTAAAAAAAAATTACAGTCATTGATAAAAATGACCCCCACCCTACTTCCATCATATATATATATTTTTTTTTTTATCAGGGCCTGAAATACAGTCATGTGGTCTTTACCAATTTCTATAAAAATAAAAAAAAATAAATAAAAAAAAAAATATATATATATATATATATATATATATATATATATATATATATATATATATATATATATATATATTGTCTGTCACCCCAAAAAAACAAAAAAACGTTTAGAAACCAGCTGTGAAAAAAATATATATATTACATATAAAAAAAACAACATTTGCTGTTGTTTGTCATCTGAGGTATTTGATTGTGTGTTTGTGGCAAAACAATAAATTTTTTTAATTACAGTGTACCCACAGTGAAAGTAGAAGTGGCAGAAATTTTATGGGACTGGGCCACTAGCTAAGATAGATGTAATTATGCGTAATTCTAAATTTTGGCACAGAATCGTCAAGCCTCTGTTACATGACTAATTTATTATACATCTGAAGAATTTATCATAGAAAAATCAAGATCTATATTTAAAATCACCCAAAAAGACTGAATGTTGTTTTACAACCAGAAGGTGTTTTTAAAATCTTATTAAGTGGTGTCCAAACTTGTGCATTTAGACAATATGTAACTATATATATATATATATATATATATATATATATATATATATATATATATATATATATATATATATATTACAGGGAGTACTGTGTACAGTGTGTGTGTGTGTGTGTGTGTGTGTGTGTGTGTGTGTGTGTGTGTGTGTGTGTGTGTGTGTGTGTGTTGGTGAGTTACAGGATTTAGCCAGTACTGTTGGAAGAGATCTCCTTAAACTTTGTGGCCTGAGTTGCTTGACTGTTAATGCGGAGGAAGAAGAGGAGGATGAAGGTTATAGGGAATTTGAGCACAAGCTGGAACAAAGGTGTGCAAAGGTATATATTTTTTTCTGTTAGCCCCTTTCTAGGTGAATGCTATATTCATATACTCTTTAGTGTTTTGTGTTCTTATTTATTTCACCATCATGCATACCTCTAATTTTGTTTAGATTTAATAGGTTTTTACCAATACAAAGAAAGTGCAGTTTACACATACAACTAAGCAAAACAATTGACCTTGCTATTCAAATACTTTTGTAGGTGATTATACATTGGGACTAAGATGCATTTAAAACAGAATTAGCTAGTGGCCTGCTACCTCTCTGTCCACATGTGCTTTGTTTGTATAACTTGCATTATGCAACTGAAAATGTGGCACAATGTGGCAATCAGTAAAAACAGCCTTTTTGCTTATCAGGACTGTCTGACATATTTTAGGCTTTATAATTTAGAACACAATATCGGCTTTGGGGACATTGTGTGTTAGCATCTGTTTGTTGTCTTTGGGTAGAAGGGTTTCAACTCTCTAACACCAGAAGGGGTTAAACTCTCTAAAGACCAGTCCATTTTGGCAGTTGAAGTGATTTTACACATTTGAACATGGATCAAAAGATGACATTCGAGTCATGCAATAGCTACCCAAAGGACAATGGAGTACCATTGAAGCGATTTCATTACAGTTTCAGGAAAGATGATGAATAAAATGATGACATGATTATGGTTGATAAACCAAATTTGAAAGTGCCATACACTTATTTGGGTTGAATTTTAATAGGCATAAGAAATACATTCTGTTAATTTATAAACATTTAAATGAAAATTAATAAAATGTTTGTAATAATAGTAATATATTTAGAATTACCAACCCAATTTGCCCAATTTTATTGTCACCAGAAAGTTCTAATCCATAATCCTCCAAGATACACCTTCTAATGTCATGGCTCGATATTTGTAAAGCATGAAGCTCACAGTTAACCGATTCAGATTTTACAAACTTAATGCTTCTTTATCACTATCTATTTGCTCTATTGTGATTATTAGTAAACCTTCTTCGCAGGAAAACCTGGTATCTGTTATATTTTGTTCTCTGATTTCTTCACATTTTATATGATATTGAAAAAGTACTTTCACTTTGTCCCTAAAATCTCATTAGGAAGAATTGCCCAGTGACACACAAGAACAGATGAAAAAGAATACCAAAACAGAAATACATATACAAAATGATTGATTGCAGGTCCTAAATAAAAATTTTAATTTCAAAGCCTCTCTTTTTTTCTCTTTTTTTTAAGCACAAAATGATAGATCTTGTGAACCCAGCAATTAAAGTGTTAACCTGCTTATGACCTAGACACAAAAAGGATTAGTGGCTCTGTGAATTTTCAGTAGCCAACTCCCAGGCAAGTTAATCTGGAACTGGACTAAATGGCGTCTTTGCTGAATGTGTGTGTATGTGTATCTGTATGTGTGTGTGTGTGTGTGTGTGTGTGTGTGTGTGTGTGTGTGTGTGTGCGTGTGTGTGCACGCACACCTCCCCCGGCCCCTACTCCACTTCCCCTCCCAATTCTGTGGTTAGCCCTGCCCCTGTTCATCACATGACTTCTCTGAAAGGCCCCCTCCTGCTGACTTTCCCCCATGTTTCCAGTAAATTGCTTGAAAGGAGGGGGTGAGTCAGACCAGCTTCTCTTTAACCACAGCTTCTTAAAGAATTTGTCGACGTGGACTCCAGGGCATGCATGGCCCCTCCCCTTTCCTCCTTGTAATAGATTTCACTGGTTTGCTCCTTTCTTAGGAATGGTCTTTTGGTTGGATTACGTCAAAGTACCCATAATCACTTAACTTCCTGTGACATACTGTAAAAAGGCGAGAAGCACAGAAAATTGGGAGGGGTGAGAAAATTATTATATTTAGAAAAAAGGTTGTGTGTTTGTTTTTTGGGGGCACTAGAGTGTGCATCTGCTCAATTCAGAATTAAGCGAGGTAAACAAAGTGATTAAGTGTTCACTCAATTAGCTATTGTCAGTTTGTGTTTGTTTTGTTATGTGTCTGCTTATGGCAGCCTGTTGAGGGATCACTATTTTGGTTAGGAATAAAAGTTTAAAAATGTATCTCAAGTGCATACATTGTTTATACAGTAAGCAAATAGTCTAAAGAGTCTTAAAGTCTCATAACTTTAAATATTGCAATATTTTTTTATTTATTTAATCATAACTGTTGACCCAGGAGATGCCAGGCATGATAGTTGGCAGCATAAGCCTAACAAGACTTTTATATCGTGAGCTTAAAATGAGTATTATTGACTATTTTTAATTTCAAATTTGATTTATATAGCTCTTTTAACAATGGACAATGTTAATAATTACTACAAAAGCATTCACATATAATTTCATTACTAAAATTTTACACATTATGAAAAAATGCATTTTTGTTATAACTATTGAAAACTATTGAAAACTGTTGGCTATAAGATAAAGAATTAAGCATGTAGCATTTTTACAATGACTGGATTTGAATGTTGATTAAGTTTCGACAGTCTCGAAAAACGAGAATTTTCTTGTGCTAACTTCAGGTGCCATTGTGCATTTAAATTGAGTTTAGATGCTTCTTGTCTCCTGATCAGTATTCTCAGTAAATTATAGACATTTTTGGATCCTTATTTGGAATAGCATTTAGTGCATTAGATCAAGAGTACGGGTAAATGCAAAATGTAAAATAGAATAGATGCAGTTAGTTCAATTTAATGTTTATATTATGTGTGATTTGCTCATATATCCTCCCACAATCAAATTAATGGACACTTAAATGAACTTTTAAATCTTTGAAATTATAAAAGCAAAGCACGTGAATTATACATTTACATTTGCGGCATTTAGACACCCTTATCCAGAGTGACGCCCTTATTCAGAGCGATGGAATTAAAGATGAATCACAGAATTAATGTGGAGTTAATTTTAATACTAATTATTTAATAAAAACTTGTGAAAGGTAATGATAAAAATATTTAAAAGTGATATAATTATTAAAATATTTTTAGATTTGAATAAACATTTAGATTTACTGCACAGAGAAGTCTATTACAATTGTATTTTATAATGAATATATTATTTTTCTTTTTCTGATATTTATTTATAAATAATTAGAAATAATTATTTGTAGAATTGGCATATTATTTGTATTTTATTTTTATTATTTGTATATAATCAAAGCCTGCTAATTTAATTGTATATGAATAAATGTAATATTAGGTTTATTCATAGACAATTAAATTAGCATGCTTTGATTATGATGCATTTAATTTTTACAAAAAAAAGAAGAATTGCAAAGCATCAAATTACTTTAAATAATAAATATATTAACCTTTACTCAAGAGAAGCATTAACATGCATTGCATTTCATTGGCTGGTGGGTGAAATTCAACTGAGGTAATTCTAGGATTTAAAAATGTTATATTAAAATAATAATAATATTTAGTGTAACATTTTTAACATTTTTGAATCCTAGAATTACCCCCACAGTCTTGCAATTCAATAACCAGCCAATAAAATGCAAAAATGTTAATGCATCTCTTAAGTAAAGGTTATGGTTTAAGGTTCGGGTTTATGTAGAAAAATACAAATTCTCCAAAAATTAACAAGCTCTTTAGTTAATATTCACTACCTCAATAATTTAGGTCATGCTTCCATCTTCCATCTTTAGTTAAAAAAAAAAAAAAGGTTTGATTATAAATGTACCTTTAAATAGATAATGATTTAGTTTTTTTTACAAGTCGTTGTTGATATGGTGAAAACCTCTCTTTTGGATTAGCAATTTAACTCATCTTCATTTCTCATTTATTTGGAAGGGATTTTGATAGTTAACAAATTATATTTTATATAATAAAATCGGTTGGTCACAGAAGGAGAACTGGAGACAATGTGCTGACAGCTTGTAATGATTTTTTTTAAGATTTAAAAATCACATTCTAACACATGTGGAATAAATCTTCTGATTAACACCAGTAAAATGATTAAACTCCAATTGTATACTAAATATCCAAAAGATAAATTATGTTGCTACATTTTTACACAGTATGAAATAAATACACATCCATTTAAATAAATGTTTCAATAATTAAAAGAAAGGGTGAAACACTGGATATTTAGCAAAAAACTAAAAAAATATTCTTATTTAGTATATGTTTTTTTTATCATTAAGTAGTCACCATCATCATCATCATTATTAGTATTATTATTATTAATAAATTACAAAAAATATGTTTTAATTAATAACAGATAGCATTCCCATATTTTCTATGTGTGTGTTTTTACCTGTTTTTAAGGTAATGGGGCAATTACATGAATAATCTGTAGATATTTTTGTAGACTATTTTTATTTGAATTGCATTTATATATTGACTCAGCCATCTTCTTTATACAGGAAAAGTGATGAAAAACAAAACAGTTAATCTTTAACTGTGTCGATTACTATTAGAGGCAACCATTTTGTATTGTATTGCACTCTATTTCATTGTAGTGCATTTCTTTAGCTATGCTGCTCTTCTCTGCTGAACTATCCAAACCTAACTGTTTATGTTTAGCCTGTTTAAGATAAAAACAGGTTTAATAATGTGTGCAGACTGAAAAAAATACTACTACTACTACTACTACTACTACTACTACTACTACTACTACTACTACAATAATAATAATAATAATAATAATAATAATAATAATAATAATAATAATAATAATAATAACAACAACATTAAAACATTATAAACAATATTGGGGTTTTTTTTCAATGTAAGATCCATAAAATAAGAAAATGTACAATGTTTTAAATCTAAGCAAGATCAGATTATTAAATAATAAATGAGAAATGGCCTCTTCGTTAACAGTTAAACACAATGTCTGATTAATGTCTGAGTGTGTGTGTGTGTGTGTGTGTGTGTGTGTGTGTGTGTGTGTGTGTGTGTGTGTGTGTGTGTGTGTGTGCGTGTGTGTGTGTGTTTTCCCTGTGCTTTTTCCTGTGCTTTTCATAACATAGATTTTCCCCCCATTTTGCTATTTTGTGGCATGCATTCCACAAGAAAACATTCCTAGTCAAGATTCCAAATGTTTGAATTTTGCATATATATATATATATATTGGAAGGTTTCACTTAAGAATCTTGAGGCTGGATTTGGACTGTTATTAATTTAAACAGTCTGCTTCAATAGCTTAGGGCTGCAATTGCCATGAACAATTTTTCACTCTACTCTGAGCAGGTGATAACCTCAACAATGCTGGAAAGATTTGATTATAATATATTTACATTTAGAGCATTTAAAAGGCATCCTTATCTAGAGCGATGATCCATAATCAATAGATGTTCGGTGTCACCAGACTAAGGATGGGTTCCTCTCATGGTTTTACTTGCACAACATTTGCACAACATTGTCTTCATGTTTACAAGTACACTCTTTTTTTATAGTTCTCTCTTTTGCACATTGTACTGTATATTATACAGTAGATTTACTGGTCGGTGCTATTTTGTGTTTTTTGGATCTGTCTGCACTAGGTTGCAAATTATGCAATTTATGTGGTGAAGACACTTACTTTAGTCCTTAGCTCTGTGTTCGGTTATGTAGCTCCATGTTGTGTGATGTAGCTCTATGTTGTGTAATGTTGCTCTATGTTGTTTTGAGTAGCACCAGGGCTCTGGAGAAACGTTGTCTGATTTCACTTTTTACTGCATCAGCTTTATATGGTTAAAATGGAAATAAAAGCTTCTTGACTTGACTACTTGCAGGTATTGCCATGGATTGCTCATTAGGAATAAGCTTATAGGGACTAATTTATAACCTTAAAACTTATAATTGCAATTTATTTCTGTAAATCTGCTTATGTGAAAATAACTATACAAAAAATCAGAATTAAACTAAAATAAAGGGAGTCACTATAATATAGAACTTTTTGAGAATTACTTTTCTTAGGTACATGGTAGCACTCACACGGTAAATCATATCACTGAGGGCCATTCAGGAAGTGGTGCGTGAATATTAATTGGCCAAAAGGTGTGTGTGTGCTTTTATTATTGATTAGGGACTGAAACCCTCAAATCTCATCTTATTTTTCAATTATTCATAATATGATATTTATCTAGTAACCACTATCATGCTTACACAATTTGCAAAAGGTTTGTGTAGAGTACATTCATATCATGCATACAATGGTTCCCGCAGTTCAGAACCAAAAACATATATTAATGGCAATCATAAGGCATGCATTTGTCTTATCTATTACAATTCACCAACCACTGATTAGACTCACCCACACCTCCTTTTAAATAACCATTGATTGCAGCATTGTACCTGTAACAATACCAAGCTTTTCTAACATTGTTTCATTACTGTAACATCACTAAGCCTCTCATTGCTTGTTTCTCTGTTTGTGACTCCAATAATACTGTATATGCTGCACTGAAGGCTGTTCACAAGAATATTTGCGACCTATCATTTTATATATGTTGATGTATGTCATGTCTGAGTTTGTTTCTAAACAAAACGATTAACATGCATATTTGTATGTTCTGTGTAAGCTCTCAGTTAGTGCTTTTGAACTTCACGGCTATATATCCAAACTGGTCAATGTCAGTGAATGTATATTCTGAATTATGTTATGTTTGGACAAATGTACAATTTTGTATTCGAAAATGTAAATAAAATATGCATACATTTTTAAATATATATTTTATTAATTGTGTTACGAATATAATTAATGTTAACTGTAATTGAAATGCTTTCTATTCTATTCTATTCTATTCTATTCTATTCTATGCAATTATGAATGAATCTTCAATGAAGTGTATATAAAACAATATTTTGTATTTATGCAATTTTTACAGTGTACGCTATAAATAAAATTGTCTTTAAAATATTTGCTAGGACATATTCTGAAACTAAATTTAACTTTGTATGACCAAATAAAAATGTTAACTTTATTAGACACCTTCTTATTTTCTCAAAACATGAGTCGTTTTGAGAAAGCCTTTTTAGAACAGAAAAAAAAACACAAAAACAAACTATCCCTGAAGGTTTTTTGTGGAATTTATTTATGCATTCATGAATTTGCATAACACTGGACATTCTGACAAAGATTCTCATCTGCTTACTTAAGAAAACCATTGTACCTGTCAGTTTAATTCTTAATTATTTTTACTATTTTGGAAATCATTTGCCAAAGCTATTGCCTGAATTTTTTACCACTTTCTAGGCAAGTTTGGATTAAATATCCCAATGAAATGTTAGCCTGAAGCTGTAAATACAATTTAATTAGGCTTAGTTTTTGCCTTAAACCCACACCTTCTCAAAAAAAAAAAAAAAAAAAAAAAGAAAAAAGAAAGAAAAATAAAATAAAATAATAATAATATATATATATATATATATATATATATATATATATATATATATATATATATATATATATATATATATATATATGTTTGTTTGTTTGTTTTTTTTTTCTTTCAAAGGTGTGGGGGTGGGGGCATAACTAGAAAGAACAGAAGACAGGAAAGACACATCCTGATGACTGGTTTTAAAGGAAGTATGTGCTGTCAGAGCTCTTTATCAGAGTAATCTGTTACCATGTTTTGTCCAGGGCCTTTTCTATTTTACATAGAAAATGTATTATTATAAAAGTATAGTTGCTTACAGTCTAGCAACTATATGACCATATGACTATTTTCTGCAGTTATACAATACATATAAATGTGTGGCTTTTGTTTAGGAAATATATGGTTTTGTAAATATGTTATTTATAGGAGAATCAATGGGAGAATAGCTCTTTATCTTTATGCTGTTATGCTTTATACTTTTTTTTTTTTTATTTATTTATTTTTTTTGTTTGTTTTTTAGATCTATACAAGACGCAAGTGCCAGCTGCAAAGAAAAAAGTACTGGCTCATATTTATATTTTTTATTTATTTATTTTATTTTACAGAAATTTTTTTAAATATTCTGTTTGAACAAGAATATAGTAACCAAAGAACCTAGAAGCAGTCATGGTGTTTGTACACACAAGTATTTGTCACTTGCTACTTTCTATATTTTTCAATGTTTCTGAAATGTAAACCCAGCCCTATGCTTTTATTAATGGCCAGACACAGTGTGTTATTTACTTATACATTGTGTTTGTCTGTCTGTTTTCATGTTCAATAAATGTTCCATAATTAATGGAGATTTCTTGGAGAAGCCTGCCCACATCACACACAAAAATATATCTCCATTAATAATAATAATCTCATTCTTCATCATATTTATAAAAAGCAAAAAAACATTTTTTAACATAGCATTACTTTTCGTTTTTGTTTTGTTCTGCTATTATTTTATTGATGTTCAAACAGCTTGTAGGGTGACATTGTTGAGATTTCATTAATTGTTATATCTGCCCAGGTTATTTGAATGCTTATTTATTTGAAACCTTATTTATAGACAGTTGGTAGGATGCTCATTTGTCATTATTTAGCATATATCAATGTTTAAATCACACATTACTGAGATTACCTCCAAAAATTATATCATCCAACATAGGGAAATAAGAGCCTTAAGTGATACAATTTATTATAACATTTTTCTCACAAATGTTTGATTACCTTCTCACACTAATGGTTTTATAATAGCCTTGTACAACTTTTGATCTTGTACATCATCTTTTAAACAACTTATATTCATGTCTTATAGATCTGTCTTACATACTGCTACAGTACATCCCTTACTTAGAGTGTGTGTCAGTACCTCAGGGCATTAATTATCTAATTGTATTCAACTGTACAACTAATGAAACATATGCCCTAACTGTATCTCTAAGTTTAATCAGATCGTGAATATCCATGTTTTAAAGTATTTATGCATGCATACTATATTAATAAAATTTATATAAAAATCTCTAAGTGTATTCAGCCTATTTATTTGATTTTTATTATTATTATTATTATTATTATTATTATTATTATTATTATTATTATTATTGTTATTGTTGTTATTATTGTTATAGTAATAGTAGTATGATAACCACTACTAGCATTATTATTATTATTATTATTATTATTATTATTATTATTATTATTATTATTATTTGTAGTAGTAGTAGTAGTAGTAATATAGAAAATTTTACCAAAATTATATTTCTCATTTTAAATATTTGTTTAAATTATAAAGACATTTTAAAATAGGGAATTACTTGTCAATTAATATGAATGTAGTACTGACACATATTTTTTTATATAGAATCTGAATGGTACATTTGTAAACTGCACACTTGTAAATAACATATCTGTACATTTATTTAAAGAATATATGAACTTCTGTATATAGCGCATTTTTAGTTGTCTGTTTTACTAATATCTTTTAATATTATGTCTGTCCTTTCTTTTGCACTGAAAGCTCCTGTTGCCAAGTCAAATTCCTTGTGTGTGTAAACATACTTGGTAATAAAGCTATTTCTGATTCTGATTTTAAGAATCATAGTAAGTAATCATAAAATATTTAATAAAAATTCATGAATATGATACAATGGGAAATAGTTTATTTAAGGTAAACTATGATTTTTTAGAAATATTTCATATAGCCACCTTTATTGTCGCTCCCTGTACAAAGCACACTTTCTCCTTAGTTACCTATGAAGGATCTTTCTAAGACCTTATCCACAGCACATTTTTTTTGTCATAAGAATGAAAATAGCTATACATAAAAAAAAAAAAAGAATATGGAGTATATCAGTGTTACAGCAGCTTAAATATCCTCAGCTCTAAATAATGTGGGAAAAACTATTTTATATACTTTGTTTTATAGAAAAAAAAAAACATTATGATAAACTTCAGATTGTGAAAGCAGGTTTCTTTTTTCAGTGAAAAGGTTCATTTATTTGGCTGCTGACTCATTGTTACTCATCCCAATCACACTATTTCTCCAAACCAAAGATACATTTCTGGGGTAAGTATTTTCTTCTTGTTTTTTTTTGTTTTTTTTAACCCTGAACAAACCCTGAAATACAAAAATATATATATACATTTGTCAATAGCATGTTAGGTTACAAAACTATCTATGCATGTACTTAATTTGATGTGAGGAAAATGTGTAAAATATTCTTTAAAAAAAAGCCTTAAATATCTTTCATTTCTTTATAGCATTTTTCTTTGTGTTATTTCCCCCAAAAACTATTAAACTATGTTTGGGTTATATATTAAAAAGGTTTTTGTTGGGAGTTTGTAAGATTTCGTTGATTGCTTACTCTTAATTTACTACCAGGGGCCATTTTATACTATGGTAGTCTTCCTTTTTTTCCTCTTGTGTGTGCATTTAAATGCACGTGTCTTTGGGGGTGAGGGGAGAAATGAAGGGTGGTTGTTGGTAGCTAAACCTTGTAAAAGGGTTTTCCTAATATGGGCTGTCTCTCCTGAGACTCCTCCTCTACCATATAAGTGGGCAGGACTCTCTCCTTCTATTCAGCCAGTGATGACACAGCTACGACTCACTTCCCCATTAATTGGCTAAAACCAGTTCTTACAGGAACTGTCGGTGATAAATGTGAGAGTTCTCAGAAATAATTCATTTCTTCCTTCTTCACAGCTAGGGAAACTCCAGGGCAGTGTGGATGCTTCTTTGAGTTATCATTTGTTTGTGTATTTTTGGTACTTATTATTTTTCTTTTGTTTCATTTAAACTAGTAAATGTGTTTTATTGGTTAGCTCTCCTTTACAAAAAATCTGAGATGGAGGAAGATAACCTTTATTTATGGGTAAGTAAAACTGGTGAGCTACTTCCCCCTTTCTTGTCTTCCTAAACTCAATTACCTAGTTTGTCATATCTCTCTAGAAGATGTACCTCGAATTGTATGAGTCACACCGGCAGTGAGTATCACAACTTCTTTTTCTGTCAGTTTTACTGTTCTACTGCGATCAGTGTCTGGTGGTGTATAATTAATTCGCTAATTCTAATGTTAGTGTGAGCAGTGATGTCAATTATTACTGGGAGAGTGTGGTGTGGCAAAGTTTATTTTGTATAAATGTTAAAACAGAGTTGGGACTGTGGCCTGTTGAAGTTCTGGCTCCTGAGGGATGCTGAGTCATGATCAGCAGGTGGAGCAGCTTTGACTAAAGTGTACACTCCCCCACTCACTACCCCCAACCTCCACCCCCTTCCCTTTGCGAACCCTGTTGAACTCTATGCAGGCTGACCGAGACAGGAGGGGCCCCTAGGGGCTGAGAGGGTGGGGGAATTCTACTCCCAATTCCTGCCTCTAACAAACTCTCACAATTCTGTGGAAGCTGTTGAAACAAAGATACTACACCTTTTACCCCACTGCTCTCTTAGGTCAGTCTGCTTTCAACAACTGCTTTTTTTTATTATTTGAATCCTTTTTGAATTTCTTTATTGTAATTTAATCATCCTGCTTCAAAAAAACTTGGAGCAAAAAGCTATTTATCTTTAATAAGATACCAGTTTGTATCAGTAACTTTAGATGGCAACCTACAAGGAAGAAAATACTGAACATTAAATTAGATTTTGAATTTGTTAAAATAATTATTTTCTCTCTCTCTCTCTCTCTCTCTCTCTCTCTCTCTCTCTCTCTCTCTCTCTCTCTCTCTCTCTCTCTCTCTCTCACACACACACACACACTCTCTCTTTCTTGAAAACTTGCTTTTGTGGGTGTTTAATAAGGCAGTGACCTGTTTGTGTGTGTGTGTGTGTGTGTGTGTGTGTGTGTGTGTGTGTGTGTGTGTGTGTGTGTGTGTGTGTGTGTGTGTGTGTGTGTGTGTGTGTGTGTGTAAAATCTGAAAATTTTGTTTTTTGAGGTAGTGGTGTGTTTGAAAAAAAGTACTTTCACCTAGTTATTTTACTCCCATTCACACTAATTTTTTTGTTTATTAGTTTGTTTGTCTTTTACTTTGCACATGTGACTTAATACAGATACAGTAAACGGTTTTGGAGATGTTTAAGATTGCTTTAGCTGCACTGTTGTGGCACAATCTTCTGTTGTGGCTGAGCATGGCGACCTTTGTTTTGCATGGAAGTGCAGGTATTAATTGATGATTAAGTCTTTAAAATCTAGACATCTAGACATTTTAAGTATCTAGAAATTAATACACTCAGGGTATACATTATTAGCAATTTTATTTATAACTATAAGAATAAGAACAAAGGGTTTTGAAGTAAGGTTATTGTTGAATACTAAAACAGTAACAAGATCAGTGATTTATACTGTAGTTTCCTGTATTCAGACCAGGAATTTACATCCAGATGTAATAACATTTGTAATCACGTTAACGTATACATGTCAAAGATTGTGGAGGATGGAGGCTGGTAATTTTAAACAAATAATCAGAACTGTGCATACAGTGGGAGCAGAATACTGACTGTTGATAGCCTCTCACTGCTTATGCTAATGATAGTGGGTTATAGTATGTTTGACATTGTGATGACTTTTTATATTCTTAAGGATTACAACTTTGTGTATATTTTATATCTCACTGAGAGCTTACTTTCCTGTTTAGAACTATGCTTACAATCAAAGCAGAATACTGATTATTGCTGCTTATGTTTTAAGACAGACAGTATGTCCAAAATTTGAACTACATTGTGATGTAATTTTAGTGCGTTTCATTTAAAAAATGTACACTATGTTAAAGATTGCATCAATAAGATATATTGTGGATGCAATATTTAACATTGTGTAAAAATTTCATGCAATAAGATGTATTGCAATTTGATTTATTTAAAATGTATTGCAATATTCTGTTCAAATTTAATAATTAGTTTTTTAATAATTGCAGTTTTGAACAAGTTTTTTTTCCTTCATCTGTGCTTTTTTTGTAACACTGCCCTAGTATGCTAGCCTGAAAGCTCCAGGCTTATAAAAAAAAATGGAACAGTGTGGGGTTTCTTTGCTGTTACCTTAGCTGAACCCTGGAGTGAACTCAATGCACTGTACTGCTGGCAGGAAGGATATGAAGAAGAGAGAGAAAGGGAGAAACAAGCGAGAGGCTAAAGTGTGTTCAGCTAGCAGACATGATTGTCAGTGAATAGGAAACACATTTTGATCTCCTATAAAGGGACATATTCTGTTACAAAATAACAGAATATGGGCACTGACAACCTTTCCTCTTTGTTCTTGGTAAGCATTCTTTCCTTTCCATTCTATTTTTTCTTTATATGTTGATTAGGCATTTCCTTCCGTCTCCCAGTTTGTCAGATAGCTTATCAGACTGGTGTTGGCTGTTTCATTGCATGGCGACAACAGTCTGTAGGCTGTCTGACATTTTGGGCTTTCTCATCCATAAATAAATCTTATTTGTAATCTCCAAAGTTTGTTTTAATTATATTTGTTGTCTTGCTTTTAAACAGTCTGCCATGGTTCAGTTATTTGAGCTAAACCTTTCCATTTAGGATGAGGTAGACAATTAAAAATAAAAGTAACTCCGGCTCTACATGTTTACAAAAACTGTACTACATGTGTGTTTATATATTTTTCTACTACATGCTCTAATAGAGAGAGAGAGAGAGAGAGAGAGAGAGAGAGAGAGAGAGAGAGAGAGAGAGAGAGTGGGGGGGGGGGGGGTTAATTCCAAGTCTACATCCATTTCTTTACTCTTTTTTACATAAAATCATGGTTTCACCAGTGGCTATGCTGGCTTACACTTTTGTTCCTCCAAGGAATGCATTAACGACTTATACCACTTTTGAAATTTAAGATCCCTTAAACAATACCTACAAGTGCACCATTGTACCTTGGATTTATTATGAACAACCCTTTTTAAACATTGTAAAACTTTTAAATGGTTTGGTTTAACTTGCAGACAATGTAGTTTTTCTAATTTTAAACATTATTTTTTTAACCCCCTTGTTTCTTAAATTTGGATTTGTGTATGAATGTGTAATTAAATGTGTTTATTAGAAAATAAATAAGGTTTCTATAATACTTATTCTGTCTCTTTGTTTCTTGTTATAACCTGACAAATCACCCATTAACAAGTGTTTATCATGTCTGAGATATTTATATAATCATTATGTCATTCTCATCTATCTCAATAAACTCCTTCACAGACACACTTTTTAAGGATGAACTCTTCGTTAACTTTTTTCATTCTAGACACTGTGTAAAACTACATCTCCTGTAAAAGTGTAAAGAAAATACATGCTTACCCTGTCAGTAATTGATTCATTTTATGATAAGTATTCTTAATTGTAATATGAGTATGATTAAATTGTCTTATTTGATTTGCTATTCTATATTAGATTCTATGGGCCATACTAAGATAAGATAAGATAAGATAAGATAAGATAAGATAAGATAAGATAAGATAAGATAAGATAAGATAAGATAAGATAAGATAAGATAAACCTTTATTCGTCCCACAGTGGGGAAATTTCTATGTTACAGCAGCAAGACAAAGAAATAAAAATAAATGCAAATATATAAAAAAGAATATACAAAAAAAATAAAAACAGAGAAATAAAAACAATAATAATAATAATAATAAACAAAGAAATACAAATAAATGCAAATATATAAAAAAGAATATACACATACTATAATAACAGTGTATACACAGTACAATGTATAAATACAAATACTAACAATAACAATACTAACAATAAAATGTGCAATAATATTGCTAAATCTTTGTGCAACATTTTAACAAGAGCATATTTTAAAACTCTAATAGTTTTTTATGCTTGGTGAAATTTCTATTTTTTTATTTTTTTATTTAAGTTAGCTACATTGCTGTTAACTTTTACTTAAAATTCCACTTTCAACACCCAGGCCGGATTACTGGCAGATTTCTTGAATCAAGAAATCACTTAAATAGAACCTGTCCGACAAAGTAAAGCATGCTAAACAATCTCAAAAAGCAACACATCATGCCATGATCTAAGGAAATTCAAGAATAGATGAGAAACAAAGTAATTGACATAAAGCTTTGGGACTTCCCAAACCATGGTGAAAGCCTTTATTCACAAATAGAGAAAACTTAAAACAGTGGTGAACCTTTTAACAAGAGGTCGGCCTACCAAAATAACTCCAATAGTGTAGCAACGGCTCAATCAGAAGCTTATACAACCCCAAATCAGAAAGTTGGGACAGTATGGAAAATGCAAATAAAAAAAAGAAAGTAGTGATTTCTAAATTTACTTTGACTTGTATTTCATTGCAGACAAGATGAACACAAAATATTTTATGTTTTGTTTGGTCAACTTCATGTCGTTTGTAAATATACATCCTTTCCTGTCATTCAGACCTGCAACACATTCCAAAAAAAGTTGGGACAGAAGCAATTTCGGGCTAGAAATGAGGTAAATTGGTTAAATAATGATGTGATTTGAAACAGATGATGTCAACAGGTGATTGTTATTATGATTTGGTACAAAAGCAGCATTCAAGAAAGGTCTAGTCCTTTAGGAGCAAAGATGGGCTGAGGATCGCCAGTTTGCCAACAAATACGTGAGAAAATTATTGAAATGTTTAAAAACAATGTTCCTCAAAGAAAGATAGGAAGAGATTTGGATATTTCACCTTCAACAGTGCATAACATAATTAAAAGATTCAAGGAATCTGAAGGAATTTCAGTGTGTAAAGGACAAAGGCACAAGCTTTAGCTGAACAACTGTGATCTCCCATCCCTCAGGCGGCACTGCATCAAGAATCGTCATTCATCTATAAGCGATATCACCACATGGGTTCAGGACTACTTTGGCAAACCTTTGTCAAGTACCACAATACATAGTTACATCCACAAATGCCAGTTAAAACTGTACTGTGCCAAAAGTAAGCCCTATGTCCAGAAGCGCCGTCGACTTCTCTGGGCTCGGAGGCATCTGGGATGGACCACCACACAGTGGAAACGTGTACTGTGGTCGGATGAATCAGTATTTCAGGTATTTTTTGGGGGAAATGGACGCCTTGGGCTCCGGACCAAAGAAGAAAAGGATCATCCAGACTGTTACCAGCAACAAGTCCAAAAGCCAGGGTCTGTCATGGTATGGGGTTGTGTCAGTGCCCTTGGCAAAGGTAACTTGCACTTCTGTGATGTCACCAATAATGCTGAAAAGTACATAGAGATTTTGGAGCACAATATGTTGCCTTCAAAAAGACATCTTTTCCAGGGACGTCCATGCATATTTTAACAAGACAATGCAAAACCACATTCTGCACACATTACAAAGTCCTGGCTGCGGAGGAAGAGGATACAGGTACTTGACTGGCCTGCCTGCCTGCAGTCCCGAACTGTCTCCAATAGAGAATGTGTGGCGCATTTTGAAGCGCAAAATGCGACAACGAAGACCCCGTACTGTTGCCCACCTTAAGACTTCTTTGCAGGAAGAATGGAACAAAATTACACCTGAAACACTTCATCACTTGGTGTCTTCAGTCCCTAAACTTCTTTTAAGTGTTGTGAAAAGTAATGGCAACATTACAAAGTGGTAAATTCTTTACTGTCCCAACTTTTTTTGGAATGTGTTGCAGGTCTGAATGACAGGAAAGGATATATATTTACAAATGACATGAAGTTGACCAAACAAAACATGAAATATTTTGTGTTCATATTTTCTGCAATGAAATACTAGTCAAAGTAAAATTAGAAATCACTACCTTTTTCTATTTTCTTTGCCTTTTCCATACTGTCCCAACATTTTTTGATTTGGGGTTGTAAAAGAACCCAGAACAACATCTAAAGAACTGCATGCCCCACTTGCCTTAGTTAAGGTCAGGTTCATGATTCAACTGTAAGAAAGAGACAGGGAAAAAATAGCTTTGATAGAAGAGTTCCAAGTTAAAAGACACTGATTACCAAAAAGTACACAAAGACTCATCTCTCATTTTCCAAAAATAACATCTTGATTATATCCAAGACTTTTCGCTAAATATTATGTAGAGGTATTTTTGGTAGGTATGCGTCCTGATACATCTGGTGTAAACCTAACACAGCAATTCTTAAAAAAAAAACTTATACCAAAAGTCAAACATGGTGGTGGTAGTTTGATGGTCTGGAGCTTCAGGACCTGGATGTGTTGTCATAATTAATGAAACCATGAATTCTGTGCACTAACATAAAAATCCTGAAGAATGTCCAGCTATCAGTTTATAACTTCAATCTCAAGCGCACTTGGGTTATGTGGCAGGAAAATAATCTGAAACATACGAGCAAGTACACCTCTAAATTTTCCAGAAAATAAATAAAAATCTTGGAGTGGACTAGTCAAAATCCAGACTTAAATCCTATTGAGATGCTTTGACATGACCTTAAACAGGCCATTCTTGCATGGAATCTCTCCAATACAGTTGAATTAAAACAATCCTTTTCTTTTTTATGGTTTCATTCATCTTTTATTTAGAACTTATACTTAGGTGTGATAAGGTGGCAGGGTCTCAGACTCAGTCAGTGATCCAACTGCAGGAGGTCCATTAATTAAAGTTGAATCACATTTTTATTTTATTTTAAATAAACATGGGCAAAAATATCAAAGATAAAATATTTAATAAAAAAAATTATAACTATAAAATTTAAGTAAAATTAAACTTAAAGCTGATCATGTAAATGTACAAGTGTCCACCCACCTGACAGTAAAAAAAAGTAAAAAGTTATTTTAAAATTGAAGCTGAAGGTCATATAAATGTATAATTGTCCACCTGATAGTAAAATAAATATGAATGAAACTGCAATTCTATTAAAATAAAAGACAACTGTTAACTATAAATATTCGCAAAATATGTTTGTTATGATGCATAAATATAGACTTAGGGCAGCTGGGCTTGTCTGTGAGTTTTGGTTACACAGTAACTGTTATTTGCTTATGCATACATGCTAACCCTTATAAGTGGGATAAATAATAATTTGTTGTCACAGACACCCTCACTATAAATGAAGATCCTTATTTAGTTTTTTTATGGTCCGTAGATATTGTCTCATGTATCCAACGCTGGGCCTGAAACAGTAATTGTAACAGTTTTTATATGCCTGAAACACCTTACAAGTGCACTTCATATAATTTAACATTATCTATCTGTCCTGGTTCTTATACAGCGTTACATATCACCACATCTTTGCAGATCAACTTTGCAGTTGTATGAAAACAAAATTAAATACACATTGTCAACTAAAGCTAGTGACATCAAAGTTACATGTAAAAACAACACCACAAAATATATATATGGATCTTAAAAAGGTCATACTTTGTTTGCCCAAATAACAGGCCCTGATTTCAGAACTACTCTTTTGTGCACACAAGCTAACAATGTTGTTAAGGGAAAGGGCACTGCAGCAAAAATGATGATAATGTAATGCAGATGTACATTGATAAAAAAAAACTTTCTGGGTGGCAGAGTAGCATCCAAATCTTATATATATTACATGCAACCAAAACTTAAAGGAAACTCCATCTGCTTTTGTGGTGCATTTCTGAGCAGTATGAGAGAATCATTGTATATTGCCAACTGCTAATACACACAATGTGTTGGTTATAAATAATTATTTGAATAACATAGCTTCTCAGGCTCAACTAATTAATAACACAACAGAAAAATTGCTAGAGAAGTCTGTAATAGTCAGTTTTATGCTAGAGTTTTAGCGCTAGAGGTTTTTAATCCACTGCTGTGGTAGTTAAATCTGAACCTGCTATTCCCTTTGCTACAATAGGAAGTGGTTCATACCAGCCTCAGCATGAAACCCAAGGGGCAGGGCCTAAGGGAAAGGGGAAGTGCAACTATTGTGGTAAGCCTGGTCATTATATTAAAGAGTGCAAAAAAACAAGAGCAGATGAGTGAAGGGCTGCACCACTTTAGGATCAATGTAGGATCAATCAAATGAAAGTATACAGCTTGTGATCAGACTGTGAAACAGTTGCAGAGCTTATTGGGACATTTTAACTACTGCTATGCATGGATGCACTGATGCCTGACTGTGTACAAGTATTGCATAGTAATCAGAAGTGCATGGGTGTAAATCCCGGGGGGGGGGGGGGGGGGACATGTCCCCCCCCATCTGAGGGTTGTCCCCCCATCCAAGGATTGTCCCCCACAAATTAATTATTTAAAAAATATTGCACTCTCTATTGTGAAAAATACATGTATTTATACCTAAATAATTGTGTAAGTAGAAAAAAAAACAAACGTAAAAAATGCATTTAGAAACAGTTGCATTCCCTCTCCCCTTCCTCAGAGTGGTTTGACCCACTGCCTGCTTTCCCAGTTCATCTCACCTACTCTGCACACACGAGTCAGGTGTGTGGTTGTGTGGTCCATGAATTAGTGATTAAAATATTACTTATCTAGTTAACGTTAGCTTGTTTACAATAGCTTGTTGCATAGTGCACTGCAACTAACACGCCAAAGCCGTTTCCCATGCATTGTTTTATTTGGGACGACTTGGCATAATGTTAACTTAACATTAACGACCACAATTAGCATTTTGTTTATCTGTGCATTTACTAAATGAGCACTGTGCTATGTCCAAACTGAACCCACTGTATTTTTTTGTATAATCAATTTCTATTCTGTTCTTAAGTGTCTTAATTCATTTTAAATAACATTTTAAACCTTTTTTTATTCCGTTTTTATTGTTGCGATTATTTTTTTTATGTGTAAGCACTATGTAAAGCACTTTGAATTACCATTGTGTATGAAATGTGCTACAGTATAAATAAACTTGCCTTGCCTTGCAGTGTCATAGACTAGATAAAATGACGGAGAGAAGGAAAATGGACATAAGATAATTTTTCAGTGCACCTAAACCATATCTTTATAAGTACAACTTGACTGTATTATTTGTGTCCCTTCCAAAAATTGCTCACGAGAAATGTTATATTTATTGCCCCCCCCCCTACTGTTTAAATGAAATTTACGCCCATGCACAAGTGCTAGTGATCACAAAGCTCCATGATTTTTACCTGTGTACAAACGTAATGGTACAACTGTAGTAATTCTAGAAATGGAAAATGTAACTATGAAGCCTGCTTTCAGCTGCATTTAGCTGCAGTAGCACTACGTAATCTTCTAGATTTTATAGATCTACATAAACGTAAATGCAGAACCCTTTATGCAATTTGCAGTCCTAAGCCATTGTCCAAAACTGTATATCTTAATTCCAAGCAAAATACCTCCTTAAAGATCTTAAGGTGCTCAATAACTATATACACCTTTAGGATGTTCAAGTAGAACTAATCCTTAGCTACATAGAGTGGAATCCAGTTATAGAGAACTCCATTCAGAGCTAGAGCTTTGGGTTGAATAAAGCAGATTTAAAAAAAAGAAAGGGACAGAATCACTGGTCACTGCTCTCTCAAGGGCATGTTTAACTCAACAGAGAGAGAGAGAGAGAGAGAGAGAGAGAGAGAGAGAGAGAGAGAGAGAGAGAGAGAGAGAGAGAGAGAGTGAGAGAACCCTATTATGACACATATCTGCAATATACCAGACATTGATCTAAAATTACTTCAGTGTCAGTCTACTGAGGAAGACATAAAGAGATCATTTTCATTAGAGATTAAAATTGCTCTACTAAGCTAGCCTTAATAGTGTTGGAGAAGCATTACCATGGGATTTTAGTTAATAGCATAGAGGCAATACACTTATTATAATAAACAAACATTGATGAACTGTTGGCTAAATGCTTAGATATTAATTGGAATTTTTATAATCCCTATGAGCCTCACCCAGCTGAGGTGGTAGAAAAAACAATCAGAAATTTTAAAGAATGTATTATTAAAAGCCTGTATTGAAACAGGCCACTGTTGAGGGGTCAAGACATGTAAATCTTGGGATCCTGGAAGCTGCTCCACCTCTACTCTTTGCAAGGACACTGCTTCAATGCTTCCCGCCTTAGAAAAAATCTCTCCCTGCCCCATGAAGAAAGTTTCATCTGAAACTACATTAAAGCAGATACTAAGATCAACAGCAGAGATATGAGTATCTGTCAATAGGACCACTTCCAAGAATATTCTATAATTTATACCTTATAATGTAGAACTGGAAAAGATTTATGTTGACGTTGACTAGGGGCAATAGAAGCAGACCAAGTGTGTTTTTTTTTTTTTTTTTAGGTTTAGGCATAATTTAGGGTCGTCAGGCAGATCAACGACGTGTCCTACCGGTTGGAGTTGCCGCCAAGGTATCGTATCCACCCGACCTTTCATGTGTCCCAGTTGAAGCCTTATGTCTCGTCTGTCTCTCGCCCTTTAGGTGACCCCGCGGCGCCCGTCCAGCCGGAGGTTGTGGATCAGCCAGGGGTCTACGCGGTCCGGGAGGTGTTGGATTCCCGGCGGCGCAGGGGTCGCCTTGAGGAGCATTCTTGGGTGGCCAGACAGGACGTGCTGGACCCGGCACTGCTGGAGGAGTTCCACGCCTCTAACCTGCTTCGCCCGGTGCCCCGGGCTAGGGGCCGGCCTCGTTGCAGAGTCGGGGCTTCCGGTGACGCCCTTGGGGGAGGGGGTGGTGTCAGGGAGCACCCTGCGTCTTCACCCGCACCAGCCCTGCCCGCACGGAGCTGCTCGCCTGATTATTAACACGGTGCACCTGATCTCCATTAACCACACACGTATAAGCAGCCTATGTTCACTTCCACGTTGTCCGTTATTGTTTTTCCACGAGTCACGCTGTCTGCACTGCTATCTCTCTGCTGCTTCCCAAGCGCGGTCCAGTGGATTACTTTACACAGACTGCCATTTGCGTTCACAGGACTACACCGCTACGCTGTATGTGTGTATTTTCCTGCTTTGTGCATTAAAGACTTTGTTGTGCGTCTACTTCGGCTTCCGCCTCATTCTCCGCATCGGTTAAAGGCAAAAACACACAAAAATTGGACATTCAAATATTGGAATAATGTTCTCTGTACAAATGAGTCCAAAATCGACATTTTTTGTTCTACAAAAAAAGTATTTAAAACTGAGAAGAGGACAGAAGATTAAACATTTTGTCCTGTTCTCTGTTTTACATATGTTTTTTCTTGTAAAGAAAGACTGCCTTTAACCTACAGTCAAGTTTGGAAACAACTAGTCTTTTATCATTTTTGAGATGTATACGCATCCTTTTGTTTATATCCAACAAACTAGGTATTTTTTCAAACTCCAAACTCTTCTTCTTTCTTCTTTTTCTTTCGGCTGCTCCCATTAGGGGTCGCCACAGCGGATCATCTGTCTCCATACCACCCTGTCCTCTATATCTGCCTCTTTTACACCAACTACCTGCATGTCTTCCCTCACCACATCCATGAACCTCCTCCTTGGCCTTCCTCTTTTCCTCCTACCTGGTGGCTCCATCTTCAGCATTTTTCTACCAATATAATTCATGTCCCTTCTCTGCACATGTCCAAACCATCTCAATCTCGCCTCCCTCACCTTGTCACCACAACATCCTACATGTGCTGTCCCTCTAATAAACTCATTTCTAATCTTGTCCATCCTCGTCACTCCCAACGAAAACCTCAACATCTTCAGCTCTGCTACCTCCAGCTCCACCTCCTGTCTTTTACTCAATGCCACTGTCTCTAATCCATACAACATCGCAGGTCTCACCACAGTCCTATAAACTTTCCCTTTCATTCTTGCAGATACTCTTCTATCACAAATCACTCCTGTCACTCTTCTCCACCCACTCCACCCTGCCTGCACTCTTTTCTTTACTTCCCTAACACACTCTCCATTACTTTGCACTGTTGACCCCAGGTACCTGAACTCCTCCACCTTCTTCACCTCTTCACCCTGCAACCGCATCACTCCACTGCCCTCCCTCTCATTCACACACATGTACTCTGTCTTACTCCTACTGACTTTCATTCCCCTTCTCTCCAGCGCATATCTCCACCTCTCCAGGCTCTTCTCAACCTGCTCTCTACTCTCACCACAAATCACAATATCATCTGCAAACATCATAGTCCAGGGAGACTCCTGTCTGACCTCGTCCGTCAACCTGTCCATCACCACTGCAAACAGGAAAGGGCTCAGGGCCGATCCTTGATGTAGTCCAACCTTCACCCTGAACCAGTCTGTCGTACCTACTGCACACTTTACTGCCGTCACACTGTCCTCATACATGTCCTGCACCACCCTCAAATACTTCTCTGACACACCTGACTTCCTCATACAATACCACAACTCCTCTCTCGGCACCCTGTCGTACGCTTTCTCTAAATCCACAAATACACAATGCAGCTCCTTCTGTCCTTCTCTATACTTCTCCATCAACATCCTCAAAGCAAATAAGGCATCTGTGGTGCTCTTCCTCGGCATGAAACCATACTGTTGCTCACAGATGGTCACCTCTTCTCTCAGCCTGGCTTCCACTACTCTTTCCCATAACTTCATGGTGTGACTGATCAACTTAATTCCCCTGTAGTTACTGCAGGTTTGCACATCTCCCTTATGCTTAAAGATCGGTACCAGCACACTCCTTCTCCATTCCTCAGGCATCCTCTCCCCTTCCAGAATCCTGTTAAACAATCTGGTTAAAAACTCCACTGCCATCTCTCCTAAACATCTCCACGCTTCTACCGGTATGTCATCTGGTCCAACCGACTTTCCATTCTTCATCCTCTTAATCGCTGCTCTCACTTCCTCCTTACTAATCCTATCTACATCCTGCTTCACCAACTCCACATCCTCCAACCTTCTCTCTCTCTGATTTTCCTCATTCATCAGCTGCTCAAAATACTCCCTCCATCTTCTCAACACACTCTCCTCACTAGTCAACACATTTCCCTCTCCATCCTTTATTGCTCTAACTTGCAGTACATCCTTCCCAGCTCGGTCCCTCTGCTTGGCCAATCGGTATAAATCCTTTTCTCCTTCCTTAGTGTCCAACCTCTTATACAGTTCCTCATATGCCTTTTCCTTGGCTTTCGCCACATCCCTTTTAACCTGCTGCCGCATCTCCTTGTACTCCTGCCTACTTTTCTCATCACTCTGTCGATCCCACTTCTGTTTTGCCAATCTCTTTCCCCTAATGCTCTCCTGCACTTCCTCATTCCACCACCACGTCTCCTTGTCTTGCTTTCTATTTCCAGATGTCACACCAAGTACTTTTCTAGCTGCCTCCCTCATCACTCCTGCGGTAGTTGCCCAATCATCCGGCACCTCTTCACCACCACCAAGCCCCTGTCTGACCTCTTCCCTGAACCTCACACTACACTCTTCCTCCTTCAGTTTCCACCATCTTATTCTTCTTTCAAACCTTACTTTCCTTCGGCCAACAGTAGCCCAATTTCCACCGGTACCCTGTCGGCTAACGATACCTGTGGCGGTCGTTGTTAACCCGGGCCTCGACCGATCCGGTATGAAATTCTCATTTGTGATCCGCATATTTGATTTGGCACATGTTTTACGCTGGATGCCCTTCCTAACGCAACCCTCCCCATTTACCCGGGCTTGGGACCGGCACTAAGAGTACACTGGCTTGTGCCCCCCTAATGGCTGGGTTTTTTTTCAAATGTTTTTTTTAATGTTTGGAGTTTTTCAAACTCCAAACATTCTGCAAAAATACTTTGCAATGCCTCTTGTAAAATTTTCCAGAGATATCCTTTGATATTTGTATATTTGGTGGTGGAAGCTTAATGGTTGGGGTTGGAGACTTAAGTGAAAAGAATACTGAACCAACATGGCTACTATTCCATAATTCAAAACCATGCAATTCTATTTGGACTGAAGGCAATTGCAATCAAATTCACAAATTTACAAGAGGTATGGCAAAGTATTTCAGTTGAATGTTTGGAGAAAAATTACCTAGTTTGTTTGATATAAACAAAAGATGCATATATCTCTCAAAAAAAAGATAAAAGACTAGTTGTTCCCAAACTTTTTACAGGCACTGTATGTAATGAAAAGAAAATAACTTTTTCAATTTTGTCTGCCAATTGTTGCCATTATGGGTGTAAAGGTACACGTATTCGTACCAAAACCTTTTGGTACAGGGTTTTCAGTTCGGTACACATGTGTCAGGGAGGCTCCTGCTTCTCCTACTGTGCACGCCCCGCCCGCACGAAGCTCATCACCATCATACTAAACATCTACACCTGACACTCATTCCCAGCAGCTACATAAACCCCTCACTCGCTCTCACTCACCGTCTGTTATTGTTAACCGTATGCTTCGCCTCCGGCTGCACTTTCGCCAAAGCGCACCTCGGATTACTTATCTATCCTTCACCTTCTTCCCTGGACTGTGTAGACCTCACCACAGAATGTTAAAGCATGCTAAAATAAGACATTAGTTAATGTATATTAAAATAAGTAGGACAGTTAAGTAGAACATATCTTTAGAAAATTTAATATTGATATTTTTTTTTCATTTATTGAATTTTATTTAATCAATTACATTTTTGGCAATTTAATTAATTCCTTTATTTAATCTTCTTCTTCTTTCGGCTACTCCCATTAAGGGGTCGACACAGCGGATCATCCGTCTACATACCACCCTGTCCTCTACATCTTCCTCTTTCACACCGAGTACCTGCATGTCTTCCCTCACCACATCCATGAACCTCCTCCTTAGCCTTCCTCTTTTCCTCCTACTTGGTGGCTATATCCTCAGCATTCTTCTACCAATATAATTCATGTCCCTCCTCTGCACATGTCCAAACCATCTCAATCTCGCCTCCCTCACCTTGTCACCAAAACATCCTACATGCACTGTCCCTCTAATATCATCAATATCATCAATATCAATATCATTTCTAATCTTGTCCATCCTCGTCACTTCCAACGAAAACCGTAACATCTTCAGCTCTGCTACCTCCATCTCCACCTCCTGTCTTCTACTCAATGCCACTGTCTCTAATCCATACAACATCACAGGTCTCACCACAGTCCTATAAACTTTCCCTTTCATTCTTGCAGATACCCTACTATCACAAATCACTCCTGTCACTCTTCTCCACCCACTCCACACTGCCTGCACGATTTTCTTTACTTTTCTAACACACTCTCCATTACTTTGCACTGTTGACCCCAGGTACCTGAACTCCTCCACCTTCTCCACCTCTTCTCCCTGCAACCACACCACTCCACTGCCCTCCCTCTCATTCACACACATGTACTCTGTCTTACTCCTACTGACTTTCATTCCCCCTCTTTCAAGCGCATATCTCCACCTATCCTGGCTCTTCTCAACCTGCTCACTACTCTCACCACAAATCACAATATCTATGGACCCCAACTATGCCTACACCACACGGTCAAATTTTTGTTGTTAACCATAGCAGAAGAAGAGATACTGCAAGCATCCAATCTTGCAATCTCATCACCTACCCGCTGGATCCAATGGCTTTAACTACACTTCAGACCATCTCACAAGACCTCCTGCTGTTCATCTCCTTGATCATCAAAGGGTCCTTAGCATCTGACCATGTGTCAACTTTCCATCTTTAAGAAACCTGATCTGTATCCACGGACATCAACTACCATAGACCGGTATCACTTCTATCCTGTGTTTCTAAAACTCTGTACCACTGCATCCATTTTAAACAACTGTAGGTCTATCTCTCACAGAACAATCCCCAAAATCCAAACCACTCGGGCTTCTAAACTTTTCAGCATCCTTCGACAAAGTCAACCATAAGAATCTCTTGTTTACCCTTAGGAGCCTCGGTATCCGTGGGGCAGCATGGGAATGGTTTGCTTCCTACCTGGAAGGTCGCTCCACGCAGACTCTTTTGGTAAAGTCATATCCTCACATGGGTTTCCTTACCCCTGCTATGCTGATGACACCCAAATCATCATCTCCTTCCCTCCCTTAGATACCTGGCTTCAGGTAGCTGCACGTATCAAATTTAAAACACTGATGTTTGCCTACAAGGCGAAAAATGACCCGGCATCCTCTTACCTCAGAGACCTCGTCACTCTGGGCACTACACCACACTGCCCGAGATCCTCTAGCACTGTTCCACTGGTACCACCTTCTCTTAGGGTAAGACGCAAGGATACCTCAAGGTTCTTCTCTGTACTAGCACCGAGATTGTGGAATGAACTTCCCCTAGATGTCCAAACAGTGGAGTTCCTAGCTATCCTATCCTAGCAATCTTCAAGCAACAAGTGAAGACCTACCTCTTCATCAAACACTTAAACTAGCACTTTTCCAAGTTTGCTTTGTCTTTTACAAAAAAAAATAATAATAATCCTCTCAACATAGTTGTAGGCCAGGGATGGGCAAACTTTTTGACTCACGGGCCACAATGGGTTCTAAAATTTGACAGAGGGGCCGGGTCATACATATACATACATATACATACACACACACACACACACACACACACACACACACACATACAGTGAGGAAAATAAGTATTGAACACCTGAGAAAGTCAATGTTAATATTTGGTACAGTAGCCTTTGTTTGCAATTACAGAGGTCAAACGTTTCCTGTAGTTTTTCACCAGGTTTGCACACACTGCAGGAGGGATTTTGGCCCACTCCTCCACACAGATCTTGTTTAGATCAGTCAGGTTTCTGGCCTGTCGCTGAGAAACAAGGAGTTTGAGCTCCCTCCAAAGATTCTCTATTGGGTTTAGGTCTGGAGATAAGCTAGGCCACGCCAGAACCTTGATATGCTTCTTACAGAGACACTTCTTGGTTATCCTGGCTGTGTGCTTCGGGTCATCGTCATGTTGGAAGACCCAGCCTCGACCCATCTTCAATGCTCTAACTGAGGGAAGGAGGTTGTTCCCCAAAATCTCGCAATACATGGCCCCGGTCATCCTCTCCTTAATACAGTGCAGTCGCCCTGTCCCATGTGCAGAAAAACACCCCCAAAGCATGATGCTACCACCCCCATGCTTCACAGTAGGGATGGTGTTCTTGGGATGGTACTCATCATTCTTCTTCCTCCAAACACGTTTAGTGGAATTATGACCCAAAAGTTCAGTTCTAGAGTCTCTCACCGTCCGTTATTGCAGATTTTAAAGCGATAAAGAAAAAAACTGTAAAAATGTAAACGCAGATACAAACAAAATTCCCGGCAAACAATCAACAACAGGATACAGGAAGTGACGTTCCCCTCAGTCAGCAGACGCAAACGCTTGATTGAAATTGTATATATAATATTATATAACACACACTTTATATATGCGTTATATATCATATATAAATACATGAGAAGTCCTGGAGCAATCCAGAAAAGTACTGGGTTGAAAGCCACATCTCATGAGTTTATATTAAACATTTTCTGAAGATATCTTTACAAATAAGATGCCCAAAAACATTTATCTGAGGCTAGGTCTGATCTTTTTCTCCCTGTTTTTAAGATTCACCTGCTACACTCAGTGGCACACTAGTTGCTGCTTTGTGCAATCTCTGATAGAACAACTTTTTGGACTGTCCATTTTTTTCTTTATTTTCTTTTTTTTTGTAAACAAAGCCCAGTTAGCACAAGCTGGAAACAGCTGTTTGTGCAGAACCGAGAGCTGCATTAACTTCCTGTCAGGTGCAAACAGTGCACGTTCTGCGCTCTTTGACCACTAAGAGCTTCTAAAGAGTAATAAAACTAAGAACTTGCCCACATGGGGCATCTTTCTTCGGCTTCTCCCATTAGGGGTCACCACAGCGGATCATCCGTATTCATGATCCGCATGTTTGATTTGGTTAGGGTTGAACCCGGGCCGCAGCGGTGAGAGGGGAACTTGTTTTTATAATGCTACTGGATAGAATTAAAAGATTTTAAATGATGGTTACAAACCTGCAGAGAGAGTGGATGCTCAGGCAAAATAGTTTGTCTATCTTTGACTTTTTGTTGTTTTCTTTTTTTTGTGGGTGGTTTTATTTACTATATGCTACGAGACATATTTCTTTCTTTAAGATGTCAAAAGTTTTTCTGAAACATATACAAACAATATACCCCAAAGTACTGTGATATAAACAGAGGAATAACCATCTAAATTACAACACTATTGTTTCGTTGGACCAGAAATGCCTGGCATGTTGTTGAGTGGACCCTTCTAAATAAGTCAGGATTTGCAGCAGTGGATGCGTTTGTGACTCTAAATTACAATCATAGTGTAAGTACTAAGCCATTTGAGTTGCACAAGCCAGTGCACTCTTAGTGCCGGTCCCAAGTTGCGTTAGGAATGGCATCCAGTGTAAAACATGTGCCAAATCAAATATGCGGTTCAGAAGGATGATCCGCTGTGGCGACCCCTAATGAAAGAAGCCAAAAAAAGAAGAAGAAGAGTGTAAGTACTGCATTTTTTTATGCATGTTGTTGGTATTTACTACTTACACATTTTCAGCAAATACATTAGTTTTATGTTTTCCATTGAAAAACCATGATTTAATGTCGATGCTTAAGGCCTTTAGACCTTTAGAATGAGTTATAGTTTGTCATGGTTACTTTTGTCCCTTTTAATATAATCTATTGTTAAACATAAACACCTTCGAACAATGGGATATCGGCCCCACTGGCATTACGCTTAAGACTAAGGGGTTATTAAATTAATAATATTTATTAATATAGTAATATAATAACGTTAACATTTCTGTGTAGGAGAGCAGGAGGTTCACTCACTCACTCACGCACATACACTTACACACACGTCTCTCAGGGGTTCTCTCTCTGCGTCTTTCTCTCTCCCCACTTTCACTGCAACAGGGAACACTCATTAGACAAATCGTCCACAAATTTTTACCGCTTATCTTCCCCCAGCCTCGTCCTCTATTCACAAACCGGAGCTCGGCTACGCCCCCATTCGTGTTGAAACATAGCAAAAGTTCTGTTTGGCAGCCTGATAATTTACGTAATTTGAACAACATAATTACTTTGAAACCTTTTTAACAATATTTGGTGTTTATACTATATGCTGAGTATGGTTTCACTAATAATAAACATACATGTGCAGTAAGTATCCATGTTTGTCCATGCTCACGTTGATATTAAAAACACACACACATATATATATATATATATATATATATATATATATATATATATATATATATATATATATACATATATATATATATATATATATATATATATATATATATATATATATATATATATATATATATATATATATACTGAACAAAATTATAAACGCAACACTTTTGGTTTTGCCCCAGTTTTACCTTATTGGGGGGTCCGGGAATTCCAAAAACCAGTCAGTATCTGGTGTGACCACCATTTGCCTCATGCATTTTGCCCTGTACAGTGTAAACCGGGATTCATCCATGAAGAGAACACCTCTCCAAAGTCGAGTGTGAGCATTTGCCCACTCAAGTTGGTTACGATGATGAACTGCAGTCAGGTCGAGACCCCGATGAGGACGACAAGCATAAAGATGAGCTTCACTGCGAAGGTTTCTGACAGTTTGAGCAGAAATTCTTTGATTATGCAAACCAATTGTTGCAGCAGCTGTCCGGGTGGCTGGTCTCAGACAATCTTGAAGTTGAAGATGCTGGACGTGGAGGTCCTGGGCTGGTGTGGTTATACGTGGTCTGTGGTTGTGATGCCGGTTAGATGTACTGCCAAATTGTTTGAAACGCCTTTGGAGACTGCTTATAGTAGAGAAATTAACATTTAATTTATGGGCAAAAGCTCTGTTGGACATTCCTGCAGTAAGCATACCAATTGCACGCTCCCTTAAAACTGCGACGTCTGTGGCATTGTACTGTGTGATAAAACTGCACATTTTAGAGTGGCCTTTTATTGTGGTATATATATATATATTGGGAGAATACCTTGGGAGAATTTGCACCTTTAAAAACATTTTTTAAAAGAAAACAAGTGAGAATTCAATACATTTTTATTTGTATAGTGCTTTTAACAATGAACATTGTCTCAAAGCAGATTTACACAGAAAATGTGGTGAAAAAAATTCATAAGTTCTTTATGAGTGTAAGTTTGTCTCTGATGAGCAAGCCTGTGGCAGGGAAAAACTGAGGCATAAGGAAGAAACCTTGAGAGGAACCAGACTCAAGAGGGAACCCATCTGGGTTGCACTGAATGTCCATTTATTGCAGATAAACGATGTTGCGGGGTACAGTGATGGTGATCAGAAGCAAACTGTAGTCCTGAGTCAGTGTAGCAGACTGTTGACATTAACTACTGTACAAATCCATCCTTAAAGCTCCCATTCTCACTCCGGAATTTCATGTACCCACCCAAGGCGTTTATGAGAAACCGTCTCCAGCTGCACAGAGTGGCCTCCAATCGAAGAGGACATGACACTATCGAAAGGCAGGCCTGGACAAAGTGAGAAGATCCACAAAGGGAAGAGGGGCAGGAACAATGGTCACTGGAATATCAGGAGCATGTTTAACTTGAGGGGAGAAAGAAGAGGGGTGACAGGGATAGAAGGATATGCATTATTATATGTCCTTATTGTTGTATGAAAGTTAAGGACACTGTGTAGATAGGGACTCCTGCAAGACTCGGTATGTAAGCATAACTAAAAGGGAGAGCCAGAAGGTAACACAGACCTGATGGATCTCTGGGATAAGAGACGACCCACCACACCACTGTCAACAAACCTGAGTGAACGTGTGAGAGTGAGGGGACGACAGCATACAAATATCCCAGTTCACCAAACACTCTATATCCATGATCACTGCAGATCTGCTCCTTTACCTAAGAAAAATCTACTGATAAAAGACTTGACTGAATAAATATGTTTTCAGCCTTGACTGAGTCCCAAACAGTGATTGAAAGGCTGTTCCATAACTGTGGGGCTATATAAAAGGATGATCTGCCCCCCTGCTGTAGTCTTCATTATTTACCGATACTGTTAAGTGCTTTATACGTCAGTAGTAGTATTTTATAATAAATGCAAGATTTAATTGGGAGCCAGTGTAGACTGATTAAAACAGGGGTCATGTGGTCATATTTTCTAGATCTAGTACGGACCCTTGCTGATGCATTCTGAACTTACTGAAGCTTATTTATGTAGTTACTCGAACACTCAGACAGTAAAGCATCACGGTAGTCTAATCGAGATTTAACAAAAGTATGAACTAGTTTTTCTGCACCCTGTAAAGACAACATATTTCCAATTTTAGTCATAGCATCTCTGTGCTATGATGAGACCTAAATCCTGACTGATACATTTCAATAATGTTATTCCTAAGTAGATGTGAGCATAACTGCTGTGCTACAACCTTTTCTAAATTCTTGAAGATAAAGGGGAGGTTTGATATTGGCCTATAGTTGGACAGCTGACATGGGTCAAGGTCAGGTTTCTTAATTATGGGGTTGATAACTGCCAGTTTGAAGTATTTAGGTACATAAGTGCTAATGGAAGAGTTTATAAATTTTAAAACAGGTTTACTCACCTCTGGAATTATCTGTTTGAAGAAACTTGTAGGCAAGGGATCGAGAATGCAGGTTGATGATTTTAATGTGGAAATAAATTAAATTAATTCATTCTCTTGAATAGGAGTAAAACTTTGTAATTGATTGGTATAATTACACTGCTGTCTACAGGGTTATTTATAAAATAGTTTCGATTTATATTAATCGTCTGGATTTTTTTGTCTGATGTTTTCCACTTTATTAATTAAAAAAGTACATGACATCATTACTACCTATTGATGGTGTGCATGTGAGTGCAGTGCTTTTATTTTCTGTTAATTTTGCTACCGTGCTGAATAAAAATCTAGAATAATGCTTGTTATTTTCTATGAGGGTGGATAAATATGCTGATCTAGCAGCACTATAAGATTTTCTATAATTAAGGAGGCTCTCCTTCCATGCTATTTGAAATACTGTCAATTTGGTTTGAAGCCATTTACGTTCTAATTTCAGAGTGGTCTGTTTTAAGGTGCGCGTATGATCATTATACCACTGTGCTATTTTTTTCTCCCTGGTCATTTTGGTCTTGAAGGGAGCTACATAATCTAGAGTGTAATGGAATGTTGATTCTAGGTATTCAGTGGCTCAGTCAAGCTCTGCGCTGTCAGATGGAAATCTAATTAATATCAACATTTCCGGAAGATTATTGATAAAACTTGCTGCTGTAGCTAACGTAAATGTACGCTTAACACAGCAGTGACTGAGGCAGTTTTTAAAAGAGACAAAGTAATGGTCTGAAATAGCTTCAGACTGGAATTATAACTAATTATTTTATTTTTTATCCAAATGTTAATAACAAATCAAGAGTATGTCCACCACTATGAGTGGGTCCTATAACATTCTGATTAATTCCAACTGAATCTAGAATGGACACATCTGCTGCTCTTAAGGAGTCTTTCTGATTATCAAAACGAATAATAAAGTCACCAACAATTAATGCTTTGTCTAAAAAAGTAGCTAAATTTGTGATGAAATCTGCAAATTCTATGAAAAGATCAGAGTAGGGCCCTTGGGTCTATAAAAAATAATTAATTTATTATTTGACTGACTACACCTACTTTTGGACACAAAATATAATTTGTGTTTAGTTTATTGTGTGACACTTAGCTTATTATTATAAATAGCTGCAACTCCGCCTCCTCTGCCATTTAGACGGGGCTGGTGTATGTAACTATACCCAGGAGGACTCGCTTCATTTAATGATACATATTCATTCGGTTTAATCCACGTTTCTGTCAAACACATTATTTTAAACCCCTGGTCGGTAACAATTTTGTTTATATTCAACGCTTTTGACGTGAGAGATCTAATATTTAACAATATTTAGATCAAGGGTGCTGGCTGTGCATTTAGTCCTATTTAATTTAATGTTAATCAGGTTACTTAAACAGACTTTCTGAGAATTTCTACATTTTTGGTTTTGCTCGGGGGACAAAGTCAAAGTATGACTTTGTGTGTGCTGCACAGTTTCCATGTTTCTTCCCCGACACACTGCCCCAACTCCGTGCCCAAGCTGCTCAAGCGCTCTCTATGTTCGGCAGCACATATCTGTGTGAGCAACTGTTCTCTTTGATGAAGATGAACAAAACACCACTCAGAATTCGTCTCACTGTTGAACACCTTCACTCAATCCTGAGCATTTCCACAGCTCAGAGCCTAAACCCAGACATGATGCTCAGCTCAAAACCTAAACCCAGACATGATGCACTTGCATCTAAGAAGAGATGCAGGTATCTGACTTTAACCAATCAGAGTAAATCAGAGTGTAGCAAACTGAGCTTGAATGAATTTTGTCTTTATGCACTTTTCCTACTCCAAGGCATGGACTGTTAATGGTTGAAACATTGCTTTTTTTTAATTGAAGGAAATGATTATTATTATTGGTTGTTTTGTTGTTGCCCTGTGAAAAAAAGATTTACATTAAAAAGAAATGTAAAAGGCTACAGATAGAGAGAGAGAGAGAGAGAGAGAGAGAGAGAGAGAGAGAGAGAGAGAGAGAGAGAGAGAGAGAGAGAGAGACATAAGAAACGAATACCACTGATGTGTGTTTTATTTAAAATTTAATTTCTCATGTGTTTATAATATTAAACTTTGGTTGTCCCAGATTTAATGTTTATGCAAAACTAAAGTTTGTTTCCATATTAAAAGGTTCAACATTACACATCTGTAGAGAAGGGAAAACATGCACAATTGCAGTAAATTTTTCAATAAATATTGAGTTTGGCTCGCGACTTCGTCACAGTTTTTTATTTTGGCCCACTGTGAATTTGAGTTTAATACCCCTGACCTAGGGCATCCAGACTTTCCTCTGCAGAACCTGGACTGCTCTCGCACTCATTACTTCTCCCTAGACTCTGGATGCACTCCTCTAATGCTAAGATCTTCTCCATCAAAGAGCAAACTAACTTACTAACTCACAGATAGAATTATCGCTAGCTATCGAAAGATTGACTAAACTTGTCACACTTCACACAATAAATAAGCATTCAGTGCATCCAGTCATTTGCATCCAGTAATTTGTGTTTAAGTAGCATCTTATTTTGCACCTTGAAAAAAACTTTTGTCCAGAGCCTGAATTTCTGTATTTCTCTCAAAGTTCTTTGTGGGTTAATCTTTGCATCCCAAACATTTTTTCCTAAAAGTAGTGGGTGAAATCTTTCTTTGTCTACCTGACAGTGGCTTAGTAGAAACAGAACCTCTTATTTTCCACATCTTTTACAGAGTTTGAACAGTACTGACTGGCATTTTCAAGTGTTGAGATATCTTTTTATATCCTTTTCCTGCTTTATAAAGTTTAACTACTTATTAAGCAGGTCTATTGGCAGTTCTTTTGGCATCCCCATGGTGCAGTATCCAGTCAAATATAGCCTCATTATCTGAGAAACTCTCTGACTACTTATGCACAGGTGTGTACTTCCCTTTGCCCATTTAAACCTCTGTGTGTCAACCTGTGTGTTTATAATGTGGCCAAACATTCAAGGATATGTAAACTTTTGATCATGGTTGTTTGGGTGATTTCAGTTATTATTAGTTTTTAAAAAGGGGTCATACAATTATGCAGTGGTGGACAGTAGCAAAGTAAATACATGGGATTAAATCCCCCTATCCGAGGGTTGAACCCTACATTTTAAACCTTTTTTTATTCCTTGTTTTTATTGTTGTGATAGTTTTACTTTTTTTATTATATTTTTTAAAGCACTTCGAATTACCATTGTGTATGAAATGTGCTACAGTATAAATAAACTTGCCTTGCCTTGCAGTGTCATAGACAAGATAAAAATTATGGAGAAAAGGAAAATGGACATAAGATCATTTTTCAGTGCACCTAAACCCTATCTTTATAAGTACAACTTGACTGTATTATATGTGTCCCCTTCAAAAATTGCTCATGAGAAAGTTTACATTTATTGTCGCCCCCCACTGTTAAATGAAATGTATGCCCATGAGTAAATATAATTTGTTACTGTACTTAAGTAGTTTTTTGCATATCTGTACTTTTGTCAGTAATCCACCTGCCCCGCCCCTTTCGGCAGCTGTCATGCCTCCGCTTTCTCTGAAGCTCCGGCTTAATCACACACACCTGGGACTCATCTGCTACTCATTCCTGGCTCCTATATAAACCCCTTACTTTCACTCACTCACTGTCCGTTATTGTTTGTAAGTGTATGTGTTGTTATGCGTATCCTTATGCGTTCCTTTTCTTTCGGACTCTAAACTCTCTCCACGGCTGCGCTTTCTCCCCAAAGCGCACCCCAGATTACCCCTATATTCGCGTGCGTTCGTTCTTAGACTGTGTGGACCTCGCCCCTCCAGGGCGTACCACGGATATCCCTCTTTGGATTTTTAAGGACTGCCGTGTGTTTGTTTGTGTGTATTTCTCTCTCTCTGACTCTCTTTATTAAACCCGAGCGAGCTGTACTCCGTTTATTCGCCCCCTGACAACTTTCCTCAATTATTACCGTTTGGGGAGACTTTTATTTTAATTTCACAAAACTTTAAAGTAAAATATCTTTTTACTCAACTACATTTCCCAAATTCAGTCGTTCTTTTTTTATTTATGAGTGGATAAAAACTTATCTGGTCAAGCGTGCAGCAAGCCACCAATCAGGGTAGAGCACGTGCTCTGTTTTAAACTTGTTTTTATTGCCACTTGACAGTGATGTGCATCTGGGCATCAATACACAATTTGAAAAATAGATTGTCGTTTTGTTTTTTTCCGCTTAGTTGCATGGTCGTGTCAATTATTATATCATGTCATGGTCAATGAACCTGTCGGTACTCTGGGAGTGTGCACCCACCGCCCAGAGAAGTTTCCTCACTCACACTCTCAGAAAGGAGGGGCAGGGGTATCAGTAAGGAGAGGAGAATCCAAATAAAAAATTATGGATGACAAAAGAGGGGAACATACAAACGATAAAGGTATGTATGAGGCTCTAACTCTCCTCTTGTTAATAGGATAATATAGGCTAATGCATTTAATAAAGTAGGCTAAAAACTGTATGTTTAAATTTTTATTATGTCTAAACAAAACTTAAATTTGGAGAGGTTTCCAATCCGATCTATAATGCCTGTGGTGCCTTTTCTGATCAGGGAAGAATCACACCGCACATTGAATGGCGTAAATGTTCTTCTTCTGTTTAATGCAGATAATGAACAAGTATATATACACACTGAAAAATAAAACTGACCTAAAACTGTCCCTGTATAGGTTAGAAGACATAGTAACCAGAGATGTGTGAACCCAGACTAAGACATTCCATGTACCTTGCAGACTCACATCGTAAAGATACTATAGACACTGAACAGACAACATAGGAATGTGTTAAGAGAACCAGTGTGAGGCCCATCTTAATACTAATAATGTATAGCACTTAGGTTATGCTGTGTTGCCTGATATGCTTTTATGCATATAGCAGCAATATTTCTTTAGCTTGCATAACATAATTTATAGTATGTAGTTTATCATAATGTGTGTAGCTTACAACAAAACAATTACAGGATAACTAGTCTAGTTGAATTGTTGTTCTAGCACTTTTTGATTTGGTTACCTTTAACTAAGGTGATGACAAAGATTTTCTATGATTGTACTGAATAGGTCCTGAACTGAGTTCAGTAAGGGGACTCTCCAGTGCTAGCTTAAAATGATAATTTAAAAGATATATATTATAAGGATATAGATATTGTAGGTATCTTATGGCTTTAATTAGCTAAGAAGTTGAATGGTTCTGGGTTCTGAGAGTTTGATAAATTGTGCACAATTGACTATTGTATTTAATTGTGTAATAAATGTATTTAGGGTTATATTTCTACATGAAATGGAGCTCTCAGAAATGTATCCAAATTTGTGCACCACTCTGGGAATATGTCTTACTCATTCAGTGAAGGTTGCTAAAGAAGAGATTTTCAATGGTGGAGATGTTGGGTTGTGGCGTGGTTTAACCAGGTCGTCATCCAATGTAGAAAGTTAGAGTTTTGTGTTACTAATAACTACTCTAACCCAGACTCTAACTTATATATATATACATTTATTTGTCCAATAAACCTACAAATATGTTCATACAGTATATCTTCACATATAATAACTAATGTAATATATATTTTTATTCAGATGACTATATATGGCCATATATCAGATTTCTGTATGGAATTCTCTGATGTATTTCGGGGTTTTGTTTGTTTTGTTTAGATTATATTAAAAGGAAATTCAGTTTCACATCCAAAATTAAAACCAAGCTGAAAAATGAGGACATACTTTTCAAAAAATCGAACTTCCCTAATTAATGTGCGAGGATATATGGAATAGGTGAATATTTGAAATAAACATTATATATTTAGCAACATTTACCTTAACTCTGCTATTTAATTTTTTTTAATACACAAATTAATATTTTAAAATGTGATGCAACAGTAAATGTGATAAAAAAAAAGAATAACAGACTGAGTAAAAAAAAAAGTAAAACTGTTTCTAGATATTACATTTGTAATGTACAATTTCTAAATTTAGCTCTTTTGCTGTAGTTGTAATATAAAGTAAATACTGCAGTTTTCAAGAATACTGCAGTTTTTGTTACATGTATAAAGATTATAAAGATGCAGTTATAATAGAACATAATTTTTATATAATTTGAACAGAGTACCACTCGGATACTCTGTTCAAATTATATAAAAATTATGTTCTATTATAACTGCATCTTTATAATCTTTATACATCTAACAAAAACTGCAGTATTCTTGAAAACTGCAGTATTGTTTGTTAGGGGATAGCAATGGCGGGCCGTGCATTTGGTACCTGGGCCTTCAGTAAGGACTTACCTGACTTAATACACCTCTTCAAAACACCACTATCACATCGCAATTATAGAACTCATCAGTACTATACAAAAACACAATATAACAACGCGTGGTATTACAGAGAGAGAGACATTTTACATATTGAGGGTGAATACCATTTTACTAAAGCAAGAAACCCAGTTAAGACAACTCTAAACCTCTACACTACAACCGCAACTGTGCAACCGACATCATCTGGAGCAGCTCAGAATCAATATTTGTCTAATAACATATCCAAAACATAAACATTTAAATAAAATACAACCTACTCACCAGAGATGCATACTAATAATTTGCACCGCTCCTCAGAGGCTGCAATCCAGTGGTACCGCTTGTATTCACTGGTCTGGAAGTGGCAAACAAACACTTTCCCATGCTGAGACAAGCTAGGGTAATATTATTATTATGATTATTATTATTATTATTATTATTATTATATATTACTTATAATATATATTACTCATGGAAATACGTGATGAGACACGTGACAATCTACATGGAGCTGTTTATGTACTCAGACTAATTATGTGGCAACACTAAAAACGGCTAAATAAATCCTTGCAATTTGAGTAATATAGTAAGTGATAGCTTACAACTTACAAAAAAATTACAAAACAACCCATTTAAAAATTGTTAAACAAATCCCCTATTGATGATTAGTTTATTATTATTATTATTATTATTATTATTATTATTATTATTATCCAGGACGAGATTTTACAATTATTTATTTATTAAATATGTCATTTTAATGGGTGAGCAGCTGCTATTTTGAGTGTTTCCACAAGTTCAGGTGATGCTAGTTATACGTGTCAGAAAATTCAGTTTACATGTTGTAATTACGAGTTCTACGATGACTTGAACGCTTTTTACTTTGAAACTTTAAGTCGTAATGACATTGCATGAAAACACCTATAGTCTAGGTGGCCAAGGCTACTTGTGGGGGTGGTTGGGGGTGGGCAGATTTCAACAGCCAGAATCCCGTACTGTTGACAGTGACAGAAGGCGAACTAAGTTTAATCAACCAACATTTAATTAATTTCTATCTTTTCCCACGAAACTAAAGAATCGTTACCCGAATTATTAGTTTTAGCAAAACTTCTGGTGCTATCGCACATCCCTTCTAGATGCAGAGAAGGAGCAGTTTACACTGCACAAGCTCATGTTTCTTTGACGTCACTCCATAAACCGAGACTCAGGTCAGCGAATAGAGATTTCAAGTTGTGGGGTGTTTTTTTGTTTTGTTTTGTTTTGTTTTGGTTGTTGTTTTTATTGGTTGTAGGTGGGAAAATATATATGAAAAAAATTAGACTAATCTATTAAATAAAAAATGTGTCTGTTCTTATATACCCAGTATTACGCCACATTGCTTCCAAGTTGCGCTCCATTCTCCAATCCAGTAGGTGGCGGAATGTGCACCTTAAAGCTGGTTTGCCAAACGCTATTCAAACAACAGAAGAAGAGGAAGAAGAAGAAGAAAAAAAGAAGAAGAAGAAACATGCTTAGCATAGATGTGCAGAACTTTGGCTAAGCGTGCCTGTTTTTGATATATTTTAGCTCGCTGCGGTTGTTCGAAATGAGTCTATCGTTAAGGTAATTATAGTTTCCTAGCTGGCCGGAAAAGAAGAAACTATTAGATAGAAGTAACCATATTTTTAATCGTTTATCAAATCGTTTTAAACCGGAAAGATTTCTGCTATACGCTTAAAACCAATTTCTGAAGTTGTGATCGAATGTTAAACCTATAAGCTTGGTTGAAATAGTCTATCAGAGATGAGTATAAGGCCATATCATGGTAAACGACATATCTAGCTAGCTTTTATCTGAAGCGTTGATTGGTGTCAAATTAACAAGTTTTCCTCGTTAACTTCAGGGCCGAGCTATCTGCTGACAAGAATAAAAGAAAGAATAGAGAACTAACCGATGAACAGAAAGATGAGATTAAAGAAGCATTTGAACTCTTTGACACCGATAAGGATAAAGAAATAGACTATCATGAACTGAAGGTAATAATTTCAAGCTTTAAATAAAGCATTATCAAATATTGTGTTGGTGCATTCAGGGGGTTAAATTGTGGCTTTGTTTATGGGAAAATGTAAATTGTGTTTCGCTTAATTTGGTATATTTTTACATTTAGTGGGGAAGTGTAGCATTCCCTTTTGTTTTATTTAGATGCTACCATGACGTTACCATGCTATGACGATGATTACCATGATATATGTGTGGGTCAGAAATGCCTTTTTATAATAACATATAATAGGCACTGAGCTCGTTTTCCCTTGCAAGTAATATTTCTGTGGTGTCTTTTTAAAACACCAGCTCTGGCTGCTGTTTGCTGTTATAATATTTAAGAAACTGGTGATTGGGTCATTATTGCAGTGATTTCAGTAGCAATATTTTTTTTTTTTAAAACAACCCTGTCAAAAGATGTATATTGGAAAATATGTTATTGTGTTTAAAAAGGGTAAAATATTGTGGACTGTAACTGCAGTGTTATTCCATAAATGCATTTTTTTTTTTCTCCCCTGACGGCACAATCTCATTCAAGGGCAACAATGCTAAGATTAAATAGGCTCAAATTGTGAAAGAGTGATTTAGGCAGTCCAAGAAATCATTTCGCACAGTAATTGGCGACTCTGACACCACACATGTTCTTGACTTTAACTTCCATTGAAAGTTTTTTGATGTGCTGGAGAAGAGTGTGCACATAAATATTAGTGTGCAACCCATTTCTTGGCCTGGCATTGTATGTTGTCTATACTACTTAGAGAACTTGAGTTCTCTCAGGAGCATACAATTCCATGCTTAATTCCTTGGCTTTTTTTTGTTGTTTTTTTTGTATACTGTTTCCCTTTATTGTAAAACAATTCTTGCAGAGATGTATAATTAAGTAAATATTTTTGAACAAAATATTTATAATGAAGGTGAAAAGATTATTATTTATGTGGTAATTTGGAAAATTCCAAAATGATCTCTCTCTCACTCTCTCACTCTCTCTCACTCTCACTCTTTCTCTTGTTCACTGGCTGATTCGCTGCTGTTTGTGTAGGTGGCAATGAGAGCTCTTGGTTTTGAGGTGAAGAAAGTTGATGTAATGACTATCTTAAAAGACTTTGACCGTGGAGGCACTGGAAAAATAACTTATGAAATTTTCAAAGAAGTTGGTAAGTAAAATATTTCCTGTTTTTATATGGAAATGTAAAAATAACTGGAGATTATTTTTTCAACTAATGAACATTTTATTAATTGATTCATGTGTTGACATTAAATTTTAAAATCTAAAAGGCATATACTAAACACAGAAAATATTGACATTTTAATTACTAAATAATGTCATACAGATTATTGTTTTTCCATCTCCAGTGAAATGACTTTTAATGCCTCTAAAATATGCAACCACTTTTTTTTTTTAATCTATTGTATTGGTCAATTTTATTTTATTTAATTCTGACCATTAGAAACATATTGAGACTTTCATAATAAAACAGGTCAGAATTTCTTTTTTTCATTTGCATTATGCTTACCATATACACATTGCAGATTATAAGATTTGTATGTCATGTAGACATTTATAGCGGAAACAAAGATGCAGTAAAATTAAAAATGGCAGCTCAAAAAGACTGTGTATAAACCAAGAACTGTCAGAGATCATTTGGATGTGTATATTCTTTTCTTTTAGTGACTGATCGGATTTTGGATCGAGACCCAAAAGAAGAGGTTCTGAAGGCATTTAGGCTGTTTGATGATGATGACTCTGGGAAAATCAGCCTGAAGAACCTGCGGCGTGTCGCCAGAGAGCTTGGAGAAGACATGAGTGATGAAGAGCTGAGGGCTATGATTGATGAGTTTGACACTGATGGAGATGGAGAGAGTAAGTATATACAATGACTAAACCATACATTTTTGTCTTTAATATTGAAAAGAAATTCTCACTATTTACCTATGAAAGTTGAGCATTATTCAAGACATAAGTCTAGCCTATTACTATGTGTTGCTATTACTTACACCAATTCATTGTACAAATGTCATTCCTAGGGTGCTTTCATGCCTTCCTTGTTTTGGTATAAATAAATTTTTTTTATTTTTTATAAATTATAGTCTATTGTCTCCCTCATGAATGGACTACAGAATAATGACAATTGTATTATTATTATTATTATTATGGAACTTTTTACAATTAACATTTGACTAATCTTTATTATAATTTCATTCAATTTAATTTTTTTTTTCTTTCCAGTTGGTCAAGAGGAGTTCCTTTCTATTATGACCGGAGACCCCTGAATTGTACAGCATGAAAAAACTCACCTAATATACAATGGCATATTGACCACAGCAATAATATGGTGGTCAATATTATATTCACTATTGTGTAAACCATGCAAAGCCTCAATTTGCATTTGCACTAGTGGGAAACTAGATTACTCTTTTAAAAGATATTATTATAATATTAAATTTTATACATTCTTAAGCATTGAGTAATGTGACTATAATTCACTGATTAGGTACTGATGAATAATAACTGCATAATTAAAAATAATTTCTGTAGTTTGGTACATTGCTATTCAAGTTAAATAACTAACATGCATATACACATCTACTTATAAAGGAGAGACTATATAGAAATATATAGGGCAAACTTGGTTTTTACCTTTTAGGCTAAGTGGGTGATGATGGTTTAAAACAAAGACACATGAAATTAGAAAGAGAAGATCAGGGTAATAGTGTGGTTCCCTGAGACCTCTCTACATGAGATGCGAACTAGTAATCCCTCTGCCTCCACAGACTTGCACTTGTATGCAGGGTATTCCCTAGGTATTGCTTTAGCCAATCACATGATGTAAAATGAAAGCAGGATTACAACTTGATGCACATCCGATTATTAAATGGTTTGAATTATTTTCCTCAAAGAACCTGGTCTCAGGTGTTTTTATATTAATTGATGTTCGTGCGTGTGTGTGTGTGTATGTGTGTGTGTGTGTGTATATATATATATATATATATATCACATGGTATATCACAAAAGTGAGTACACCCTAAGTGAGCATGTTAAAACTGTGTCCAAAATGTCAATATTTTGTGTGAGCACTATTGTTATCTAGCACTGTTTTAATATTGCTGGGCATGGAATTCACCAAAGCTGCACAGGTTGTTGCTGGGTGCCTCTTCCAAGCCTCCATAATGACATCATGGAGCTGCTGGATGTTGGACAGATGGCCCTTCTCCACCTTCTGCTTAGGGATCATCCACAGGTTCACAGGAGACATACCGCAGCTTAATCAGCAAGGCAGTTGTCATCTTGGCAGCATGTTTGGGGTCGTAACGTTGGAAAACTGCCGTTTGGCCAAGTTTCTGAAGGGAGGGTGTGCTGTTCTGCTTCAGAATATCACATTGAATGGAATCAATGTTTTCCACAATGAACAGCAAATCTCTCTTACCACCAAAACTCATGCAGCCCCAGACTATGATTTTGCCACCACCATGCTGGACTGTAGGGAAAACACATTCTTCTTGGTACTCCACACCAGGGTATTTATTTTGGTATCAGACCACAGTACATGGTTCCAGTAATTCATACTCTTGGACAGGTTGTTTTCAGCAAAATGTTTTTCGGCTTTCTTCAAAGAGGCTTCCTTCTGGGGCCATGCAAACCGACTTGTTGCAGTGTGCAAATTGCAAACTTTAAAGCAATGCTGGAATTTTCTACATGGACCTGAACATTTTATAATTTTAAAATTATTATTTGTACAGATCATTTGAATTTACATAATGTAAGCCTAGTAATCAACAGATTAAAGACGGTATAGTATAACAAATAAAAGCCTTTTAATTATATGTTGGATCTTTTCACTGCTGAGAGATATTTACTTGAGTGATTGAGTTAGTGAAGATCATTATGAGTAGAGGTTCCTGTTACAGGGGTTGCACAGTTTGCCTGGCATAGTGGCCTACTTATTATTATTATTATTATTATTATTAATATTATTTTATTATTATATCTATGTAGCTTAACTAGACGCTAGGGGGCCTCAAATCACTACCTTTTAATAATTATAATGAATGAATGAATGAATGAATTGTTTACTATAATATATATTGTCTTAAGATCCTGGTTTAAACTCCGAATGGCCTGCGGGAAGAAGCTCTTCCTCATTCTCTCTGTGTTCGCTTTCAGGGAGTGGAAGCGTTTCCCTGAACGCAACAAAGAAAAGAGTCCATTGTTAGGATGGCTGAGGTCCTTCAGAATCTTCCTAGCTCTGGTCCGGCACCGCGTGCTGTAGATGTCCTGCAGGTTTGGGAGCTCGGTGTGGATGGTACGTTCAGCTGAACTCACCACCCTCTGGAGGGCTCGTTTGTCCTGCATGGTGCTGTTCCAGGAACCAGGAAGTGATGCTACCTGTCAGAACGCTCTTAATGGTACATGTGTAAAAAGTCTTTAGCACCTGAGAGGGTAGTTTAAAGTCCCTTAAACGTCTCAGGTGGTTCAGACACTGCCGGCCCTTCTTCACCAGGGTGTTGGTGTGACAGGACCAAGAAAAGTCCTGTGTGATGTGAACACCTAGGTACCGGAAACTGTCCACTCTCTTCACTGGGGTCCCATTGATGTTTAGCAGTTGGTATGACCGCCCCTGCTTCGTGCTGAAGTCCATGATCAACTTCTTAGTCTTGCTGACGTTCAGGAGAAGGTTGTTCTCCTTGCACCATCTCTCCAGGTTTTTAACCTCCTGTAGGTAGGCTGTCTCATCGTTGTTGGAGATCAGGCCCACCACAACAGTGTCGTCAGCAAACTTAATGATGGTGGTGGAGTTGGAAGTGGCCACCCAGTCGTATGTGTACAGTGAGTACAGCAGGGGGCTCAGAACACAACCCTGGGGAGCTCCAGTGCTGAGGGTAAGGGTGGATGAAGTGTGTTTTCCCACCCGTACGGCTTGTGGTCTGTCTGTCAGGAAGATAGAGATCCATTGGCACAGCGGCAGGCTGAGTCCCAGGACCTCCAATATAGAGGTGAGTGTAGAGGGAATTATGGTGTTAAATGCTGAACTGTAGTCTACAAACAGCATTTTTATATAATTCCCTTTTCTGTGGTCTAGGTGGCTCATTGTAGTGTGGAGGAGATGAGCAATGGCGTCCTCAGTGGAACGGTTCTGGCAGTATGTGAACTGTAGTGGGTCCAGTGTGTCTGGTAGTGATGCAGTGATGAAGTCTCTGACCAGTCTTTCAAAGCACTTCATCACTACTGAGGTCAGGGCTACAGGGCGGTAGTCGTTAAGGCAGGCGGGATGGGGTTTCTATGGGACAGGAACAATGGTGGACTGTTTGAAACATGAGGGGACAACAGATTGTTCCAGTGAGAGGTTAAATATCTCAGTGAACACCGGTGCTAGCTGCTCAGCGCAGGCTTTCAGAACCCGACCTGTCCCACCAGTGGTTGTTCACCATCAGACACACTCCACCTCCTCTTGACTTTCCCGACAGCATTGTTCTGTTCATGCGGTAAACCGAGAAAAACTCGGCTTGCTGGATGGCGTGAAATGTCAATATTTTTTATTTTCACTGCAGGCCGATTTCAGCCCACCAACCGATTTCCTGTCATTGTATTTTTCAATCCACTGGTGTATAATGTCCTGGCTCTCACTCACCACGGATGTAGACTAGTTTACGAAGCTAAGAATGAGCAGGGCAGAAAGCAACAAGTAGTAAAGCTAACGTGGATGAGACAGTGATGTATACATGACTGAGAACAAAGACATTCCTGATCACCTGATTGTCATTATCATGCTTGTGTTCTATATGTGGATTTTCAGCCTGGACACATTCATTAGATAACATTTTTAATTCGTTTTGGATTAATATATATATTAGGCGGTCAAAATTCTAACGCAAATAATTTTAAACGGCACTAAATTTCATTACATTTCTGTTTTACCATTTTTCAAAAAAATATAAATACATAAATATATAACTAAATATAAAAGTTAAAACCCTAAGCACAACATACATTTATTCACAACGTCCTTTCTTTACTTAGATATAAAATAAATAAATAAACTCCACCGAAAAATATTTTTAATCAGTAAACTGTAAATATTTATGCGCCAAATCTCAAATCAAACGCCAAGCCCTCTGGGAAGCGTTTTGTAAGGTTTTTCCCTCATAATGGCAAAATGAACTTAAATTACTAACTTTTTTGATCGTACAGATAAGAACAATACATCATTAGAATCTGTAAAATTTCTAATTTTATTTGTATACACTTATAATAACAACAAAATGCTGAGCTTTTGTAAAATAAATTAAACAGACAGTGTGCGCTCTCTGCCATGTCATCTCTCTTCACAAACACATAAATAAAACAACCTGAATCTCAGTGAACATTTGCCTCACAGACATAATAAATATATGTATAGAAAGCTCGAAATGTCTTTTACATAAACCACATTCACATCGAATAAAAATATTCTCTGATTATGTAATCAGTATGATTACATAAATCAGTATTATTTATACTATAAATCCCATAAAACCATACCATACCATAAATCGGCTTCTTGACTTAAAGAGGTGCAGTTTCTTCGATATCACCTCATTAACTGTTCGTGTGGAAACATAGCAAAGGTTCCGTTTGGTGTCCTGATGATTTACATAATTTAAACCATCATTATTACTTTAAAACATTTACAAGAATTTTTTTGTCTTCATGCTCTATGTTGCATCCATATTTCTCAATGTCCATGTTGCTTAAAGTATTAAAAACAGGAAGTATTAATATATGGTACATTAAGAACATATAGAAATGTGCGATTAAGTTGCGATTAAATATTTATTTAGATTGACAGCCCTAATATGAATATGAGGTGAGGTCCAGTTACCAACGTGACACTAAAACAGGTAGAAGTAATAACTACTTTTTACTTAAGTACATGTCAGAGACAAAACTTCTTTACTTTCACTTGAGTAAAAAAGTATAATCAGTACTTCAACTTTTACCCAAGTATTTTTAAACATGAGTATCTGTACTTCTACTTAAGTAAAGGATGTGTGTACATTTGCCACCTCTGCCTACAGACCACCATCCGATGCTGTCTAGCTACACTGTTTCCTGCCAACACCTTACAGTCTCCAATCTCTTTCAGGTTGCATCTCCTGCATAGAACATAGTCCACCTGTGTGCACCTTCCTCCACTCTTATACGTTACTTTATGCTCCTAGCTCTTCTTTAAATATGTGTTCACCACTGCCATTTCCATCCTTTTAGCAAAATCTACCACCATCTGCCCGTCCACATTTCTCTCCTTAAAGCCATACCTACCCACCACCTCCTCATCACCTCTGTTCCCTTTACCTACATACCCATTTAAGTCTGCCCCAATCACCAATCGTTCATTCCTAGGTACACCATCTACCACTTCATCTAATTCACTCCATAATTTTTCCTTCTCCTCCATCTCAAAGCTGACTTGTGGAGCATAAGCACTGATGACATTTATCATCAACCCTTCAACTTCCAGCTTCATGTTCATCACCCTATCAGAAACTCTCTTCACCTCCCCTACACTCTTACTGTACTCTTCCTTCAGGATCACCCCTACACCATTTCTTTTTCCATCCACACCATGATAGAACAGAGTAAACCCACCTCCAATGTTCCTGGCCTTACTCCCTTTCCACTTGGTCTCCTGAATACACAGCATATCTACCTTTCTCCTCTACATCATATCAGCTACCTCTCTCCCTCTACCAGCCATAGTACCATCATTTGAAGTGCCAACCCGAACCTCCACTCTTCTACACTTCTCCTTTCCCTGCCGTCTTTGTAGACGTCTTCCTCCTCTCCTTCTCCTCCTTCGGCCAACAGTAGCCTAATGTCCACCGGTACCCTGTAGGCTAACGATACCTGTGGCGGTTGTTGGTAACCCGGGCCGTGACCAATCTGGTATGAAATTCTTATTTGTGATCCTCATATTCGATTTGCCACGCCGGATGCCCTTCCTAACTTAACCTTCCCCATTTATCCGGGCTTGCAACCGGCACTAAGAGTGCACTGGCTTGTGCAACCATAATGGCTGGGTTACCGATTAATCAAGTCATGAAGGCTATACAGTCTGCTCCAGCTTTGGGTCTTCCAAATTATGCTAAGCCTTTTCACCTTAATCTGCACGAACGCGGTGGTACTGCTGCAGGGATTCTAGCCCAGGAACACGGTGACAGATATAGCCCTGTTGCGTATCTTTCCAAATCGTTAGACAACATAGCACCAGGGATGCCCTGGTGTTTGCATGCAGTGGCTGATGCGGCTCTGATGGTCCGGGATGCTGAGAAAATGGTGCTGTCACATCCTTTGATACTCACATCAGGTAACTAGGATGGCCGAGAAGTGCAAAACACATTAACAAATCAGAAAACAAATTCGAAAACAAAATAATAAATGCAAAGACAAATGAACAAATCCGAAAGCAAAATAACAAATGCAAAAACAAATGAACAAATCTGCAACCACATTAACCATTAACAAATCTGAAATTACAACGACAATTTAGACAAACCGGAAATAGTAGGTATAGTTTGTGAATGGAACACTTATTGATCATTGGACGAGACACCTGTCATTCAAAATATACAGGAAGTATAAAATCTTATAACCTTGTTTCTTGTACATGTGTAAAGTTTTTTGTTTACTTGAAAATATTTTTTGTTTCGATTAGTGCACCTTTAAATATTAGAAAATAACAGATGTAAACATTGCCAAACTATACCTACCTTTTCCGGTTTGTCTGAATTGTCGTTGTGCTCTCGGATTTGTTCATGTGTTTTCAGATTTGTTGCACATTAACAAATCTGAAAACACATGAACAAATCCGAAAGCACAACCTTCCTTCCTTGTCAAGTGTTTACTTCTGTTATTTTCTTATATTTAAAGGTGCACTAATCGAAATAAAATAGTTGAAAGTAAAAAGAGAACTTTACACATGTACAAGAAACAAAGTTATAAGATTTCATACCTGTATATCTTAAATGACAAATCCGAAAGCACAACCTTCCTTTCTTGTCAAGTGTTTACTTCTGTTATTTTCTTATATTTAAAGGTGCACTAATCGAAATAAAATAGTTGAAAGTAAAAAGAGAACTTTACACATGTACAAGAAACAAAGTTATAAGATTTCATACCTGTATATCTTAAATGACAGGTGTCTTGTCCAATGATCGGTAAGTGTTCCATTCGCAAACTATACCTACCTTTTCCGGTTTATCTGAATTGTCGTTGTGTTTGCGGATTTGTTAATGTATTTGCGGATTTGTTATTTAGTTTTCTGATTTGTTCATTTGTTTTCTGATTTGTTAATGTGTTTTGCACTTCTGGGCCACCGTAGGCAACAGCTATTTTACACAACCTCAACATACAACATATGACAGCACAACGTAGATCTGGATATGAAACCACCCTCTTGGCAACAGAAAACTTAACCATTAAGCCTACTTCTTAGCCACATTCAGCAGTAGTAGCGCTGCGTGATCTGCTAGACTTTACTGATTTAGATGGCTTTGACGACGCACATGATTGACTTAAACACATTGAACAAGAGACCTCTTGTAGGCCCAATCTTTTAGATATGGCCCTGGAAGCGGGGTATATGTAGATATGTAGATGGTTCATGTTCAAAACCTTCTGATGTGTATTATGTGGATATGTGGTTGTAAGATTACCTGATGAAATAGTTGAAGCTAAATCATTACCATACACATCTGCACACGCTGCAGTGTTGGTGGCACTTACAAGAGCATGTCAGTTGTCTGAAGGTAAAGTAGTGACTATATACAGTGATTCTAAGTATGGTTATGGTGTTGTGCATGATTTTGCCAAAACATGGACATGGGTGTAAATTTCATTTAACAGTAGGGGGGGACAATAAATATAAAATTTCCCAATGAGCAATTTTTGAAGGGGACACAAATAATACAGTCAAGTTGTACTTATAAAGATATGGTTTAGGTGCACTGAAAAATGATCTTATGTCCATTTTTCTTTTCTCCATCATTTTATCTAGTCTATGACACTGAAAGGCAAGGCAAGTTTATTTATACTGTAGCACATTTCATACACAATAGTAATTCAAAGTGCTTTACATAAAGAAAGTAAAACTATCATAACAAAATAATCACAACAATAAAAACATGGAATTAAACCATAGCTGGCCCTATTGTGGTCCTATACACTGGACCAGATAGGTTCCACATGTCAGCCTTAAAAAAACATAACCAGGCCACTTGATACACCCCCCTTTCAAAATAAATAGTCACAACAACGACAGTATTCTGAACAAATATTTAATTATATTAAACATTAAAACATTGAAACCTGACATATACACTTGTACAAACAACTCTATAAAATACCACCCCGTCAGTTCTGCAATTAAAATAAAGGACAAATAAAACAAGAAGTTCTTCGCTATGTTTTTGTTCATGAAGTTAAATGTAACGCTTGATTGTCCCTGTTTCTGGTCAGGAACAAGATTTACTGTACCTATAACACTTGAATATCCATGTTTATGGTCATTAACCAGTTTCACACTATGTATAACACTTGAACGTCCATGTTTCTGGTCAGGAACAAGATTTCCCCTTCGGGAATTCGAGCTGCGTCAAAACGCTATGGGAACGCCCCTGCGTGACCACGCTCTGAACCACGTGTGTAATCTGACCAATAGGCGTTGAATTCATCGGCGGGCGACGTCGCGTAAACAGGAAGCTACAAATGGCTGCGAGATGGACAAGACGCTAGCTTCTGCTCGTTCAGGTAAGCGCTGTTTCACTGTGTTTTTCTGATCGAGTGATGGCAGGCAGACAGAATTACCGTAAGTGTGTTTATCCGTGTCCGCGTTTTATTACCGGAAAGGATTCGCATGATCGGTGTGTTGTTTGCTTAGGAGTTGAGCATGCACAATCGGCTCTCGAGGGAGTCGATTGCTCGCATTGTACCCGCATGGCTATGCGCACGCTTCGCCTCCCGGAGAGCGCTCTTCGAGAAGAGCTCTATCCCTCGCAGCTCGTGGAGCTCGCAGGCCGATATAGCAGCGGGGTTGGAGTCAGATGAGTCCGCTCTAGCCTCGTCTGCTGAATCGAGCTCCTGCTCTCTCGGAGAAGCAGGCCCGATAGCTGCTTCATCTCCCGGTGCAAGCAGCGCGGCATTGCACGCTTCTCTCTCCGAGGAAGTAGAGCTGATGAATGCTAGCGAGCTTGTGGATTCCTCACAGCCTGTGCTGTACGAGGAGCTCTTCGAGGTCATGACACCAGCCGTAGCTAAGCTGGATCTAGCTTGGCCGGTGAAACAGCGCACACCCAGTAAGCTGGATGAGTGTTTTCTGCGTCCTGTGTCACTATCCTCGGCGCCGGGGCCTGCCGTTTTTTTCCCGATCTGCACACCCAGGTGTCCAGATCCTGGGAAACCCCGTACTCAGCGCGTACTTCTCATCACTCTTCGCTCTACGCGAACGTGGTTGGGACTATCAGCTATCTCTTCCCTAGCGTAGCATCATCACTGAAGGCTCCGGTATTCCCTACTAAGCCGCTATGTGCTACATCGGCCTTAGTGGGGAAGGCTTACGTGGCAGCAGGCCAGGCTGCGAATTGTCTCCACGCCATGGGTGTGTTGCAGGCATACCAGGCTGACCTGCTGCGTGATTTGGATAAGGGCCGATGATATTAAGGAGTTGTGACAAACTTTCGGACCACGAAGCACGCGGCACGGGCCGTTGGTCAGTCCCTGGTAGCCACAGAGCGGCATCTGTGGCTCACCTTGTCTGACCTCCCAGACAAGGATCGAGCTGTGCTTTTGAACGCACCGATGGCTCCTCCTGGACAGTTTGGCGAAGCTGTGATGGCGGTCGTGAACAAGTTCCAGGAGTCTAAAAAGCAGTTGGCTGTGTTTCAGCAATACCTCCCTCGCCGATCTCTAGGCCCAAAAAGGAGCAAGATGACCTGAGGGCACCCTCGCCTCCAACAAAGGGGCTGTGGTGCATAGATCCTGACAATCTATGGTCGGTAGGATGGTGTACACCTCACACTACGGTGCCCGTCCCTCCCCTGCACCACCAGGAGGCCAGGCCGTTGGCTCTGCCACAGGATGTGCTTCAGAGCAGGAGGCCAGGCCGTTGGCTCTGCCACAGGATGTGCTTCAGAGCACATCCTGTGCTCTGAAGCACATCCTGTGGCAGAGCCAACGGCCTGGCCTCCTGGTGGTGCAGGGGAGGCCAGGCCGTTGGCTCTGCCACAGGATGTGCTTCAGAGCACAGCCTCCCTCCAGCGGGCGTCTCCATTCACTTCCGCCAAAAGTCTCGGTACGGATGGGGAAGACCCGCCGCCTCTCAGATGGTGTCAACAGCCGCAGAACGCTGTTTTGGCCGTTCGGGTCATGGAGGCCGGTCTGTCAGCCCTGCCACAGGGTGTGCTTCAGGGCGCAGCTTCCCTCCCGCGGTTTGCTCCCCATCTTTCCACCCAAAGGTTTGTTGTGGGTGGGGGGGTTCCGCCGCCTCTCCCGAGGTTTTGTCAGCTTTAGGGCTCCGTCACGGCTGCTCTGAGTGGGTCAGAGGCCAGCCCCGAGGGGCTGGTTCCCCTGAGGAACTTTCTGACAGCTTGGCAGGGGCTGCCAGAAGTCTCCCGGTGGGTCCTGTGGACTATAGAGGACGGTTACATGATTCAGTTCGCGTCCTCTTCTCCCCGTTTCAACGGGATGTGTCCCACCCTAGGGGGCCTGAGCAGGCTCTGGTCCTGAAACAAGAAGTGCGCACACTCCTGGGGAAGGGGGCCATCCAGGTGGTTCCACCCTCGGTTTGAAAGTCAGGCTTTTACAGCCCGTACTTTGTCTTTCTGAAGAAGAATGGCAGGTTGCGTCCCATTGTAGATCTTCGCTCCTTGAACCGCTCTCTCAGAAGGCTCAGGTTCAGGATGCTCACCCTCAAGGAGGTCGTGACTCAGATCAGGTCCCGGGACTGGTTCGTCACAATAGATCTGAAAGACGCATACTTTAACGTTTCCATCTTTTGCTTTTGGGGGCGAAGCTTACCAATATCGGGTCCTCCCGTGTGGCCTAGCACTCTCGCCCCGCACCTTCACGAAATGCGTCGACGCAGCACTGACCCCGCTGCGGCTCCAGGGCATCCGCATTTTAAATTACATCGACGATTGATCCAAGCACCCGGGTTTCGACTAAACGCAAACAAAAGCGTGCTTTCTCCAGCACAGAGAACCACCTTTTTGGGCATGGTGTGGGACTTGACCAGGATGCAGGCACAGTTGTCGCCTGCTCGGGTCAAGGTCATCCTCACCACTGTCTGGAGAGTGAGGAAAGGCCAGCCGCTCACTGTAAAGCAGTTTCAGAGGCTGCTGAGTCTCATGGCGGCAGCGTCCAGCGTAATCCCGCTCGGCCTCCTGCACATGAGGCCCCTCCAGTGGTGGCTCTGGGTCAATGGGTTCTCCCTCAGGCGGAACCCATATCGTACTATTAAGGTCTCACGGCGTGCCCTTCGAGCCTTGGCTGTTTGGAAAGACCGTACATTTCTGTCCCGAGGCCCCGTGTTGGGGATGCTAACGACGGACGCTTCCCTCATGGGATGGGGGGAGCGGTCATGAGTGGCCACTCCGCCCAGGGTCTGTGGAGCGGCCCACGTCTCTCATGGCACATAAATTGCCTGGAGATGATGGCAGTGTTTTTGGGGTTTAAACACTTCCTCCCGGTCCTGAGAGATCGCCATGTATTGGTCTGCATGGACAATACTGCGGTGGTCTCTTACATCAACCACCAAGGGGGTCTCTGATCTCGCACCTTGTACAAGCTAGCGCGAGCGGTCCTCTTGTGGTCTAGGGACAGGCTCCTCTCTTTGAGGGCCATTTACATCCTGGGACCGTTGAATGTCAGGGGCCGAGGCCTGGGGAATGGCGTCTCCACCCCGAGGTGGTGGAGCTCATATGGCGGAGGTTCTACAGAGCCCAGGTGGATCTTTTTGCGACCCAGGAGACCTTGCACTGTCCCCTCTGGTTCTCTCTCTCTCACCCAGCCCTGTTCGGTTTGGATGCCATGGTACAGTCGTGGCCGAGGCTATGCCTGTACGCCTTTCCCCCGATCGCATTGCTCCCTGGAGTTCTGGAGAGAGTTCGCAGAGATGGAGTCCGTCTCCTTCTGGTAGCACCTCGATGGCCGGGCAAGCCATGGTTTGCAGATCTGGTGTCCCTACACGAGGGCCCTCCATGGGAAATTCCTCCCAGGGTGCGTGACCCAGAGTGCCTGTCTGGGATCTGTCAATTGTGCTGGCGGCCTTATCAGAGCCCCCCTTCGAGCCATTGGCCGAGGTGGCCCTTATGTTTCTGTCTATTAAGACCACCTTCCTCTTGGCGATTTCCTCCCTGAAGAGGATCGGGGATCTGCAGGCTCTGTCTGTGGCCCCGTCTCACCTGGAATTTGCCCCTGGCATGGCCAGTGTGTCTCTCTCTATCCGAAACCTGGGTATGTACCTAAGGTGCCTTCGGCTCCCTCACGACCTGTCATGTTACAGGCATTCTGTCCTCCTTAATTCACAGCCCCCGAACAGGAGCGACAGAACCGACTGTGTCCGGTGCGAGCACTGGACCCTTACCTCTGCAGGACGAGTCCCTGGAGGAAGTTGGAGCAGCTGCTTGTCTGCTACGGCCCTAACAGGAAAGGTTCCCCGGCCAATAAGCAGACTTTGAGCAGCTGGGAAGTGGATGCGATTGTGTCGGTTCACAAGTCCTTTGGCCTTTCCCCACCGATCGGGGTCCGAGCTCACTCCACCCGGAGTGTGGTGGCCTCTACGGCCTGGTCCGCTGAAGTGTCACTCCAAGACATCTGTGACGCTGCGGGTTGGTCCACCCTGCTGAACTTTGTCAGGTTCTATGACCTTGACCTCAGAGCCACCCCGGGCTCCTCTGTCCTACGTGCTGGTGCCGAGGCCCTCACTCTCTAGGCAGGGTCTGGTTAGTGTGGCGTGATTGGACCCTCGATCCCATAGCGTTTTGACGCAGCTCGAGTTCCCGAAGTTCACGAACAAGCTGCAGAGGTTTTAAACATCCATTCCTGAAGTCTGTTAACCAGTCGTACTCTCCTCACACACCTTGTTCTTCATTCTTTTGCTGAAAAAGCAAAAAAGCTTGATAAATAATATAAACCACTAATTAAAAACCATTAATTATAATTAAAACCACATTTGATTTCTGTGATTTTAACTCAAAATAATACTGTTTGATGTAATACCTAATGATATACTGTTTACACATGCAATCATGACTGAACAATTAATTGAAAAGTAATCAACGACATAACATGCAACATACACCACGAATGAAATTCTACTTTACAGACATTTGCTCCAACCAAATAACATCAAAATGACGGTTACAACCCTAATCTGCCTAAAACTATTTAATTTATACAATGAGTGACTTTTTTAGGAGTACTGGCATGTTAGTTTATTGTATTTACAACACCTACCAGTTAAATTAGATTAAAACTACGTTCACGTGCTACTGAAACAAGGGCACTCGTTTAAGTGCATGCTGGTTTAATTTATTAATTTTTTTGACGCCGTCCGTTTATTCATACATGTATGTTTTCACTTACCAACTCTGCTGGCTTTCTCGGGTTCAGTGCGAGTGGCTGTTTCCGAGCAAGACTGCGTCCGCCCACTTTTTCAACAGACAGTTCCTGGAGTATTTTCATTCACTTTTTTTTTTCACTTTAAAGTGTTATAAGCCTTGAATCATAACAACCAGCTACAACTTGAATTACAACATGTAAAATATTCGATCTGAAATAAAAATATTTGAAAATTTGTCATAAAGGCAACGAGACTATGTGTGTCACGGCTAACTGAATTACAATCAGTTAGCTAATAAAATTACAATCCCATTAAGCATTGCAAATTATAATTGCGCCTTTTGGCCAACTTTGCTCTGATAGGCCAATTTCCAGGTTTTTAAAATCATGATTGGTGCACGCTGGGTAAAAGTTATTCCGGTAAAAAAAGAAAATCGACCCATTTTTTGTTTTATCAAAGTCTACACCTACCCCAACCCTTAACAGTATTTTTTTTTTTTTTTTTTGCTGAAAACAAGAACAACAAATCAGTACAAAATACAAAACATCAACAGTATTGATACTTGAAAGACAACAACAAACATACAACAGTTAAAAAATAAATAAATACAAAAAAATATACAAAATAAATCAATAAATCAAAAAAGGGCCATTGTTTTACATACAAATTCCTTACACAAAAACTTTTAGTACAGTAGAAATTTTAATAGCTTATCAGTAGATATTGAAATCAAATTAATGAATGCCAGCTGTGCCAGATGAATGCCAAATCTGGGCCAAATTTGTTTGCTGACTGGGCAGTAGATTTGGACACAATGCATACAAACCCTGAGATCTCGATGATGACACATATCTCCAATATACCAGATATTGAACTAAAAATACTTCAGAGTCAGCCTACTGATGAGGTCATAAAGTATTGGGCTTCTAAACAATGTAAATCAGATTCTGCTGGTATCATTAGAGATGTAGATGGAAAAATTGCTCTGCCTAAACTAGCTTTAATAGTGTTGGTGAAGCATTACCATGGGATGTCACATATTAGCATAGCTAAAGTCATACAGGCTATAAACTCATTCATTCATTCATTCATTTTCTCCCGCTTATCCGTAATTCGGGTCGCGGGGGCAGCAGTCTAAGCAGGCCCCCGCCTTCGACTGCTGCCCAATCCTCACAGCACCGTCCCTTACGGTCCCTCCTGCAGGTGGTGAGCCCACGGGAAGGCGGCCCCACGTCATTCCGACGTCACGGACCTTGATATTTCCCTCGTATATATAAACTCATTATACTGTATTGCTGATGTAGCTAAAACAACCAAGCTAGTGTTGGATTCATGTTTGACTTGTGCCAAAACGAACATACATAGACCTGTACAACATACTGCACTTACTTTTCATGAAGCCCCTTTCCAACACCTACAAATAGATTTCACACACATGCCACCTGTAGGAAATTTGACATACCTGTTGGTTATAGTTGACAGATTCAGTAAGTGGCCAGAAGCATTTTCATGCATGACAGAGAATGCTAAAACAGTTGTAAAAATATTAACAAAAGAGATCATCTCTAGGTTTGGTATTCCTAGTGTGATTGAAAGTTCCTTCTAAAGTAACAACTTTTGGCTAAAAGCTTAGCAATTGATTATTATTTGAAAATTCCCTATCACCCACAGTCAGCTGGAATGGTAGAGAGAACAAACAGAACCATTAAGAAAAGTGTTACTAAAGCCTGCATTGACGAAGGCCGAAATTGAACTGTTGATCTCCCGGGAGTACTCACAAAAATGAGAATGACCATATCTTCAACAAAAACTAATCTTTTGAATGTTTAATGTTCAAGCCTTTCCCGACCCAAGGGTTCTTCCTTAGGTAAACTGGAAGTGATTGTGGATGACTACGTTTCTGCCGTGGTTGAAAAGTTGAATTCAATCTGTGCTGATGTCTCACTAACTCTTCCTCTGCCCACAGATAAGCCAACACACCCTTTTGTGCCTAATCAGCAGGTCCTGATACGAAGCCTGAAGCATACCAAGGTCGGTGAGTAGAAGTATGCGGGTCCAGCGACTGTTCTAGCTGTAACCAGAACTGTAGTTCTGACTGATTATCAGCCACAGTGGATTCACACATGCGGAATCAAAGTAGAATAATCTGGGCATTATTTGGTCTAATGGCCTAAGAAGCCTACCTAAGTGGGTACTCAGGGATGAATCATTTGGGAGCCCATCCTTTCTTTATAGTAGAAAGGGGGTCACCTCTGGGGTGAAGATCTACTGTAACATACTCAACTGTTTTGTTTAGCTTACTCTGATACCTGCTCTAGGTCTAAATTCTATAACAATATGTGCATGGTTGTAATTACACTCCGAAATTTCCTTATTCTCTTTGAACACATCATTCAGAGAGGGGAAACTGTTATGTATATACCTGATAATACTGCTTATAGACATATTGTACAAGCACTGAGAAACATTAGTCTCATGATGTCTTGGAGAATGTGAAATAAGTGCTAAGCAAAGTTTTATTGAGAAGATTAAGAATTTATTTCTAAGCGATTTATTAGTTGAACACATTACTTTGTTTTAGGATTGACTGATGATTAATTCTTGCATGTTGAATTGTTGCGATTGTACTTTGTATGTTGCCATGTTTGATGATGGTAAGACAGGCCATAAAGTTCTCGATTGGAGTGGTAATAATAAAGGATTATATGCATGTAGGGATGAAATGAAATCTGTTGTTTTTTTCGTTTTGTCTTTATCTTTAGCAGTTTATGTCACCGATCCTGTTCCCATGAAGAACATCCTATGTTATAGTGTGAGACGCTAAATCATAAATGATTAAAGTGCCCATTGTTAGTGTTAAGATGGTTCTCACACTAGTTCTCTAAACACATATCTTTGTTGTTTGTTCAGTGTCTATAGGGTCTTTCCCGATGTGAGTATGTAAGGTATACAGGAAGTATTTATCTGGGCTCACACATCTCTGGCTATTATGTCTTTTTACCCAATCAGGAACAGTTTAAGGTCAGGTTTTTTCCAGTGTGTATATATATATAATTGTCTGTTATCTGCATTAAACTGAACATATGCACCATGCTGTGTGCTGTGTGATTGTTCCCTGATCAGAAAAGGCACCACAGGCATTGTAGATCCCATGGAAAACCTCTCCAAGAATTAAGTTTTGTTTGGGCATGATACAAATCTAACACTACCTTTACACTTGACCATTCATATCAATAACTACTCTAAACCCTTGTCCCACTATATTTGTCCAAACAACTTGCAACAATAAATTTGTATTGTTCCTACACTCCTCTAGGCCTAGCCAACCTGTGTATTTTATATATACAGTGGGTACGGAAAGTATTCAGACCCCCTTAAATTTTTCACTCTTTGTTATATTGCAGCCATTTGCTAAAATCATTTAAGTTCATTCTTCTTCCTCATGAATGTACACACAGCTCCCCATATTGACAGAAAAACACAGAATTGTTGACATTGTTGCAGATTTATTAAAAAAGAAAAACTGAAATATCACATGGTCCTAAGTATTCAGACCCTTTGCTGTGACACTCATATATTTAACTTAGGTGCTTTCCATTTCTTCTGATCATCCTTGAGATGGTTCTACACCTTCATTTGAGTCCAGCTGTGTTTGATTATACTGATTGGACTTGATTAGGAAAGCCACACGCCTGTCTATATAAGACCTTCCAGATCACAATGCATGTCAGAGCAAATGAGAATCATGAGGTCAAAGAAACTGCCTGAAGAGCTCAGAGACAGAATTGTGGCAAGGCACAGATCTGGCCACGGTTACAAAAAGATTTCTGCTGCACTTAAGGTTCCTAAGAGCACAGTGGCCTCCATAATCCTTAAATGGAAGACGTTTGGGACGACCAGAACCCTTCCTAGAGCTGGCCGTCTGGCCAAACTGAGCTATCGGGGAAGAAGAGCCTTGGTAAAAGAGGTAAAGAAGAACCCAAAGATCACTGTGGCTGAGCTCCAGAGATGCAGTCAGGAGATGGGAGAAAGTTGTAGAAAGTCAACCATCACTGCAGCCCTCCACCAGTCGGGGCTTTATGGCAGTGTGGCCCGACGGAAGCCTCTCCTCAGTGTAAGACACATGAAAGCCCGCATGGAGTTTGCTAAAAAACACCTGAAGGACTCCAAGATGGTGAGAAATAAGATTCTCTGGTCTGATGAGACCAAAATAGAACTTTTTGGCCTTAATTCTAAGCGGTATGTGTGGAGAAAACCAGGCACTGCTCATCACCTGTCCAATACAGTCCCAACAGTGAAGCATGGTGGTGGCAGCATCATGCTGTGGGGGTGTTTTTCAGCTGCAGGGACAGGACGACTGGTTGCAATCGAGGGAAAGATGAATGCGGCCAAGTACAGGGATATCCTGGACAAAAACCTTCTCCAGAGTGCTCTGGACCTCAGACTGGGCCGAAGGTTTACCTTCCAACAAGACAATGACCCTAAGCACACAGCTAAAATAACGAAGGAGTGGCTTCACAACAACTCCGTGACTGTTCTTGAATGGCCCAGCCAGAGCCCTGACTTAAACCCAATTGAGCATCTCTGGAGAGACCTAAAAATGGCTGTCCACCAACGTTTACCATCCAACCTGACAAAACTGGAGAGGATCTGCAAGGAGGAATGGCAGAGGATCCCCAAATCCAGGTGTGAAAGACTTGTTGCATCTTTCCCAAAAAGACTCCTGGCTGTATTAGATCAAAAGGGGGCTTCTACTAAATACTGAGCAAAGGGTCTGAATACTTAGGACCATGTGATATTTCATTTTTTCTTTTTTAATAAATCTGCAACAATGTCAACAATTCTGTGTTTTTCTGTCAGTATGGGGTGCTATGTGTACATTCATGAAGAAGAAGAATGAACCTAAATGATTTTAGCAAATGTCTGCAATATAACAAAGAGTGAATACTTTCCGTACCCACTGTGTATGTATATATATATATATATATATATATATATATATATATATATATATAGATAGATAGATAGATAGATAGATAGATAGATAGATAGATAGATAGATAGATAGATAGATAGATAGATAGATAGATAGACACATATACATACAGTGGTGTGAAAGTGTTTACCCCTTCCTGATTTCTTTTCTTTTTTTTTTTTTTGCATGTTTGTCACACTTCAGATGTTTCAGATCATCAAACTAATTTAAATATTAGTAAACGATAACACAAGTGAACACAACATGCAGTTTTTAAATGAAGGTTTTTATTATTGAGGGACAACAAAATCCAAAACTAAATGGCCCTGTGTAAAAAGTGTTTGCCCCCCTGTTTATCACACCTGAGTTCAATTTCTCTAGCCATACCCAGGCCTGATTACTGCAACATCTGTTCGCAATCAGGAAATCTCTTAAATAGGACCTGCCTGACAAAGTGAAGTAGAGCAAAAGATCATCAAAAGCTAGACATCATGCTGAGATCCAAAGAAATTCAGAAACAAATGAGAGAAAGTAATTGCTCTATCAGTCTGGAAAATGGTATAAAGCCATTTCTAAAGCTTTGGGACTCCAGCAAACCACAATGAGAGCCATTATTCACAAATAGCAAAACCATGAAACAGTGGAGAACCTTCCAAGGAGTAGCCAGGCCGACCAAAATTACCCAAAGGGCACAGCAATGACTCATTCAAGAGGTCACAAAAGACCCCACAACAACATCCAAAGAACTGCAGGCCTCACTTGCCTCAGTTAAAGTCAGTGTTCATGACTCCACCATAAGAAAGAGACTGGGCAAAAGTGGTCTGCATGGCAGAGTTCCAAGACGAAACCACTGCTGAGCAAAAATAACATAAAGGCTTGTCTCACTTTTGCCAGAAAACATCTTGATGATCCTCAAGACTTTGGGAAAATACTCTGTGGACTGACGAGACAAAAGTTGACCTTTTTTGGAAGGTGTGTGTCCCATTACGTCTGGCCTAAAAGTAACACCGCATTTCAGAAAAAGAACATCATACCAACAGTAAAATATGGTAGTGGTAGTGTGATGGTCTGGGGCTGTTTTGCTGCTTCAGGACCTGGAAGATTGCTGTGATAAATGGAACCATGAATTTAGCTGTTCACCAAAAAATCCTGAAGGAGAATGTCCGGCCATCTGTTTGTGACCTCGAACTGAAGCGAACTTTGGTTCTTCAGCAGGACAATGATCCAAAACACACCAGCAAGTCCACCTCTGAATGTCTGAAGAAAAACAAAAGGAAGACTTTGGAGTGGCCTAGTCAAAATCCTGACCTGAATCCTAATGAGATGCTGTGGCATGACCTTAGAAAGGCAGTTCATGCTCGAAAACCCTCCAATGTGGCTGAATTACAACAATTCTTTATTGATGAATGGACCAAAATTCCTCCACAACGCTGTAACAGACTCATTGCAAGTTATCGCAAACGCTTGATTGCAGTTGTTGCTGCTAAGGATAGCCCAACAAGTTATTAGGTTTATATATATATATATATATATATATATATATATATATTAGTGCATCAGGAAAGTATCCACAGTGCTTCACTTTTTACACATTTTGTTATGTTACAGCCTTATGGAATGCTGCAAAGATGTTTGTTCTTCTGGAAGGGTCTCCTCTCTCCACAGAGAAATGCTGGAGCTCTTTCAGAGTGACCATTGGGTTCTTGTTCACCTCCCTAACTAAGGCCCTTCTCCCCCAATTGCACAGTTTGGCTGGGTAGCTCGCTCTAGTAAGAGTCCTGGTGGTTCCAAACTTTTTCCATTTACAGATGATGAAGGCCACTGTGCTCATTGGGACCTTGGTACAATGCTGCAGAAATGTTTCTGTTCACTCAAAACAATCCTGTCTCGGCGGTCTACAGACAATTCCTTGGACTTCATGGCTTGGTTTGTGCAATAACATGCACTGTTAATTGTGGGACTTTTTATAGACAGGTGTGTGCCTTTCCAAATCATGTCAAATCAACTAAATGTATAACAGGTGGGCTCCAGTCAAGTTGTAAAACCATCTCAAGGATGATCAGTGGAAGCAGGATGCACCTGAGCTCAATTTTGAGTGCCATGGCAAAGGCTGTGAATACGTAAATGTGATTCTTTCAATTATTATAACTCCTTGCATGTTGTCATTATGGGGTATGGAAAGGAAAATAGGAAAATCATGAATTTAATTTATTTTGGAATAAGGCTGTAGCATAAGAAAATGTGGAAAACGTAAAGCATTGTGAATACTTTCCATATGCACTGTATCCAATATTTTTTTTATCAGTGTAAAGGGTCAGCATGGCTGGTAAAATATGCCTCATGTTGGCAGCATAGAACTCATACATTTATTCAGTTCTATTTTATACTTCTCTAATGAAATATGTATTGTTCTCTTTACAAATCCCCATATTGGGTATTTTCAGTCAGGGATACCCTAACTGGAAGTAAGGAAGGAACCCTGATAATGCGGTTTATGGTGATGGTCAGTGATTAAGATGCAGATCTCAGTCTTAATCTAAGATCTAGATTCTAGGTTCTGCTGGCTAACAAACTGCATTTGCTGTGATGTCAATCAAAATTCAGTGTGCAGCAAAAACTTGGTTTTAATTCATCAATGTTTGTAAAGAATATAGTATAGGAACATACCAAGGTAGCATTTCCTATGAATTAACAAACTATTAATAATGTAGAAAAGAGGAATGTTGCATGCATACTCCTTCAATTATCAGGGAGAATTTGTGCCAAATAATGGAAGACAATCTGCTATACACATTCCAATCTATGTGGGATGGCAGTGGGTAAGATGGTAGAAAAGATATTATAGCATTTAAGAGGTGGGAGTGAATAGAACACTTTAATAAATTTCAGTGTTAAAAATATTAGTCATTTTCCCAAAGTCTTTGGGCTGGTCGAAATCTAGAATTTGTGTTTGCATTATTTTTCTTTAGCCATTCTAATCCACCTGCCAAACCTGCATGGTCTGGAATAGTAATACTAATTAGTTGTTGGCTTATTGTGCTTGGATGATCTTCTTGTCTCCATTCTTGCAATCTGCCAACAACAATTAACATGATACTTCAAAAAGATAAACCCGATGGCTGTTTCAAAATATTTTTTTTTATTGCAACTGCTTAACATATACTCTACTGCCAAAAGTACAACAGACTCCAACACCATCACACTCAACACTGGTGTACCACAGGGCTGTGTGCTGAGCCCCTTCCTCTACTCCCTCTTCACCTCTGACTGCAGGCCTGTGAATGGATCAAACTCCATCATCAAGTTTGCAGATGACACTACCGTGATTGGTCTCATCACCAACAATGATGAGACTGCCTACAGGGAGGAGATCCAGCACCTATCCACATGGTGCAATAACAATAACCTGCTCCTTAACACCTCTAAGACAACGGAGCTTATTGTGGACTTCAGGAACGAGGCAAGAGGCACACATGACACCACCCACATCAACGGGATGGCTGTTAAACGCGTCTCCAGTTTCAAGTTCCTGGGGATCCACATCTTGGCGGACTTGTCCTGGAACATCAACACCTCCAGCCTGGTCAAGAAGGCTTACCAGCGCCTCTTTTTCCTGAGGACACTTTTAAAAAATCAGCTCTCCTGGGATATCCTGGTGAACCGCTGCGCAATAGAAAGCATCCTGACCAGCTGTCACAGTCTGGTATGGGAGCTGCTCTGTTGCAGAGCGTAAGGCACTGCAGCGGGTGGTGAAAACTGCCCAGCGAATCACAGGGACTTCACTCCCATCCATAGAGGACATCCAAAAGAATCGATGTCTGTCGAGCTTGCGGCATTCTTAAGGACTCCTCCCATAGACTGTTTACTCTTCTGCCCTCCGGCAGGCGTTACAGGTGCCTCCGGACCAGGACCAGCAGACTAAAGAACAGCTTTTTTCCTAGAGCTGTCTCTTTAGTGAACTCTGACACTCACTGATACACTACCACATTTCCCCCCACACCTCACACTTTGTCACTTTGCTAATGGACTCTCTGGACAAAAACTTAAGCTCACCAAGACATTCTCTCTGAACATTCTCAGTCAGATAACAGACAAGTATATATACACACACTGGAAAAAAACCTGACCTTAAACTGTTCCTGATTGGGTAAAAAGACATTTAACTATGTAAATTCATGTAAAAACTATATATCCTGCACTTGCTGTTATTGCACTCTGGTTAGACCCAAACGGCATTTCGTTGGCTTGTACTTGTACATGTATAATGACATTAAAGTTGAATCTAATCTAATCTAAAATTTAATTCAGGTGTTCCAAACACTTCCATGGTAACAGGTGTATAAAATCAAGCACCTGGGCATGCAGACGGCATCTATAAACATTTGTGAAAGATTGGGTCGCTCCCAAGAGCTCAGTGAATTCCAGCATGGTACCATGATAGGATGCCACCTGTGCAATAAGTCCAGCTGTGAATTGTACTCACTACTTAATATTCCGCAGTTAGTTGTATTATAACAAAGTGGAAGCCACTGGGAATGACAGCACTCAGCTACGAAGTGGTAGGCCAAGTAAAATCAGAGCAGGGTCAGCGGCTGCTGAGATGCATAGTGCACAGAGGTCGGCAAACTTCTGCAGAGTGAATAGCTACAGACCTCCAAACTTCATGTGGCCTTTAGATTAGCTCAATAACAGTCCATAGAGAGCTTCATGGAATGGGTTTCCATGGTCGAGCAGCTGCATTGAAGTCCTACATTAGCAAGTGCAATGCAAAGCATTGGATGCAGTTGTGTAAACCAGGCTGAGGAGTGACAAATCACACTTCACTGTCTGGAAATCCAATGGACGAGTCTGGGTTTGGCAGTGGACAGAACGGTACTTGTCTGACTGCATTGTGCCAAATGTAAAGTTTGGTGGAGAAGGGATTATGATGTTGGGTTGTTTTTTAGGGGTTGGGTTTGGCCCCTTAATTCCGGTGAAAGAAACTCTTAATGCTGCAGCATACTAAGACATTTTAGACATTTTCATGCTCCCAACTTTTTGGAAACAGTTTAGGGATAGCCCATTTCTGTTCCAACATGACTGCACAACAGTGCACAAGGTCTATAAAGACATGGATGAGTAAGTTTGGTGTGGAAGGATTTCATGAGTCCTAACCTCAACCCGATAGAAATATAGAAGAGGTAAAAGATAGAAAGGTAAAATATGTGCATTATTTTATTTTTATATCCTTCTCTCTGTATAACTTATAAATCATTTTTAATATTTATTATGTAAAAACAATCATAGAACACTAATGATTTTCAGCATGACAAACTTTTGTCCACACATCCAAACAGCAATTAGAACCCTGTTAAGAAAAAGTATTATCTATCTATCTATATACACACACACACACACACACACACACACACACACACAAACCCGATTTCAAAAAAGTTGGGACACTGTACAAATTGTGAATAAAAAAGAAATGCAATAATTTACAAATCTCATCGTCAGGGTGCAAGTGAAACAGGAGGCGGACAACAGAATACAGCTCGCTCAGGTTTAATGATGAGATTGAGGGAGAGAGATACACATGAGCACACTCACACACGCACGTACGCGCACACACACACACACACACACACACACGGCAGTCCTTAGGTGGAAAGAGTCCAAGGTGCGCTTGGGGAGAAGTGTAGCTGATCGGAGATGCGCAGGGAGGAGAAGCGCAGTCGGTACCGAATGGTAAAATTCGAATTGAACGGACAGCATAGCGTACTGCATGTAACAGGGAAACCATACAGCAGTATGTAACACATTCAATAACGAACAAGAGAGGGAGTGAGAGTGAGGAGCTTATGTAGAAGCGGGGTGGAGTGATGATGAGCCCCAGGTGTGCGTAGTTAAGACTGGAGCTCCAGAGAGAGCGGAGGCATTAATGACAACGAGCTGCAGGTGTGCCTCTGGAGTCTGATTCGCCGCCGGCGCCCAAACGTGCTTTTTTTTCAGATGCCAGCAAAATAAGCTTAAACTGCTCTGTCATATTTGATCAAACATGTCAAAGTAATACATCATTTAAATCTGTGAAGGGTCTACTTTCATAGGTGTATGCTTACTATATAAACAAAACGTTGAATTTTTTTTAAATGAATAAAATAGTCAGTCGCCTTTGTTTGCGTGATCTTCGTTTAGAAACACGTCATCAAAAAGCGCTGAAACTCGGCCAATAGCTGACACGGAAATAAAAAATATATCTTTTAGACAGCTTAAAGTATGTAGTTTTAGAATAAGTCGGTGAAATAAAAACATGTTTCCAATGAATATAAATTATGTAAAACCAAGTAGGAGCACAGATTTTTCAGATAATGAGCTGCGACCGAACACAATCACCCCCCCGCTATTCACAGGTAAAACAGTTCACACGTTGAGTCACACACACACACAACCCCGGACAGTGGCATAAAACAATGCGATTTGACACGCTACAATGGTGAGGAAGCTTTTTAGATGGTTTGGGACAGTGATAAAGAATTTACCTTTTCATCCGAAGAAGATTGCGATTCCGACAATTCAAGTTGCTATGATGAGTAAGTTATTTTGTCTTACATTCTGATCATATAAAACTAATATTGTTTGTAGACATCTCTGCCTAGCTTTTGTCAGCATTGCCTTTTAATGTTACAACAAAAATCTGCCAATATCTGCTCATTTGTAACATTAACTGTTTGTAATTGGATGCCCTAAATATTGTTGACGTTATATAAAGTTATATTTTAGCCTCAGTTTAGTTTTGGTTAGTCTCACTTATCATCCTGAAAGGCTGTTATGTAATGTTAGCTAGCAGAGATGTTCCGGAATGCTGAGGTGTAAATGCTATATGTACAATGCATGCTAACAAATATATATTGTTCAAGTGTATTCATCATCCTGAAATATATTGTTTGGCTATTTTTTAGGAATGTGGTTGCATCACCCTTGCCTTCACTGAAAACTCACACCAGGCCACGCAGGCGTCACTCCATTTTGAGTTCGAACCGAGAATCATCCTGAGTAAGTACATATTTTGTATTTTCTTAAATTATATTTAGTTTGAATCATTATTGCATTGTATGACATATGCAAACAACTTTATCAATGACAATATAATTTGCTCAGCTGTAAATGGTGATGGTGTAAATGTCTGAGATGCATTATGGTCTATGGCCCATCAACAAACATTTATCTGTCCTATTGCCCATCAACAAATAGGCCTATAGGCTATACAATGCATGCTAACAAATATATATTGTTCAAGTGTATTTATCATCCTAAAAAATATTGTATGACATATGCAAACAACTTTACCAATGATACAATTAGTGATGTGATGTGATGTGATAAGTTGCCCTCCATCATAGACTACTGGCGACAGAGCAGTATTTTCACAGTTCCCTTTCCAGCAACAATTATGTCAAGTGACAGATACAGGACAATTTCGTGGAATGTACACGAGTCAGCCAGATGCAGACAAAGAAAGTGACAGAAAGAGGGGCACATCTGAACATGACCGTCTGTTCAGAGTGAAACTGCTTATGGACACAATCCGTAAGACATGCAAAGCAATCTATCGTCCTAGAAGACATTTAGCCGTGGATGAGAGGATGGTAGCATGCAAAGCTAACATTAACTACCCTGAGCTTGTCATTGCTTGGTAAACTGTATGTCTGCCTCTAGTGGTGAAGCATGGAAATACAACTGAATAGGAATCCTTTCTTACAGTAAGCACCACAAAACACCATGGAAATGCCTGGAATGCGATGTTCACCTGTGTCTTCATTTGAACAGGAACTGCTTTCAAGAGTGGCACAGGGATTTTTGATGCACTTTTAAATAAACCACAAAGGAAACACATTCTTTCTTGTAGTACTGTACTTCTCACTGTGATCCTGGCTCAGTGATCCATTATGCGACCCATTGTCTACAAAGCTGTCAGTCACAGCATGTTGACGCCTCTTCGCATATGGCCTTTCAAAGTAGAAAGTGTCTTTTAAATTTTAAATCAATGTATTGTTTAATGTGAATGAGCAGGCAGGATGATTTTCACATGATTAAAAAACAAACAAACCCTACATTAGAAGATCTGTTCTCAAAATGTCTTGTGAAAACATGTTTATTATAGGTTTTGTGGCCTTATTTCGGTGAGGGTTTTTTTTTTTTTGCTTTTAAAAAAAACACGCATAAACCTTATTTTGTCAAAAATACAAACACATATAAGCTGTTTACATATTATGGTAGCCCAGTTTGTGCGGAATACAGTGTAATAAGTCTTTTGTATATCATATTTTTAAAACAACTAAAAAGAACCAAATGTAAGAGCATGTCAAAATCTCTCAAGGGCCCAAAACACCCTCAGACTGCAGAGGGTTAAGCCTGGAGCTCCAGGGAGAGCGGAGGCATGAAAGCCAGAAAAGGGGGCATGCAGGTGGATCCCTGACACTCATAAACTTAGCTATATTCTATTGTGAATAAACTAACATATCAAATGTTGAAAGTGAGACATTTTGAAATGTCGTGCCAAATATTGGCTCATTTTGGATTTCATGAGAGCTACACATTCCATAAAAGTTGGGACAGGTAGCAATAAGAGGCCGGAAAAGTTAAATGTACAAATAAGAAACAGCTGGAGGACCAATTTGCAAAATTATTAGGTCAATTGGCAACATGATTGGGTATAAAAAAAGAGCCTTTCAGAGTGGCAGTGTCTCTTAAAAGTCAAGATGGGCAGAGGATCACCAATTCCCCCAATGCTGCTGCAAAAAATAGTGGAGCAATATCGGAAAGGAGTTTCTTAAAGAAAAATTGCAAAGAGATTGAAGTTATCATCATCTACAGTGCATAATATCCAAAGATTCAGAGAATCTGGAACAATCTCTGTGCGTAAGGGTCAAGGCCGGAAAACCATACTGGATGCCTGTGATCTTCGGGCCCTTAGACGGCACTGCATCACATACAGAAATGCTACTGTAATGGAAATCACAGCATGGGCTCAGGAATGCTTCCAGAAAACATTGTTGGTGAACACAATCCACTGTGCCAATGTGCCATAAAACTCTATAGGTCAAAAATAAGCCATATCTAAACATGATTCAGAAGCACAGGCATTTTCACTGGGCCAAGGCTCATTTAAAATGGACTGTGGCAAAGTGGAAAACTGTTCTGTGGTCAGATGAATCAAAATTTGAAGTTCTTTTTGCAAAACTGGGACGCCATGTCATCCAGACTAAAGAAGATAAGGGCAACCCAAGTTGTTATCAGCGCTTAGTTGAGAAGCCTGCATCTCTGATGATATGGGGTACTAGAAGCTTGGGGACAACTAGAAGAATGGGACAACATATTTATTCCTAAACTTGACCAACTTGTCTCCTCAGTCCCCAGACATTTGCAGACTGTTATAAAAAGAAGAGGGGATGCCACACAGTGGTAAACATGGCCTTGTAAACATTTGATATGTCATCTATGTTGTATTCTGAATAAAATATTGAAATTTGAAACTTCCACATCATTGCATTCTGTTTTTATTCACAATTTGTACAGTGTCCAAACTTTTTTGGAATCGGGTTTGTGTATATATATAGATCTCACACACACAGTATCTAATCCCTCACATTTCAGGAAACATTTTAGTACATCTTCTAAAGGGATAATATTTAGAGTTTTGTTTCTGCTTGACAGGACCATACAAATTTCTGTATCTTGTATTAGAGCAGTTAAAGTTTTAGTATCTGCTAAAGAGACAACCTGTCCAAGAGCATGAATACTGAAATCATGTCTTGTGTTCTGATGAGACTAAGATAAACTTGTTTGGCTCAGATGCTGTCCAGCTTGTGTGGTGACACCCCACAGAAAATATTGTAAAGAAAATAATAAACATAGGCCTACAAATATGTTATATATTATACATGTTATTAGCGTAAATCTTTCTGGTTATAACATTTTTATTACAATACCAGCCTATGACAATATTATTATATTGTATTGAAATTCAAGGTTTACCTGCATCATCTAGCTTGGAGTAATCTTTATTCAGACACCAGAATGACCACTTTATGTTTAATACAGAGGTTGAGGTGTCAGATCTGATATGTCAACTACTGTAATAAAGATAAACTCAAGTCCTCAATAAGCTGGGAAGTTCCTGACCTAATAAATATGTAACCAATTACATGATTAGGACATTTGCATTTACTTTGCATTGTAAGAATGTACAGGGAGAATTTAAATTTGAAAACGTGACTTGGTAATGTTTTCTCATTAAAATCAGATAATTTCATATTAAGTTAAAAGAATATGTGGAAATAACAATATTTACTTATGACCTCAGAGAAATGTTTTTTATAGATCAGTGGATAAAATGCTGCACTAGTCAATGTCAATAGCCCTACCATCCAAATACAGTGGAGGAAAGGTGGTACAAATATTACACTGACCAGCACATCCAAATTGTAAAAAAATAATAATATATATATATATATATATATATATATATATATATATATATATATATATATATATATATATATATATATATACAATGAGGAAAATAAGTATTTGAACACCCTGCTATTTTGCTAGTTCTCCCACTCAGAAATCATGGAGGGGTCTGAAATTGTCATCGTAGGTGCATGTCCACTGTGAGAGACAATCTAAAAAAAATCCAGAAATCACAATATATGATTTTTAACTATTTATTTGTATGATACAGCTGCAAATAAGTATTTGAACACCTATCTATCAGCTAGAATTCTGACCCTCAAAGACCTGTTAGTCTGCCTTTAAAATGTCCACCTCCACTACATTTAATATCCTAAATTATATGCACCTGTTTGAGGTCGTTAGCTGCATAAAGACACCTGTCCACCCCATACAATCAGTAAGAATCCAACTACTAACATGGCCAAGACCAAAGAGCTGTCCAAAGACACTAGAGACAAAATTGTACACCTCCACAAGGCTGGAAAGGGCTACGGGGAAATTGCCAAGCAGCTTGGTGAAAAAGGTCCACTGTTGGTGCAATCATTAGAAAATGGAAGAAGCTTAACATGACTGTCAATCTCCCTCGGACTGGGGATCCATGCAAGATCTTACCTCGTGGGGTCTCAATGATCCTAAGGAAGGTGAGAAATCATCCCAGAACTACACGAGAGGAGCTGGTCAATGACCTGAGATCACCGTTTCCAAGGTTACTGTTGGTAATACACTAAGACGTCATGGTTTGAAATCATGCATGGCACGGAAGGTTCCCCTGCTTAAACCAGCACATGTCCAGTCACGTCTTAAGTTTGCCAATGACCATTTGGATGATCCAGAGGAGTCATGGGAGAAGGTCATGTGGTCAGATGAGACCAAAATAGAACTTTTGGGTCATAATTCCACTAAACGTGTTTGGAGGAAGAAGATTGATGAGTATCATCCCAAGAACACCATCCCTACTGTGAAGCATGGGGGTGGTAGCATCATGCTTTGGGGGTGTTTTTCTGCACATGGGACAGGGCGACTGCACTGTATTAAGGAGAGGATGACCGGGGCCATGTATTGCGAGATTTTGGGGAACAACCTCCTTCCCTCAGTTAGAGCATTGAATATGGGTCGAGGCTGGGTCTTCCAACATGACAATGACCCGAAGCACACAGCCAGGATAACCAAGGAGTGGCTCTGTAAGAAGCATATCAAGGTTCTGGCGTGGCCTAGCCAGTCTCCAGACCTAAACCCAATAGAGAATCTTTGGAGGGAGCTCAAACTCCGTGTTTCTCAGTGACAGGCCAGAAACCTGACTGATTTAGAGAAGATCTGTGTGGAGGAGTGAGCCAAAATCCCTCCTGCAGTGTGTGCAAACCTGGTGAAAAACTACAGGAAACGTTTGACCTCTGTAATTGCAAACAAAGGCTACTGTACCAAATATTAACATTGACTTTCTCAGGTGTTCAAATACTTATTTGCAGCTATATCATTCAAATAAATAGTTTTTAAAAAATCATACATTGTGATTTGTGGATTTTTTTTTTTTTAGATTATGTCTCTCACAGTGGACATGCACCTACGATTACAATTTCAGACCCCTCCATGATTTCTAAGTGGGAGAACTTGCAAAATAGCAGGGTGTTCAAATACTTATTTTCCTCACTGTATATATATATATATATATATATATATATATATATATATATATATATATATATATATATATATATATATACACAAAAAAATAATAAAATATTCAAAGCATGCTTGTACTGCCTGTAGACCTTTGCTTATTAAATCTTCATCATGGCATGAAACCTGTGTGACAAAGCAAGTTTGGCATCTTCATTGAACAACAAAAATATACTAAATGTCCTTTTACTTCACCTTTTACTCTCGCCTGTCAACACACAGAAAGTCTTCTCATATTGGCTCCGATTTTACCTTTATAAAACATACACAGTTTTACATAGTTCTTCATTTATATTCTCTGGCTGAGATCCCACTCCACATATTTGGGTGTTTTTTCAACTAGGTGCACTTTTATAGCCTTGTGAAGTTGAACAAAAAAAACTTGATCAAAAGTTAGGTAAAACATTCCCATAAGTTTAAATAATTTCTCTAGTTTTAAGGTCTGTTAGAGGACAAACATGGATTACAAGAGAAACTGTTAATATTTTACATTTTTTCCGACCTGCAATGAACAAATGTCATTTCCACCACATCTCAATATACAGCTGTTATTAAAAAATAGAATAACTTATGCCACTCAAGAATTGTCTAAGATCATTTTTGTAACTAGTTTTACCAGTTTTTCCACAATGTACATTAATTATATATTTGTTAATGAGATAAATTAACTGCCCTAAGGACCAAATGCTGAACTGTACACCTGTCACACTCTGAAATTTAATATTAGATTGGGTAAGAGTTTATTTGAAAATAAATAACTTGAATATTTATACTAAGTAGAGCACAATATCATAAATTGTGGATAAATATTTAATGTGTGATTTGTGATAATGTGTAACTTTTAAAATATAAAAAAAAAAAATGTGTGTGGTGATGGAAATGACAGGGTGGTGGTGGAAATGACAGGGTGTGGTGGAAATGACAATGAATGTAACATGAATGTAGAGAAACAGTAGATATATTTATTAGAAAAATACTTAAACTCATAAGTCATTAAATAAACTCAGCACTACACTAAAACAGGTGTTGTTGATGTATAAAACTGATTTGTCTCACAGATGAACGGTTACAGTGCATACAGTGCAAACTGTCACAACTGATTGCCAGGGAAAATACAAGTAATAAAAGATGCATAAAAAATTCAACAATGTGAGATAATTATGAGGTAAATGTTCTGAAATGTTCTTATTGGTCTCTTAAATAAACACTCATCTTCTGTAAAGAGTAACTGTAAAGAACACCTTAAACTGTAACATTTAAACAGAGATGTGGAATGTGGAAAATTCTGAGCATCTTGAATGTGTGAATGTATGTATGTTTGCATATGTGTGTGTGTGAAAGAGAGCGTTTGCTCATGTGCGCATGTGTGTGTGTGTATGTGTGCATTTGTGTGTGATGTGATTTGAGGCCACATCTAATTAAGTGTTTCACATATTTTATCCCAAACAGACACAATAATTTCCTTGTGACGTTTGGTCACTGGTACAGGCCTAGGGATTAGGCCTATGATATTCTTGGTTTGGTACCAGATTATGTCATCCCTTAGAGGCCAAAAAAAATGATTGAGACCAACACGGCTCATGGTTTTAACCAGAGCACCACTGTAGGCATCAGTATCCTGTATGATGCCAGGATAAATATCTCCATCATACTTCACAGCACCCCACTGACCAACGTGTCCCTCGTTCAAGTCCACAATATGCCGCAGACCTATTTGAGGTGTGTCAGGATGCGATGTACTGGTTGAGGGAGAAGCTTCGTCCCAATGCTGGAACATGACTGTTTCTGGATTGAAACATTTGCAGTCATGAGGTGCAGAGCAAAAGCAACTGAGGATTCTCCATGAAATTTGGCTTGGGCTAGCAGAGGTTATCTGAAAGGAGAGGAAAAACTGTTAAGGCATGAACTTAGTTCATGTAAAATTATTTGTTTGAGACGACTGTGGACTGTCAACCATTACCTGATGAATCTTCATTGTGCCACGGATTGTTTGTAACTCGGATGGCACATGAATGTCCATACACTCAATTTCCTCTGGTTTAACATAGAAGAGCTCTGTGGCAGACTTTTGCTGTTGAAGCTCCTCAAAGAGCACCCGAGCATTTGGTATGTCCTTCCCTCTAGCTATGATGTCATCAGCTCTTCTTTTCACTGCTGCTCCTATCCCATCAGCAGGGCCTTTTCCATGGCCAGCCTCCAGAAAGTTCCAAGTGAGTTTCTTTCAGCCCATCTGATATGGAATGTTGGTGAAGAAGTAGAAATTCTTTTTGGAGCGATATTGGGTGGTCGGCCCATCACTGACCACATGTAGCACTGAAGCAGTGGGGTATTGATCCTTCAGGAAAGTGAGGACTTTTGATAGATGTGCCCAAATAGCACAGGGGTCATGACAAAAAGAGGAGCTGATTGAGCAGAATGAAATCACACTGGTTTTGGTGTAGGCCACACCAGTGTGAAGTGTGGCCTGTTTATGCAAATCACCAAAATGTACAGCTTGGATTTCGCTGCTGTACTTGCAGAGAAAATTCTCTGCAAAGTCAATATGGAGGACAACCTCATCTTCACTCAGATTCTCTTTTAAACCACGAAGAGCAACATATTGGTGTCTGATGTTATAGACATGTTTGCCAAGTTTTTCTTTTAGTCCTAAGCAAAAGTCCTCAAGCAAAGTATGCAAAGTACCTGTAACCTTCTCTTTAACTGTTAAATGGACTGTGAATTTTTCTTCACTACCATCTTTCTTTTTCTTCAGTCTCTCCTCAGCTTTTCCCTTCCACTCATACCAAAATGTTTGGGTCCCAGGGTCAAAGGTTGAGATTTCCAATTCTTTGGCTTTCACAAACGGTACATTCCCTGTACATACATTGCTTGGTATAGTTTGGAGAACAGCACAGGGATACAATCAGATCTTCAATGTTGGTGCTTTTAATGACTTTATGATAAAGCAGCTTGTCTGCCATACTCTGCAGATTGGCATATGTCTTGCAGAGGCAAGTGTCTCTATCCTTAACTGTGGGCTTTACAATCCAAAACGGACGTCTCTTACAGAACTCACTGTTAGAAATTTTGATGTCAGGATACTCCTATCTAAAGTTCTTATGGAGTTTTTCCAGAGGCTCATTCAGAAATCTTTTCTCTCTTTTTCTTGGTCACAGTGTCCTTCTTTCCAGTTGATGCTCTGCTATTCTCATCTCTTTCTAAGAATTTTTTTATTTTTTCTTCTGTGGCTGGGCTAATGCTGTTCTTTTGTTTCTTCCGTGTGTAAGTAAATGCTGTTGTCCTTTTTTCGTTACTTATTATTCTTCTGGGTGAAAAGCCAAATTCCCTTTGGGCCATTTTCAGTAGTCGATACTTCTTAAGGACTTTTCCTGCCATTATTTTGGAAATGATGTGTTTGTCCCTGTCTGAGTGGAGATTTTTATATCTGTCTCTAAATTCAGTGATCAGAGTGTTGTGAAAAACTAAAGTTCTTCGTAGAGTGCTACGTGCTGTTACCATTTGCCATTTGGATTTTGTATTTGGAGAGTCAGCCTGCCTCATTTTTTTCCTTAGTCTCATATACCGCTGGCGGTATTTCTGTGCCTTTCGCAAAGCTTTCTCAAGCTTGGTGTTACTCTCATACAGTGCTGCATACACTTTTTGTTGGTTTCTTGCTACCCTTTTCCTTCCCCTCTGATTTTGGGATTAAGATTGGGCAGAAGGTGGTGTGGGGGTCAGGTCAACATCCTGTTCTGGCTGCAAGACAACATCAGGAGAGTGTGGCGGTGTGGTTGTGGAAAGGTAGGCCTGCATTGTGAGGGTTTTTTTAATCTCCTCTCGTCTATTTCTTTGATTGATTCTCCATTGTCTCCTTTGTTTGCATTGCTCCCGCTTTGACAGATCTGCAATTGCTTTTACTACTCCTTTTTCCTTTTTCCTCAGGTATCTCTCCCTGTCTCTTTTAAGTCTCTCTTCATATTTTATAGGGTCAGATTTTATTTTGTCCCTATAGACCTGTGACCTTTCTTTTGTTGTCTTAGGTGGCATCTTAAAAAAAATAATAAAAAAAATCAATTAATATAAAAGTAATATAATTTAGAAATAAAATATTATAATATAAATATAAAAAGTATTGTAATATATTATAATATAAAAAGTATTACACAAATTTACTCTCACAATCCATATCAATTGTACTTTTTAACCATAAATGTTATTTCCACCACATGCTGTCTTTTCCACCACAGAGGGCAGTGTGGTGGAAATGACTGTGGTGGAAATGACATTTCTGTAGTTTTTTTGTGAAAAACTGGAAGATAGCGTCACTGATTAGCTTTGAATTAATACTTAGCATGTGATGTATGCAAAATACTCTTATTTAACTTAAAATTTTTCGCTTTTTAAAAACACCCTTGAAGGTACAGCATGTTTGGAAATGACATAGAATAAATATATTAACTGGTCTAGCAATATTTACCTTGATTTTTCTTCATTTGTTGTTGATGAAAATTTTAAATTCCCTCCAAGTCCATCATGTGCTCTGATGACCCTAAATGTTTCCATAGACAAAACCTAAACAATCTTTCACACAAACTTTTTAAAGGGACATAACAGCATTGTGGTGGAAATGACACCAATACTGTGTGACAGCTATATTTTGTATAAAAAGTAATATTGACATTAGTCTCAGAATAATTACTATAATGTATTTTAATTATTTTACTAGTGTTTAATTCAGGTACATTAATAGTTACCAGATAAGTCATATTTTTAAACTGTATTTTCATTGTTGAAGTTTAAAAGTCTGGGTGTGCGATAAGGAGAAAACAGTGATTTTGGCACCTATAAGGAGGTTGAAAAGTATGAAAAAATCATAATAGAAAGATAGTTCATTTTTTAAGGGTGTTTTTATTGATAGTTTGACAAAGAAAAAAGAATTTGTCAAAAATGATATGTATTTTTTAAAATATGATCAAAGAAAATAAAAGTGCCCATAGTCTAAGAATCACCTATTTACACTATAGGTTTAAATGGAAAATGGAATATAGCTGTATGCACTTAAAATAAAAATCGGTATTTTGATACTTTTTTTTATTAATAATTTATTGATTTACTATTTTAAAATGTTTTTTCCTAAAACATGCTTGCATCAGATTCAAGGTTTTTCATATTTTTTTAATGTCAGGCTTGCCAAGATAAAGTTTGTCTAATTATTTTATGATTGTTTGTATAATCTTTTAAGTAAGTTTCATTTCCTTTAAAAAAAAAAATGTGCCAGGTTCACAACATGTAATGTGAGAAGCTGAGGCGGAAGCCGAAGTAAAGCAAATCAAATGTTTAATGTCAAATCCCAGGCAATGCCAACACAAATACTTGCAAAATGTATGATATCCAGTGGTGCGCTCACCGGAGAGCGGCCGACAGAGCCCAGAACCGCATACAATTCGGGTCGTCAAATTAAGTCCAAAGGTGCTTGTAGGGAAACGCGGAGCTGAGCAAAACGGGGAAGTGTAACGCGAAAACAACGAGGGAAAACAACACATGTACGAACAATAACTAACCAGGAGTGTGTGTGAAGCGAGTGATTATATAGGCGGTGTGATGAGTGTGTGAATGGGCCTCAGGTGTTCTCCATTAAGCCCGCTTGCGAGCAGCTTTGTGCGGGCGGGGCACGCACAAGAGAAGGAACGAGGTGCTTCGGGGAATGCCGAGGTTTGACAGCGGCCGAAGGGGGCGTGGCAGGGGGATTCCTGACCCAACACCACTGCAAGCGCGCCCAAAGGAATAGGCAGCCATGCATCCCACACCACTGCAAGCGCGTCCACAGGAATTGGCAGCCATACGGTCATTTGTTGGATGACCTAATGTAAGTATATCCATGTGACAGTCAGACATGCCTCTTTGGCACCTGAGACATTTGATTATTGGATTAAACTTTTTTACTTAAACGTTTGTGCTGATAATGCAATGCAATAACAACTGTGCTACAGGAACACTTTTAGCTCAGGTGCTTTAGAAATATCAAGTTTTTTTCAGTTTTGAATACAGTGACATTAATTTGAGAGATACATGATTTCATAATTTTTTTTAATATAATTATATAATTTTATTAGTTAATTAATTAAAAGTTGATGTTTCTTATCACTGCAAACCTATCACGAAATATGAAGGATTTATGATGATATTTTCCAAATTCCAAAAATCCGGTGTTTACAGATTTTTTTGACATTGTTTTCAGGCTACAGTACTTTACTTTTTTTTTCCTTTTCCTTGGACTCCTCATGATTGAGCTCCAAAGCAACCTTGGGATATTTAAAGGGCAAACCTGGACAGTTGCTCTTCAGCTACAATCAGAAGGGACTAGAGGAAAATAAATTTTATACAGCAGGAAGACTAATGGCCTGGTCCATAATTCACAATGGACCTGGCATGAGTTGCTTAAACAAGGAGCTTTTCATGTTAATGTGTGGCCAGAAACCAGACCTCAGCACAGTTGATGGAACTAATTTCCTGGAAAATGAAATTGTAGAAAAGCTGGCAAAGGTAACTCAAGAAATTTTACATGTCACATAATGTAGGTATGGAGATACCAAATCATTTAAGGAGAACAATGTATTCAGTTACTGTAATAATTAATACTTGTTAAGGCCACATGTCTTATGTTAATTCAAGGCAAGTGTTTCTTCAAATGCACACTGTTTTATAATGTAATTATATTTTGCTTCTTGCCTTTTACAGTTTGTTTTACACACAAACAAAGGAAGAAGTTGGCATATCCTTTAAAGATGTCCTAGTTTTTGTGACAGCAGCAGATACGTCTCTATGTTACGAACGTAACCCTAGTTCCCTAAAGGAACGTGACGCTGCGTCGAAACGCTATGGGAACGCCCCTGCGTGACCACGCTCTTAACCACGTGTTAAATCTAGCCAATAGGCAAGCCGTGACGTCATAGACAGGCGACGTCACGTAAACCAGGAAGCTACAAGATGGCTGTGCGGTGGTAGCGACATTAGCTTCTGCAAAAAGAGAAAGGTAAGCGCCGCAGGGATGCAGGGAGTGTGGCACGGAGACGCAGCGTCTCGTTCCTTTAGGGAACCATGGTTCCGTTCGTAACCTAGAGACGTTCCCCTTCAGGAACTCGAGCTGCATCAAAACGCTATGGGAACGAGTGTCCAATCACGCCACACTGACCAGACCCTGCCGAAAGAGTGAGGGCCTCGGCACCAGCACGCAGAACAGAGGAGCCCGGGGTTGCTCTGAGGTCAAGGCCATAAAACCTGACAAAGGTCAGCGGGGTGGACAAACCCGCAGCGTCACAGACGTCCCGGAGTGACACTCCAGTGGACCCGGCCGCAGAGGCCGCCACACTCCGGCGGAGAGAGCCCTGACCGCGATCGGAGCGGGGACCAGGACTCGTAGCCGAAAAACTGCACCCACCACCTCCAAGGACTCTGTGGAGATAAGCACCCAGTGCTCGCACTGGACACAGCCGGATCTCGTAACCCCTGGTCGGGGGCTATTAACAGAGGAGGGCAGAATGCCTGTAACACGACACATCGTGTGGGAGAACCCAGCCTCGTGCAAGGAAACACCCTGGCCATGCCAGGGGGCAACACCAGGCGGGACGAGGCAACTGCCAAGACCCAGAAAGGCACTCTGAGTCGCGTCCCGGGCCACAGCCTCCGGGTGCCGCAGAGGAAATGTGTCACCAATGGGACCTACCCAGCGAACATGGAAACCCTCAGGGTCGAAGGGGTTAACCCTGCGGCAAACTGTACCTGCAAAAACACCAGAAATGAACCGACCGGGCAGTTAACTGGGTCCAAGTCATGGTGCTCACACCGTGAAGCGAGCAGTCTCGACAGGGCGTCTGCTCAGACATCCAACCGGGACATAAACGGCTCTAAATGAGAGGAGTTTGTCCCGGGACCACAAGAGGACCTCCTGCGCCAGTTGTTTGCAAGGACGAGACCCGAGGCCCCCCTGGTGGTTGATGTACGAGACCACCGCAGTATTGTCCGTGCGGACCAACACATAGCGATCTACAACAACACTGCCAGCATCTCCCGGCAACCTATATGCCACAAGAGACATGGGCCGCTCCACAGACCCTGGGTGGAGCGGCCACTCATGACCGCCCCCCCACCCTGTGAGGGAAGCGTCCGTCGTTAGCGTTACGCGACGACAAGGAGTCCCTAAAACGGGGCCTCGTGACAGAACGTAGGGTCCTACCATGCAACCAAGGCTCAAAGGGCACACGGCGAGACCTTGATGGTACGATACAGACTCCCACAGGGGGAGAACCCTCCTGCCCCGAAGCCACCACTGGAGGGGCCACATGCGGAGAAGGCAGAGTGAAAAGAAGAAAAAAAAACAAAAAACACCATGACAATATGAACGGCGTAAAAAGTGGCACTTTTCTTGTACACTAAACGCCGTCAAATACGACGTCATTTACGTATTTTTCAGGCGCTTTTTACGGCGTTTGTGATCACAACGGCGTATTTTGCGCCGCCAATACTGTTTAAAACGCCGTATTTAACGACGTTTTGAATGTTAACGTGTTTAATCGAAGGCGTAATTCTGACCCTTTTGGCTTGCCATAGTAATGCAAATCATTCGTCACGCTGAAAACATGAAAAAAAATGCACTTCACCTGTGTTCTGAGCTGTACAGCATCGGGAGAAAATCGGGAGAAAATGCTAAAAACCGATACCCTCGAGAGCCGACTAAGTGGACTCTTTTACTCTTTTACTTACTGTTAATGTAATAATACACTAGAGCCAAGCGGCTCTATGTAGGCAAACCGATAGCCATCACAGACGCAACACTCGGGGAGAGATAGCTAGCTAGCGTCTCTACCACAAGCGGCATCGTCCTGTAGCCACGCCACTTAGCTCCAATAACATTCGCGCACAGCGAAAGAATATCGGAAAAGCACGCGCGCACAGGACCCCCAGGACAGGACCCCCAGGACCGATGGTGATTTTTAAACGCACGACGATGCCAAAAGATAAACTCCCGAGAAAAATTGTTGTGAAAGGAAGGAGGAAGACAGTGAACAATGACTTTCTTGGTAGGCTACTGTTTAGATACAAGCTGTGTAACAGGCACTGTCTTTTGTTAAAGCCTGTGTGAAGTTCATTAGTTTAAATGTCGGCTTATAGACAGGTGCGGCGTATTTATGTTCAAAATAAAAATCTTTGTAAAATTCAGTGGGTGCGGCTTATATTTGAGTGCGCTTAATAGTATACAGTGGGTACGGAAAGTATTCAGACCCCCTTAAATTTTTCACTCTTTGTTATATTGCAGCCATTTGCTAAAATCATTTAAGTTCATTCTTCTTCCTCATGAATGTACACACAGCCCTCCTATATTGACAGAAAAACACAGAATTGTTGACATTGTTGCAGATTTATTAAAAAAGAAAAACTGAAATATCACATGGTCCTAAGTATTCAGACCCTTTGCTGTGACACTCATATATTTAACTCAGGTGCTTTCCATTTCTTCTGATCATCCTTGAGATGGTTCTACACCTTCATTTGAGTCCAGCTGTGTTTGATTATACTGATTGGACTTGATTAGGAAAGCCACACACCTGTCTACATAAGACCTTCCAGATCACAATGCATGTCAGAGCAAATGAGAATCATGAGGTCAAAGGAACTGCCTGAAGAGCTCAGAGACAGAATTGTGGCAAGGCACAGATCTGGCCAAGGTTACAAAAAGATTTCTGCTGCACTTAAGGTTCCTAAGAGCACAGTGGCCTCCATAATCCTCAAATGGAAGACGTTTGGGACGACCAGAACCCTTCCTAGAGCTGGCCGTCCGGCCAAACTGAGCTATCGGGGGAGAAGAGCCTTGGTGAGAGAGGTAAAGAAGAACCCAAAGATCACTGTGGCTGAGCTCCAGAGATGCAGTCAGGAGATGGGAGAAAGTTGTAGAAAGTCAACCATCACTGCAGCCCTCCACCAGTCAGGGCTTTATGGCAGAGTGGCCCGACGGAAGCCTCTCCTCAGTGTAAGACACATGAAAGCCCGCATGGAGTTTGCTAAAAAAAAACACCTGAAGGACTCCAAGATGGTGAGAAATAAGATTCTCTGGTCTGATGAGACCAAAATAGAACTTTTTGGCCTTAATTCTAAGCGGTATGTGTGGAGAAAACCAGGCACTGCTCATCACCTGTCCAATACAGTCCCAACAGTGAAGCATGGTGGTGGCAGCATCATGCTGTGGGGGTGTTTTTCAGCTGCAGGGACAGGACGACTGGTTGCAATCGAGGGAAAGATGAATGCGGCCAAGCACAGGGATATCCTGGACAAAAACCTTCTCCAGAGTGCCTCAGACTGGGCCGAAGGTTTACCTTCCAACAAGACAATGACCCTAAGCACACAGCTAAAATAACGAAGGAGTGGCTTCACAACAACTCCGTGACTGTTCTTGAATGGCCCAGCCAGAGCCCTGACTTAAACCCAATTGAGCATCTCTGGAGAGACCTAAAAATGGCTGTCCACCAACGATTACCATCCAACCTGACAGAACTGGAGAGGATCTGCAAGGAGGAATGGCAGAGGATCCCCAAATCCAGGTGTGAAAGACTTGTTGCATCTTTCCCAAAAAGACTCCTGGCTGTATTAGATCAAAAGGGGGCTTCTACTAAATACTGAGCAAAGGGTCTGAATACTTAGGACCATGTGATATTTCAGTTTTTCTTTTTTAATAAATCTGCAACAATGTCAACAATTCTGTGTTTTTCTGTCAGTATGGGGTGCTATGTGTACATTCATGAGGAAGAAGAATGAACTTAAATGATTTTAGCAAATGGCTGCAATATAACAAAGAGTGAAACATTTAAGGGGGGCCTGAATACTTTCCGTACCCACTGTATATATATTTATTATCATATTATTATTATTATTAGTGTAACCCTACTCAACATTGACCATTAAGACAAAATATTATTGTAAAGGTTTTAAAATAATTATGGTGTTTTAAATGACATAAATCATCAGGACACCAAACGGAATTTTGCTGTTTCCACAAGGACAATTTTATTTTCCCAGTGTGTGCATCATTGCAGATTTTGCTTGATTTAAAACTTGCTGCATCAGTAAAACTAATATATAGGGATAAAAATGTATATATATATATATATATATATATATATATATATATATATATATATATATATATATATATATATACATACACACTGTATATGTGTGTATTTTATATACGTATAAGTAAAGAAAAGTAACTAGAGTAAAGTAAAGACATTGTGAATAAATGTGTGTTGCATTGAAGGTTTTCACCTCATATTTATATATTTTTTATAAAAATGAAAGAAATGCACGTTGCATTAATCAAGCATTAATAAAATCGATGTTGTTAAAATGATTTTGCATTAGCACCTTATTAAGTGTTTGAAAAACGTCATTCCATGGTTTATTGTTTTATGTTTTCCTTTTAACGGTAATTTTTACATTGTTTAACTTTCCACAGTGTTTCACTTTTTGAATTTTTAGTCAATATTATTTTCTACAATATAAATATTTAACAGCAAACTCAAAGAAAAGGTTTACAATTAGCATGCTGACCATGTCCTTCGTTGTGTTATTCTTTTACGTTACATGTAACAATTTGTGTGCTCTTTTCCTCCATTATAAAATCAACAGTGATGTCCTCTTGTTTGCATCCAATTGCATCCATTTTTGCAACTCAAGGGATGTGTTCTTTTACACACACAAAGGTGTTTTTGCTCAATTTTACTTTGATCACAGAAGTAAGGCAAGTTTGCTGTTTTATCATTTGTCTTTAAACACAACAAATACAAAGTGTTCTAAACATGAAGCTTGTTAGATTAGCCTAAAGTTTTAAAACATGCTACAAAAAATAAGATCCATGGCATAGGCTGTTTAAAATCTGTTTAAAAAAGGGAAAATGATGCCCCCTCCTTGGCACATACAATAAATATTGTTAAGATTAGTGTTGTTTTTATTGTTTGTTTTTTGTTTGGTTCAGGGTTTTTTGTATTCAAATTGTCTTTAAAATTCTGGATATCAGTAGTCTGTGTCAATTGTATAAATTTGACATTTCAAAAAGATACACAACAAAGATACCATTTTAGATTATTATTATAATATTTCTGTAAAACCAATTATAGAACACTGTGAGTGTTTTGATTTTCACTCTGACAGTATGACAAAATAAAGTTTGGTCCACACTAAATGTCTTTTTTTTTAAACAAAATACAATAAAAAACAAAAAAGCATATACCCGAAGAGCATAATACTTTTTAGCACCCTTAAAGGATGATGACTGTATGAGAGATAGAGAAAGTAGAGAGAGAGATCTGTTTAAATAATGGCTAAATACTAGACTGATTGCTTGTTTTATCTTTCTCTTTACAGAAGAAAGTTTATTTTATCCAACTTTATTCAGTTTTCCATGAGTACAATACTACTGAATATCAATGTGCTCATAAATATCACTCAAATTCTTGAAGGTTTACTGCCATATTACTAATGACATGCTATATAGACACTTAGTAATTTTTGTGTATATATAATTAGTTATTCACCTTTGCTTCATCAGATGATTCTGCAGAAATCTTGTCTTACCTAAAAATGTAAGTAGCTTTATAATCTATAAGTAATTAACCATTTAGGCTTTCTGCAACATGAAAAAAAAAAAAATTATGGTATTGATGTTTTATGGCACAAACATGCTTCTTCTTTTTCTTTTCTTTTCTTTTTTTTTGCTATCGTGTACACAAAACCTTTAAAAACACCAAATACACAGTTTGTTCTTAATTATTTTCTTATTTCTAATACAGTATTTGAAAAGGTTTCACAGGTTTGTTCTCATGCTGACTCCTTCTCTACACTTCCCTTTTGTACTAAACAATATTTTATCATCTCAATTGTACCCTTTGAAACAATAAACCCCATAGAGTTTGTGCTTCTTGTCTGGAAAACCGGAAAAGCGCACAGCAGCCTCTGTGGGGCTACAGCGACGACGTGGACGGGAGATGGGGTAGCGCACACTTCCGTCGGCCAGCCAACCACCATCACAGCGATCATAGCCTAGCAGCTTCCATGCTGCATACATTTGGCCCACCTTAGCAATCTGAGCACCATCCTTTTGACAGGCCAGCACTGCTTCATCATATGTCATCTTGGAAGACGGGGTAAGGTAGTAGAAATGCCCTACAAAGTCCAAAAAAATTTAAACAAGTGCAGCATTAAGGTTCTAAGATTCTCTCTATTCTATTTGAGGTCATAGTTTTTCTATTAAGTTTTCTATTAGAAGTGTAGAGTTTAGCATCTGCTTTAATACTGGACTTTTGAAAGTTTGGTTTTGAGAGACAGTGATTTTGCCTACTCCAGTTGTAAAGACTGACAAAATAAAATATCAATACAAATATGGTATAGGTAACTATAAAATATAAATATATAAAGAGGTGTATGTATATATACATATAGGTGTAAAAAAAAAAAAAAAAAATTTATATATATATATATATATATATATATATATATATATATATATATATATATATATATATATATATAATCAGTGGTGGGACTTCTCTGCTGGCCTAAACACTATCAGGAGCACTGACCTACATTACATTTCAACCTAAATTCTAATCTTTGTTCCATGAAATTTTATTCATTTATTTTCGACAGTTTATTCTCTTCATTTCGTAGTGTTTCTTTTGGCTGCACTGCTTCCAGTAGGTGTATGTGGATGTTAGATTTTTTTGTTAGATTTCAGCCTCTATGTGCTGCCATGTCAATCTAATCTGCTCAGGGCCTTCAGTAGTGCTGGCCAATGTACCTTAAACTATATTAGCAATGGGTCTGTTTCTCTAACCAATCAGATTCAAAATTCACCTCACAGGGCCAGCTAGTTGGCCCAGAATAGCATTAGCATTTTTCAGATTGGTCGGTCAGAGGGAAACAGCGGTTTGACTAAAAAAACACGTCTGTAACGATCTGCATACATTATTTCAGCTGAGTTAGACTTTTTTATGCCCACAATGGCTGACGGAGGAAGAGAAATTGCTTTCAACTGCACAGTTGCAGTTGTAGTGTAGAGGTTTGGAGCTTGCTTTACTAAAGTGGTATTTACCCTCCATATGCAAAATACCTATCTCTCTGTAATGCCACGCGCTGTTATATTGCGTTTTTATAGTATATAGTATTGAGGGTTTCTATAATTGTGACTTGAAAGTGGTGGTATTAAGAGGTGGATTAAGTCAGGTAAGCCCCACTGAAGGCCCAGATGCACCAAATGCATGGCCTGCCACTGACATGTATGTATGTATGTATGTATGTATGTATGTATATATATATATATATATATATATATATATATATATATATATATATATACACACACACACACACACACACACACACATATATATATCGTATTTTCCGGACTATAAGCCGCTACTTTTTTACCCACGCTTGAAAAGTGAAGGTGAACCAATTAAACTCTTTATATTAAATCGGGTGCACTCCCACTGAATCGACCCGCACCACATCATAAATATGGATGAGGTTTCTCTGACGTTTGACCTGCCTCTCACTCGGACTGTCAACAGGAAATGCCAATCATTCGTCACTCTGAAAACAACCGGGCATGAAAAAACTCACTTCACCTGTGTTCTGAGCTGCACGGCATCGGGAGAAAAGATTCACTAATGGTGATTTTTAAACGCACGATGATGCCAAAAGATAAACTCTCGAGAAAAATTGTGGTGAAAGGAAGGAGGAAGACAGTGAACAATGACTTTCTTGGTAGGCTACTGTTTAGATACAAGCCGTTGTAACGCGTTGAGTCTGGGTCATGGGATAGCTCGCTAACTCCAGTTGCAACAGAAATCATATAAGCACAAACAGGTTTCCAAAACTCTTGCTTTTTTATTTTTCTTGGCAACAGCGTTACAGGTTAGTCAAAGAAACTTAGAAATGAGCATCAGAAAATAATAAGGACATATTCCTCAGTCTTGCACACATCCAGTAATACCGGAAAAATGCCGCTCTGCTCTTAAAGGAGCCACAACATATTTCACCTGTTACACCGTGTAACAGACACTGTCTTTCGTTAAAGCCTGTGTAAAGTTCATTAGTTTTAGTGTAGACAGCTTTAGCAGTAGGCTTATAGACAGGTGCGGCTTATTTATGTTCAAAATAAAAATATATGTAAAATTCATTGGGTGCGGCTTATATTTGGGTGCCCTTAATAGTCCGGAAATTACGGTGTATATATATATATATATATATATATATATATATATATATATATATATATATAAAATCATTAAATTATGCAATGTGTGTCTTAATAAAAATGGCTCCAACATTTATACAAACCTTTGTACTTTGATGTGAAACAGAACACATCATATCTGTTCTTTTGCTTGTCTTGCATTCCATAATTCCTTATGCCAGGGACAGTGTTCTTCCCTCCACATGGTTCTCGAGGTTTGGTGATAGGATACTGCACTGACCCATCACTAAGCCAACCAGCATTGCACCAGTCTAGGCCTTCTCTCCAAGCTTGATACAGCTGATCAAAAGAGGCCACAATAGCATCCTGGTTTTGACAGGCTTTTTCAGCTTCTTGAAAGTTGAGGTTATAGCGACCAAAAGGTGGAAAATACGGGAAAACTACACCTGTGGAAATATTATCTCAGTCACCTTTTTGCCAGGTGGCTTGGTGTCTTTCATTAAAGCATTTCATCTAATTATTAGATATAAGGTATTACTATCACCTAGGCAAATATGAACAAAAATTTGTCTTTAACTTAAAATTTATTAGTTTTTAAAAAAAAATCACAAAATTACTCTGCTCTCATGAATAGAAAAAAATTTCAAGCACAACATGGCTGTATCAAAAGGAAATTTTTCAGTTTATGCCTGGCACAGTTATTGACACCTTTTTTGTCATAATGTTGTGCTACCTCCCTTTGCCATGTTTTCTAAAACTTAGCTTATTAATTCCTTAAAATGCTCTATCTGCAAATCTGCAAATTATTGTATTCTGTTTTTATTTACATTTTCTACAGCATTACTACATTTTTGGGGTAGTGATTTCTCGTCCATTGTAATAAAAGTGTAATAGAATTTGGCATGTGTGTTACTTTACATTTATATCCCTGTGAAAAAGTCATGGTTGAACATTTTGTTCAAATGTGTGATGACAAATGTAAAATAAATGGAAGTATTCTTTTAATATATTTTACTATGGAGGTGGCAATAATTATTACACATACTTAGCAAATTTAAACAGTGTTGTGTTTGCAATTGTTTAATATCCATAAGAACACTATTTTTGTGAATTTGAACAAAGAATCAAATAGTTAATTAATGACAGTTTTTTGCTAATATTTCAGGAGGGTGCCTGTCAGGGTGTGAGCGCAACAAAAGGCAGAAGCCGGAGTACAGCTCGCTTGGGTTTTAATGGCATGCGTGAGAGAGAGATACACACACACACACACACACGCACGCACATACGCACACGGCAGTCCTTCGGTTGAGAGAGATAGTCCGAGTAGCGCATTGGGAGAAGCGTAGCTGACCCGATATGCACAGGGAGGGGAAGCTCAGCCGGTATGGGATTCTGGAGTCCGAATGAAATGGATGAGAGGAGTCCTGTATGAAAACCGGAACGCGAAAACATGCAGTACGGGAAGTCCAACATAAACAATAACGAACGGGGAGTGAATGTGAGTGAGGGGTTTATGTAGGAGCGGGGTGGAGTGATGATAAGCTTCAGGTGTGCCTCGTTAAACCTGGAGCTTCAGAGAGAGTGGAGGCATGAGTGATGATGAGCTCCAGGTGTGCAGGAGGCATAGAGAGCCACCAAAGGGGGCATGGCAGGTGGATCCCTGACATTACCCCCCCCCCCCTGAGGGGCGGCACCTGACGCCCCAAACCCACAGACGCTCGGAGGGCCAGGGCACTCGGAGGAGGATCCCGGTGTCCATCCAGGGTCGAACGGGACCTGGTCAGAACCGCCGCAGAACCGGAGAAGGCCAGGAAGGACCTGAGGTGGGGCAACAGCCCAGGCGAAGCACAGGAACTGGACGATGACCAACCCGAAGGCACGGGACGGAACCCTGCTCCCAGCGGAGGTCCGAAACGGTGCGTAGCTCATCGCGGAGGCCAGAATCGGAGCGAAACCACCGGCGAAGAGCCAGGACGAAGGCCGGATCCAGAAAGGCGCCTCCAGCGGCGACCGGGGACGGAGAGACGCCTGCAGCGGAGGCTAGAGACGGAGAGCCGTCTTCAGCGGAAGTCGGAAGCGGAGAGACGTCTCCGGTGTGGGACAGGGACCAAGCTGTGCCCACAGCAGAATCCAGAGGCTGAGCTAGCTTCACAGCGGAGACCAGAGACTGAGTTGCCATAGGAGGAGCTCGGAGGCGGGACGTCGCCACCCGAGGAGTTCGGAGGCAAGACGTCGCCACCGGAGGAGCTCGGAGACGAGACGTCGCCATCAGAGGAGCTTGGAGGCGAGACGTGCTGGAGCCGAGAGGAGCTTTTGAAGACTCTGTGGAGCAGAGAGGAGCTCTCGGGGACGCTCTGGGACAGAGAGGAGCTCTGTGACGTGGCGTCGCCTGGAGAGGAACCCTGTGACGTAACCTCACCACCAGGGGGACAGTGAGGTGAGCCGTCCCCATCGAGGAGACCGTGAGGTGAGTCGTCGCCTTCGGGAAAACCGTGAGGCTGCGGTACGACGTCCCTTTCGCGTCCAGGCGGCAGTACGATGACCCTCTCGCGACCAGGCGGTGGTGCAACTTCCCTTTCGCGGTCAGACGGCGGCACAACATCCCTTTCGCAGCCTTGGGGCTGAGCTGAGTGCACTGGGAAGCTCCGGGGCGAAACGGAGCTCGTCTGGAGGTCCTGGAGGGAAGCCGAGCTCGCCTGGAGGTCCTGGGACGAAGCCGAGCTCTCTTTAGGACTCTGGAGCGGAGAGGAGCTCTCGGAAACACCCTGTGACAGAGAGGAGCTTTCTGTGGAGACCTGGAGTGGAGCGGAGCTCTCCTGGGAGTACTGGAGCGGAACTGAGCTCTCGTGGAGGTCCTGGGGCGGAGCTACTCTCTCCTGGAGGTCCTGGGGCAGAGCTGAGCTCTCCTGGAGGTCCTGGGGTGGAGCAGAGCTCTACTGGAGGTCCTGGGGCGGAGCTACGCTCTCCTGGAGGTCCTGGAGCGGGGCGAAGCTCTCGGGAAAACCCTGAAGCAGAGCGGGGCTCACCGGGACGTTCTGGAACAGAGAGGAGCTCACCAGGAGGTCCTGGGGTGGAGCTGTGCTCTCTTGGAGGTCTTGGAGAAGGCTGAGGATCTCCTGGAGGCCTTGGGGCGGAGTGGAGCCATCCTGAAGGGCCTGGAGCAGGGCAGAAATCTCCTGGAGGTCCTGGGGTGGAGCAGAGCCATCTTGAAGGGCCTGGTGCAGGGCCTGGAGCAGGGTGGAAATCCCCCGGAGGTCCTGGGACGGAGCGGCGCTCTCCGGGAAACTCTGGTGCGGAACGGAGCTCTTCGGGAAACACTGGAGCGGAATTGTGCTTTCGGTAGCGGGAGAGAGATGGTGGAGATCTGCGGTGACCTTCCCTAGTTCCCGGGTGAGAAGCCGGATAAACCGGGCACACGAGCCGAATTCGCCACCAGAGGCGCTCCACAACTCACTGGCCGGAGAGAGGGATTCTCCAGACAGCAGAGAAATGTGGAGTGCGATCTTGTCTGCTTCCGTGGGGTAAGAGGATGAATAAAACTCCATATATAGAGAGAGATACACAAACGCGCACACACGGCAGTCCTTCGGTTGAGAGAGATAGTCCGAGTAGCGCATTGGGAGAAGCGTAGCTGACCCGAGATGCTCAGGGAGGGGAAGCGCAGCCGGTACGGGATTCTGGAGTCCGGAAGAAACGGATGAGGGGAGTCCTGTATGAAAACCGGACCGCAAAAACATGCAGTACGGGAAGTCCAACATAAACAATAACGATCAGGGAGTGAATGTGAGTGAGGGGTTTATGTAGGAGCGGGGTGGAGTGATGATAAGCTTCAGGTGTGTCTCGTTAAACCTGGAGCTTCAGAGAGAGTGGAGGCATTAGTGATGATGAGCTCCAGGTGTGCATGGTTAAACCTGGAGCTCTATGGAGAGCGGAGGCATAGAGAGCCACCAAAGGGGGCGTGGCAGGTGGATCCCTGACAGTACCAGTATTAGTGGAGGGTACTGTACATTTCAATTAAAGGAACAAACCTTATCCTCTAATTTATTTATTTTTTTGTCCTTCGAATTTGTAGTCTTGTCTATTTTACAGCTTATTAATTTAAGAATGTTATAATTTTGCCATTATATAATAGCAGTAAAACAGTAAATGCCATAAATTGTAAGCCTGACTTAAAATAATAGTATATTTTGTGTTTAATAAGAAAATAGTTTTCATCATCAAACTGTTTACACTTAATTTTTAGCCTGTTAGTTGATTGTGAAATGTGAAGTTCAAAATTATGCTGTAACATACTGAATACATTTTTGTGATACTATTACCTTGTAAATTAAGGGACACCACTGCTGTGGCATCCTCCAGACCGTCAATCACCTCACATTTAAATGTTCCATAGTCCTCCAGTGTTATTTCACTAATGACCAGTGACGCATCATTCTCACTGGCACCTTGTAGATGCACACGGCCATGGAAGCTACCATAGCTCTTCTTATTGAAACCCATAGCTACAAAAACATCAATCTCCTTCAAATAATCTGATGTTAATTTAGTCCATTTTATCCTCATTTTGGGATTGGGGACAAATGCAGGGTTCCTTTGAAACGTGCATGGCAGTGTAGCATTGCCCCCCCGGTGGGACACCACTTTGGCTCGTTCTTTCATAACAAACAGTCCAGGTCCATTTTCTGAAAAACAATTGGAAATACAAAAAATCATGTTCATGTCCTTAAATTAAATTTTCTTTTTCTTCTTAAAAGTTCTTTGCAAGAATGTACTGAATTTAAGTAATTAAATTTCACTTTTTAATATACAATGTTAAAAACAATAAAAAAATAAAGATAAAACATTGAATAAAGCCCTATTCGGACGGGACTAGTTTTCCAAACAACGTTTGAGTTAAAAAAAAATTTCAGCCGACGTCTGTCATTTACTGTATGGATTTGGACGGGACTAACATCTGTGTTTATTACAGAGGTAGGAGTCTCTGTGTTTTACATGTGGGCTTTGCAAAAGATCACATGTTCATGATGCGTGGATTGCGTATGGTCATATGACCGAGCAGAAACTTGAATACCATTGCGCTAGGATTAGTACGGTAGTTCACACTGACCATAGCACACAAAAAAAAACGCGTTTTTTAAAAAACATTTTCGGCAATCACAGACATTCCCATTTGGACGGGATTAGATTTCTCAGAGGACCGCCGAGTTTGCTGAAAAACAGTAGGTAATTTGCGCTGGAATTTTTACAGAGGTCGTGTGAGAAAAAGACAGACATAACCCAGATTCGGATGGGATTAAAATCACAAAGTACGTCTGTGAAACTGAAATTTCTCTAATGACCCCCTGTAAAACTAGTCCCGTCTCAATAGGGCTTAAGAAGGTGCAATAACCACTCTAACCCCTTTTTGTCCAAACAACCCACAACAGTAAATTGTTATTGTTCCTACACTTCCATTGGTTTAGCCAATGTGGGAATGCAACAAGTGTGGGCTCATCTGGGATCTGTTTGGATAGGAATAGGATGGTTGGTTATTACATTTGATGACAAGTTTTGATCTTGAGGTGTTTGTTGCTTCTCTGAATCTGGATGTTTTTGTCGAAAGGATGACCTTTTAGAAATAGCTGCTCACTATACTGTACCAGTTTGTAGGAGTTTGCAGAGATTAGGAGTAAGGTTCTCACTAAGTTCTGTGAGTTAGGTGTTTTAAAGCTTTCACCACATTTTAATACAACTGTGGCTAGTGGTGTGGAAAACTCTGTTGCTGTTCAACCAGTGGTTAAAGCCAGAGCTACTCTGTCTCGTTTTGACTCTCATTCTTTGTCTGTAGGTGCCAAAGTGAGCATTGCATGTCTCTAATTGGAGACTCAAGAAAAAACAGCGGCATATTAAGCAGAGATGGAGTTTAGGATAGCTGTGAATAAGATGGAACTCAATGTAGATTGGGAAGTCCGATTAAGGCAAGTGGAGTTAGAAGTGATGTTCTTCACTGTCCACATCCCACTCGGCTAACCCGTCTTCCTCTCCTGTGCTACTGTCCTTTCTGCCTGCATCTCCTGTAAAGCCTGTCCCTATGATTGTCGACTCGCTCTGTCCAATCCACACCTGTGTTTGATGTTGGTAAAAGCATTGTGTTTGTTCCCCCTTTCCGAGAAAGTGAAGTAGACACTTATGTCTGTGTTTTTTTTTTTATCATATAGCTGTAGCCTTAAATTGGCTTAAAGATGTGTGGCCTTTATTCTCCAGTGTAAGATCATTGGAAAAGTTTAGGGAGTGTGCTCTTCATTGTCCTTGGAGAATAGCTTACAGTATGAGGTTGTTAAAGCAGCTAGAGAGAAAGAAACATTGTTGGACAAGTGGTGTTCTTCCAGTAAAGCTAATGGCTTTGACTCCTTGAGGGAGCTTTTGTTGATTGAGAAATTTTAGAATTGTCAGCCTGATTATGTTGTAGTCTATCTAAATGAGAGGAAGGTGCTGTATTTGCAGATGAGTATGTGTTGACTCATTAGAATGTGTTCAAGCAGACCAAGGTAGAACCTTTGGTAACCACTGATCAGCGGTTAAAGACAACTCGGTCCAGTTGGTCAAATTCCCTTGCTATCTCCAGTGGGTGTTTATACTCTCATAAGCCTGGCCAAATAATTGCCCTGGTAAAAAACCTTAGTCCTGCTCCATGATATGTTTGACAGGATCTTGGAGAATCTCTTGATTTATGTAATCAGCCATTTGTAACAGATTGCACATGTTCTTTAGTTGGGAAAGAGCAAATGCCAGTACCTGTAAAAATTCTTTGTGATGCTGGTGCCACCCAGTCATTCATATTGCTGGCGTTTTATCTTTTTCAGACCAATCCTTATGTGGAACACGTGTTTTGTAGGGTACATTAATCTGGGAACGTATTTTGCAACTGTGTCTAGCCATGAAGAGTTGGCATAAAGGCAGGTAGCTTATTTTTGTAGAGAACAATATTTTAATGCGGAAATAGTCTCACACTGATTCACCATTTGACAGTGTCTTTCAGATTGTGGTACCTACCATTTATAGGCAAGATGTACTTTAGGGAGCCCATTACCATCACTGGTCAGGACACTTATCATATTACACAAAAATATATTCTTTAAAATATGTATTCTTTAACATTTCGTTTGGTCTGCGTTTAGAAAAGATGTGCAGTTTTGGTGGTCTTGTCATGTTTGTCAGTATACTGGGAAGCCAAATCAAGTTATTTCCCCCAGCTCAACTTTACCCTATACCAGTACTTGGGGTGAAACAGGTGAAAACCTGGCCAGAAGGAGCTACTTCTGCTCTTCAAAACTGTTTTGAGTGCACTGACTGGGACATGTTTAGAGAGGCTGCAACCAACGGCGATTCCATCAACTTGGAGGAGTATACATCAACAGTGACCAGCTACATCAGCAAGTGCGTTGATGATGTTACAATTTCCAAGACCATCACTACATGCTCCAACCAGAAGCCGTGGTTGACTGCAATGTGCGTATGCTGCTGAAACAAAGAGACTCTGCCTTCAGAACAGGGGACAAGACGGCCTTAAGAACAGCAAGGGCCAAACTGTCCCATGTCATCAGAGAGGCGAAGCGCGCACACGCTGAGAAAATCCACGACCACTTCCAGGACAGCGGAGACACCCGTCGCATGTGGCAGGGCATCCAGGCGATCACGAACTACAAGACAACATCACCTGCTTGTGACCGTGACACCTCCCTAAGCATTTAACACAATCATCCCTCAGCACCTGATTGAGAACTGGGCCTGAACACCTCCCTCTGCAACTGGATCCTGGACTTCCTGACTGGAAACACCACACTAAGCACTGGGGCCCCTCAGGGCTGTGTGCTCAACCCACTGCTGTTCACTCTGCTGACTCACGTGGTGGGTCTAATCAGCAAGAACGACGAGTCAGCATACAGAGAGGAGGTGCAACGGTTAACTGCCTGGTGTGGAGCAAACAACCTGTCTCTGAACGTTGACAAAACGAAAGAGATGGTTGTGGACTTCAGGAGAGCACAGAGCGACCAATCTCCACTGATTATTGATGGATCCTCAGTGGAGATCATCAAGAGCACCAAATTCCTTGGTGTTCATCTGGCGGACAACCTCACCTGGTCACTTAACTCCAGCTCCATCACCAAGAAAGCCCAGCAGCGTCTCTACTTCCTGAGAAGGCTGAGGAAAGCCCCCCCATACCACCCTGTCATCTACATTTACCTCTTGCACACCAACTACCTGCATGTTTTTCTTCACCACATCCATGAACCTCCTCCTCTTTTCCTCCTTCCTGGTGGCTCTATCCTCAGCATTTTTCTACCAATATAACTCATGTATCTGACAAATCACTCCTGTCATTCTTCCACCCTGCCTGCACTCTTTTCTTTACTTCCCTAACCCACTCTCCATTACTTTGCACTGTTAACCCCAGGTACAATTTGAACATGTTCTTGTTGATTGTGTTGGTTCTCTGCCTAGAAGTCTGGTAATCAGTATTTACTGACATTAATGTGTGCTGCTACTCTGTTTGAAAAAGCAATTTCCTTTGCGTAGAATTACTACTCCAGTTGTGGTTAAAAATTTCACCACTTTTGGATCCAAATGGATCAAGGGACTAACTACATGCTTATCCAAGCTATTTATACGGGTTATGAAAATGCTAAACATAACTCAAGTGTTATCACTATGTGTCTCAGGGTGCATTATAGATTTCACCAATCCTTAAAGTCTATGCTAAGGAAATACTGTTTAGACACTGAGAAAGACTGGGATGAAGGAGTGCTTCTTGTGCTGTGCCTCTTGTGCTGTTTGCAGTAAGAGAAGCTGTTAAAGAATCTCTTGGGATTAGTCCTGCGGACCTTGTTTTTTGTCATTCAGTTTAAGGTCCTCTTAAAGCTTTTTAAGGTAATGTCCCTAGCAGATAGTGGTAAGAAACACAATATTTTAGACTGTGAGCAAATTTCACAAAGCCTGTCCCCTAGCTTGTGTCTAGGTGTGTCACAGTGCCCCGATTTGTCATGAGCTGAACTCAAAGATCTAAGTCATTTTCTATGTACACAAAAAGCCTATTTCTCTTAAATATTGTTCATAAATCTGTCTAAATTGGTGTTATGAGCACTTTTCCTTTGCCGAGATATTTCATCCAACTCACAGGTATGGCATAACAAGATGCTGATTAGACAGCATTATTATTGCACAGGTGTGCCTTAGGCTGGCCACAATAAAAGGCCCCTAAAAATGTGCAGTTTTACTGTATTGGGGGTCTGGGGGATCTGAAAACCAGTCAGTATCTGGTGTGACCACCATTTGCCTCATGCAACACATCTTTTCATAGAGTTGAACATGAGTGTGTGTTGAGTCCGGTTTGTGCAGATCAGTCACACAGTTGTGTGTGAGTGTGTGTGTGAGTGTGTGTGTGTGTGTGTGTGTGTGTGTGTGTGTGTGTGTGAGTTCAGTTCAGATGTTTGTTGACGAGCCTGATGGCTTGAGGAAAGAAACTGTTACACAGTCTGGATGTGGCGGCCCGAATGCTTCGGAACCGCTTCCCTGATGGCAGGAGAGTGAAAAGTGTGTTTGACGGGTGTGTGGGGTCATCCACAATGCTGTTTGCTTTGCGGATGCAGTGTGTGGTGTAAATATCCATGATAGAGGGGAGAAAGACTCCGATGATCTTTTCAGCCGTCCTCACTATCCTCTGTAGGGTCTTGCGATCCGAGACGGTGCAGTTCCCAAACCGGGCAGTGATGCAGCTGCTCAGGATGCTATTAATGGTCCCTCTGTAGAACATGGTCAGGATGAGGGGAGGGAGATGAGTTTTTCTCAGCATTCTCAGGAAGTAGAGATGCCGCTGGGCTTTCTTGGTGATGGAGCTGGAGTTAAGTGACCAGGTAAGGTTATCCGCTAGATAAACACCAAGGAATTTGGTGCTCTTGACGATTTCCACTGATGATCCATCGATGATCAGTGGAGAATGGTCACTCTGTGTTCTCCTGAAGTCAACAACCATCTCTTTAGTTTTGTCCACGTTCAGAGACAGGTTGTTGGCTCCACACCAGGCTGTTAACCGTTGCACCTCCTCTCTGTATGCTGACTCGTCGTTCTTGCTGATGAGACCCACCACGGTCGTGTCATCGGCGAACTTGATGATGTGATTCAAACTGTGCATTGCTACACAGTCGTGAGTCAGCAGAGTGAACAGCAGTGGACAGAGCACACAGCCCTGAGGGGCTCCAGTGCTTAGTGTGGTGGGGCTGGAGATGCTGTTTTCGATCCGGACTGACTGAGTTCTTCCAGTCAGAAAGTCCAGGATCCAGTTACAGAGGGAGGTGTTCAGGCCCAGTAGGCTCAACTTCTCAATCAGGTGCTGAGGGACAATCGTGTTAAATGCTGAGCTGAAGTCTATAAACACCATCCTTACATATGAGTCCTTGTTGTCTAGGTGGGTGAGGGCCAGAAAAAGGGTTGTGGAGATAGCATCGTCCGTGGAGTGGTTTGGACGATACGCGAACTGCCTGGGGTCCAGTGAGGGTGGAAGCTGGGTCTTAATGTGCCTCATGACGAGCCTTTCGAAGCACTTCATCACGATGGGTATGAGTGCAACGGGCCGTAGATTCTCTTGGCGTGTGCGCGCTTCACCTCTCTGAAGGCAGAGTCTATTGTTTTTAGCAGCGCACACACCTTGGCAGTCATCCACAGCTTCTGGTTGGAGCATGTAGTGATGGTCTTGGAGATCGTCACGTCATCAATGCACTTGCCGATGTAGCTGGTCACTGTTGACATGTACTCCTCCAAGTTGATGAAATCACCATTGGTTGCGGCTTCCCTGAACATGTCCCAGTCAGTGCATTCAAAACAGTCCTGGAGAGCAGACATGGATCCTGCTGGCCAGGTTCTCACTTGCTTCCGAGCTGGTCTTGAACGTCTGCTGAGTGGTCTGTATGCTGGGATCAGCATAACAGAGATGTGGTCGGAGTACCCAAAGGTGGGGGCGGGGCTTCGCCTGGTATGCGCCCCGGATGTTTGTGTAAACAAGATCCAGCGTGTTTTCTCCTCTGGTTGCAAAGTCCACATTCTGATAAAATTTGGGAAGCACAGTCCTGAGATTTGCGTAATTAAAATCTCTGGCGACTATAAACAATCAGTCAGGGTGTGTGTTTTGAAGTTCGCTAATGGTCCCATAGAGTACACTGAGCGCTTCCTTAGCATTAACGCTAGTTGGTATGTACACTCCGAGCACAATAGCGGTGGTGAATTCCCGGGGTAAATAAAAAGGTCTACATCTCACAACAATAAACTCCAGCAGCGATGAGCAGTAGGTACAAACAAGGACAGAGTTCTTATACCATTCCGTGTTGATGTAAACACACAGGCCGCTGCTGCGAGTCTTACCGCACAGAGCTGCATTTCTGTTGGCACGAAAAGCGGCTAGCCCGTCCAGCTGAATAGCGGCGTCTGGAACTCTGTCGCTCAGCCACGTCTCAGTAAACACGAAAACGCAGCAGTGTCTGTACTCATGCCGAGTAGCTTGTTGGAGTCTGATGTAATCTAATTTATTGTCCAGGGAGCAGACATTAGCCAGCAGTAGAGGTAGTTGTGCGGGCCGGCTTGGGTTAGCTTTCAACCTAGCATTAGCACCCGCTCGCTTTCTGCGCTTCCTCGCCTTCGATTCCCCCTCCTCCGTCCATCCGCCGCAGGCGACGCCAAGGTCTGGAGGCCTGGTTCTCGAAGCACGCCGAGGTCGCGTAGCTTCTGCCGCAGGTCATCATTTATTGTGTTGTTTGGGTTATTTCTGAGTTCTTTGATGGTTTTGCGGTTGTACACGAGGACACTGGTTGCTCCGATGTCCATGTGTCCATGTGCATTCAAAATGCCATCAGTAAAATGCACCTGTGTTTGTTGTCCATTTGCCTGCCCATACCATAACCCCACCATCATGGGCCACTCGATCCACACCACTGACATCAGCAAACCGCTTACCCACACGATGCCAAACAAGCTGTCTGCCATCTGCCCTGTCAGTGAAAACTGGGATTCATCGGTGAAGAAAACACCTCTCCAAAGTGTCATCTAACGGCACCTAATGTGAGCATTTGGCCACTTCAGCGTAAAAACATGTGCCAAATCAAACATGCGAATCATGAATACGGATGATCCGCTGTTGGGACCCCTAATAGGAGAAGCCAAAAAAAAGTTTATTCAACAAACATCAAGAAAAATACTCAACAATAGAACAAAAAGCCCTAGCATTGTTGCTTGCTTTACAGTTTTTTTTTAAGTATAAAGCCTTCAAAATACAGTCTAGAGAAGTCTTTTTCCCCCCAGTATGTTTATTTCTTTAGCACTGTCCATGTTCTCTTTCCTGAACTCTGTGTGTGTTGCCATTTCATTTGTTAACCACCTTTACACTTGACCATTAACAATAACCACTCTAACCTACTAACAATAACCACTCTAACCTACTCTAACCACTCTAACCTTCTATCCTACTTTTTTTGTCCAAACAACCTGCAGCAATAAATTATTGTTCCTACACTCCCCTAGGCTTAGTCAAGATGGGAACGTAACATACTTAAATACTAATTGTCATTTCCATACAGCAAAAACTAGTGTTTAGTGTAGGACATTTTATACAAATGATAACATAAAAACATAAAACATATAAAAGGTTTGCATACACTAATATTTTGTGTCACCAACTTTATGACATGCATTCAATGGCATCATTTTGACAACCTTACAGAACATATTTTTTCCCATCTGGAGTCAATACTCCATTGTCAATACACAATGGAGTCAATGGCCGTTCTCTTGTATTGATAAATTCAATTGAGCAAGTTCAGGGCTCTAACCTGATGCTAAATTAACCACTCTATCACAATGTGAGCCTAATGAATCTTGGTATTGTCATCCTGAAATATGCTTATGCATAACATTCCTTAATAGGATAACCTGGTCAATCAGTACATCAAGTACTTAGCTGACATTTTATTGCTGCATATTGGCTTGACCAGTTGAAGTACCCCCAGATCCTAACACTCTCTCCAGAGGCCTGAACAGTGCGATTTGCAAAGCTTCATGTGTTTTCCTTCTTTCCCTGACACATATTTTCAATTGCTTTATCCACCTTATACATGGAAGTACAGCAGCTAGAAGGAAATGTATTCTGTCACAATCCTGGCACAGACCACTAATTTGCCCCTTCTGAAACACAGCTATATCTTTTCTATGACCCTAGGCTAAATCTTTAAAAAATAGTTGTAAAAGACGGTTAATGACAGAACTCTATAAAAAACAAAACAATGTCTTGGTCAGGTCACAAATAATCTCTACAGGACAGTGATAAAAGTATCAAACCATTATTCACAGAAGGGCAGAAGTGTATTGATGCCATAACACAAGATCCAAACCACTTATCAGCAGTTAGAAAAAAACGCATGAACTCAAATGACATTCTGACCAGAACTCAACTGAGCACACGTTTCTTATCCTGAAGACTAAATAGATAAACAGCAAGCAAAAACAGAAAAGATTTGTTGTACAAGGAAATATTATAATCTCATGATATTTTTGCGCATCTTAAAATGATGTAGCTTGCCACCAAAGATGCCAGGGTTGATCATTCAGCCACAAGAGCATTAGAGAGGTTAGCTGCAGATGTCGGATGTGATGTTGCCTGGCATGCAGTTACAATTTATTCCAAAGATGTTTAGTCGGGATGTTTTATTCTTCCATTTCACCTGGCTAACACTTGAGAGGCAATGTGATATAAAAGCAAACTTCAGAGCTTATTATTACAGAAACTTATGAATTTAAACTTATTAAATTACAGTTACTAAAAACCTTCAGACAGTCATTCAAAAAAGATTTTATAAATATAATGTATATTACCGTATTTTTCGGACTATAAGCCGCTACTTTTTTCCCACGTTTTGAACCCCGCGTCTTGAACAACGAAGCGGCTTATTTGTGGATTTTTCCTGGGTTTTTCCCGGATTCACAAACTTCAAGCCAAAAAACTGAGCAACATAACATTAGACCAATGAAATTTCCGAACGGAAACAAAAAAACGCACCTCACCTCACGCACACACCTCACCATTCCAGCACGACGATGACAAAAGATAAACTCCCCAGTGAAATACAGTGGTACCTTGACCTACGAGTTTAATTCGTTCCGTGGATGAGCTCGTATCTCAATTTGCTCGCACATCAAATCAGTTTTTCATATTGAAAATACTTAAAATGGCATTAATCCGTTCCAACCCTCAAAATGACACCCCGTTTTTATGTTTCATGTTATTAAATTGGAAAATACATTTCTAAATAACAAATCTTGCATAAAAACATAATAGAAAGAGTATGTAAAGATATAATAAGGTTTTATTCAGTGTATTTTAATAGGAGATGAGACGACTAATGAAAGGCGGTGGGGTGTGTGTGTGTGTGTCTGTGTGTGTGTGTGTGTGTGTAGGGGGGTAGAGGCGATAAGCGGAGGCGGAGGGAAAACTCATTTTTTACTATCACACCAGTGCACTACGTATCCCTAGACTTAAAATTTTTTACTTTTTCTTCTTTGCTTATTTTAATTAGAAGTGCTTGCAAAGCTTCACTGCTCCCGCATTTTTTGTCCCAGCACCACGGGTGATACCTCAAAACGTGCGGCCCGTTTGTGTGAAGTGTGGTTTTAAATGTCGAAGCATTCGCCCTGCCCCTTTTTCGTTCACGGGACCAAAACATGCGTTTTTTGTCGGTTTCTTCTTCTTCTTCTTCTTCTTCTTCTTCTTCTTTATAATTCTTCTTACTTCTTCCGCCGATTTACGGCACGTAACTCGTCCCGCAGTTTTCGTCCCAGCACCACGGGTGATACCTCAAAACGTGCAGCCTGTTCGTGTGAGGTGTGCTACTACTTTTATAAGGAATCCGCCCGCACGTTTTCGCTCACGTGACGAAAAGTTTTTCCCCATAGAAAATGAATGGGGAACAACTTTCGATCATCATATCTCGGCCCTCGAGCGTCCGACATGCACGTATGGCATATCAACTCGTAGGAGGTCCAGAGTGGATCGCGACTATATGGTTCTGGAATTCCGGATCCGCTTGGAATTCCGGGAATTCCGGCTCAAACAGGCCTCCATAGAAAATTAATGGGGAAAACGTTCAAACCTCCGCCTTTCGGCCGGTGTTCGCCCGACACGCATTTTCGACGTATCCACCATGTCCGGGGTGCGGGGCCGATCGCAATGATGCCACCCACTTCGTTAAATACCCCTGGCAAGGTGGGGCAAGAGGGCAAAAACCCTCAAAATTTCTAGATAACATCTATTCTATTCTGTTTTTTGCCTTTTTAAAGCCCCCTGTTCACCCGACATGCAAATACAGCATATCCCCTCGTCCAGGCTGCCCTCCCGGACGTCCCAATAATTTTTTTTAACATTTTGACCCAAGGGGGCAATAGCTAGGGGGCAATTAGTGCCCCATTGAAAATGAATGGGGAATTAAAAGATCGAGCCACGGCTCGGCCCTCGAGCGTCCGACACGCACATACGGCATATCCCCTCGTAAGGGATCCGGAGCCGGTCGCATCTGTATGAGTACAGAATTCCGGATCCGCTCGGAATTCCAGGAATTTCCCGTCAAACAGGCCCCTATAGAGAATGAATGGGGAATCCGAGCCACCACAGATCGGCCGGCGTTCGCCCGACACGCTCGTACAACGTATCATCTCGTCCGGGACGGAGACCGGATCAAACCCAAACACCCCCCGTTTGTTTAATACCCCCGTAACGACTAGCCGGGGGGCAATTAATCTCCCCTATAGAAATGAATGGGAAAACAGCTCTCATTCACATGCATTGACACACACAGAGTGAATGAGCCAGGGGAAAGCACACAGGCCCCAGGTATGCCATACATCGATTTAAACAGCCCGGTTGGGAGAATTGCATCATGGGAGATGTTAGAACCCTTTAAGGAATGGGGGGAAGGGAGGGGAGGGGCTAATAAGCGGGGGGCTAAAAATAGACAGGAAGGGGACGTGTGACATATCAACGGACTCGGCCCGGCGTGGGAGTTTGCATCGTGGGTCATACAGTGACATCACGTGATGTCACATCAAGCCACGCCCACACCATTAGCCCAAATAGGGCAAAAAACCAACGCCCTCGGAAACGGGCGTGCGATATGTCAAAACACTTGGCAAGGGGGGGGGAGTTGAACCCCGGGTGAATTTTGCCCGTCACGTGACGTCATAGGCCATGCCCACCGCGCAAACCTATTAGCTTAACGCGCCGCTAAACACGCTCCGACCCGGACGAGTGATGCGTCAAACCGCTCGGCACGGTCCCGGGAATCTCCGGCGAAGAGCCGTTTCGACGTGTGACACATCTCGCGATGACGTCACGTGATGTTACTGGCCACGCCCCCGGAAAAAAAGGCCAAAAACGTGCGTGCCGGGTATCAAAACGATCGTCTCTCCGAGTACGGTCGCATCTGGTTGGCACTAAAAACGATCGGCACTAAAGACGCAGACCCGGCGTGTAGCGTTTTGCACCGGCAAGCACTACTCACATTTTCTTCAGGAAATGTCACATTCTAGTTTTCTATTATAATCTTCGCTTTCTGGCTTCGCTTCGCCATCTAGCAGCGGCGTCTCGAGCTCGTACCTCAATTTTTTGCTCGCGTAACAAAGCAAAAAAATTGACAGAGTGACCGCTCATACCTCGGAAAGCTCGTACATTAATGCACTCGTCTGTTTAGATACAAGCCGTTGTAGCGTGTTGAGTCTGGGTCAAGGGATAGCTCACTAAAACTCCAGTTGCAACACAAATCAGATAAGCACAGACAGGTTTCCAAAACCCGTGCTTTTTTATTTTTCTTGGCAACAGCGTTATGGGTTAGTCAAAAAAACTTAGAAATTAGCATCAGAAAATAATGACATAATCCTCAGTCTCACACGCACACACACGCAGAAGCGGAAGAATGCAGTGACATGCTTCTCCCAAAATACCGCTATGCTCCAAATAGAAGCGCAACATATTGCATTTAGTGTCTTTTGTTAAAGCCTGTGTAAAGTTCATTAGTTTCATTGTAGACAGGTGCAGCTTATTTATGTTAAAAATAAAAATATTTGTAAAATTCAGTGGGTGCGGCTTATATAAGGGTGCGCTTTATAGTCCGGAAATTGCGGTAGTTAAAAATAGATGGCTTTGGGGATGTGAGTTTAAAATGCATAACATTTATCATCTGACCTACCTGAGAGGTAAATGGTCCTGTAAGGTGCTAAGTTGAAAGCCTGATCAAAGTTCTCTGCATGGCACATGGAGAGGAAGGTGAGGAAAAGCAGAGTGTTCATCTTGCTATATTGCAGTACTTCACTACAAAAAATAAATAAATCAGAGCAGCAGAGTCATTTCAGCATTTCCAGTTTCAACAAAGTACAATTATGTGAAACACTCTGAAACATGTCATTTTGGTGCTCTAATTATCTAAGAAGGACTCATGTTCCTTTAGAAATAAAACTGCTTTTCTCCTAAACCATAATTAACTACCACTTTATTTTTATCTGCAGTAATTCCCTAGTGAACCAATATAATTCTTGTAGTGCAGAGAAAAGTCTCACTGTCACTGCAACTCTGTTCCCTCATTTCATGCAAATCATAAAATAGGATAGCACCAAATCTTATGACTTCATCTTAGGCGTCTTCTGAATTCAAAACTGAAATTACATTGTTTTGAGTCATGCTACATCCATGCAGAACACTGTGTGTATTATAAGGAAGCAAGCAATACACATCAACACAAAGAAGCACACAAGCAAACTTTACCAGACACATGTTTTAGAGACAGTGGCCCTAGTTCAGCACCGACCTTCATCAACACAGCAAATCCTAAAGACAGTAGCATACTTACCATCTTGCACAGTATACAGGCCTAGCTAATAACAAGATGCATGTGCAGAAATTGTCACATATTAATCTGAACTAGAAGGATAGGGCTTTAAACTCTCTCTTGCCTGCTCTCTGCAGTAACACTGATTGCTCCTTTTTCTCTCCATTCATTTCAGAGTGCTGACGCACTTGCAGAGTCTGCCACGTATTTGGTCTGCAGTCAGCAGAACATAATTGTTCTCTCTCTCTGCAGAGCAGCCCCCACCCATTCACCCCTAGTCCAGGCTGCAAATAGTCATTACACATACCAGGAATCAGACAGTGATGGGGGTTGTAAGAACAAACAAGCCCTTTTCTACAGTAGAGACATTTTCTAAATATCCAGTCTAAAATAGCAAATTATTTTCCTGAGGCAAGAAAAAAAAACATACAGTGGGGCAAATAAGTATTTGATCACCTACCAACCAGCAATAATTCTATCTCTCACAAACCTGTTAGTTTGTCTTTAAGAAGCCCTCCTCTACTGTACTAACTACCTGTGTTAATTGCACCTGTTTGATCTCGTTACCTGCATAAAAGACACCTGTCCACACACTCAATCAATCAGACTCCAACCTCTCCACTATGGGCAAGACCAAAGAGCTGTCTAAGGACAATAAGGACAGAATTGTAGACCTGCACAAGGCTCTGGATGGGCTACAGGACAATAGGCAAACAGCTTGGTAAGAAGGCAACAACTGTTAGTGCAACTATTAGAAAGAAATTCAAGATGACTGGCAATCTCCCTTGGACTGGGGCTCCATGCAAGATCTCGCCTCATGGCGTATCAGTGATCCTAAAAAAAGTGAGGAATCAGCCTAGAACTACACGGGAGGACCTGGTCAATGACCTGAAGAGAGCTGGGACCACAGTCTCAATGTTACCATTAGTAACACATTACACAGTCATGGATTAAAATCCTGCAGCACGTGCTAGGTCCCCCTGCTCAAGCCAACACATGTTCAGGCCTGTCTGAAGTCAAGAACACCAACCTAACCATGAAGCATGGGGGTGAAAACATCATGCTTTGGGGGTGCTTTTCTGCAAAGGGGATAGGACAACTGCATCGTATTGAGGGAGGATGAATGGGGCCATTTATCATGAGATTTTGGGCAACATCCTCCATCCCTCAGTAAGAGCATTAAAGATGGGTCATGGCTGGGTCTTCCAGCATGACAATGACCCCAAACACACAACTAAGGCAACTAAGGAGTGGCTCCGTAAGAAGCATTTCAAGATCCTGGAGTGGCCTAGCTATTTTTCTTTTGTATCAAATACCTATTTCATACAATAAAATCTAAATTAATTATTTAAAAATCATTCAATGTGATTTTCTGGATTTTTATTTTCATTGATGAAATTGCATAAAGGAATATCTGTAAAAACTAAACCCATTTAGTGCGTTTAATAGCCACATTACATCAAAATACAAATACAGTTGCTTTTAAAAAGTCCCCCTGCAGTGGCTGTGTAGAGTAAGTTATAGGAAACTATTCGTTTATTGAAATTCATAATTATTTTTACTCGTATTTATTTATTAAATCTCGCACAGTATCATGTTGTATTCTTGTTCCCGGAAAAGCTACTTTAAATTTACCACGAATTAAATCCGTGGTAAATCGGCAGCTTTAAGAAGCTCCACTACTTGATCTACACGGCCACTGTGCAGGGACTTTTTTTTAACACACTGTATATAAATAAAAATGTAAAAATCTATTTAAAATGGTAACTGCCCTGTCTCTTTCGTTTAGTTTAAAATGATCCGAAAGTTTGGAAACTTTCTGCTGTTTTCTTTGGCCTGAACCCTTCGCTGTTTTCTCCCCGATCCTCCATTTTTCATTCTGCAGTGTGTGTTTACCTGTCCAGAGTGCTCCAGGTTTACCAGGTGGTGTGTCAGTAATAATGGTCTGTGGGAAACACAGGGATCCATGTTTAGTTAAATAGAAGCTAAGTAACTACAGGGGAATTAATTTGATCAGTCACACCATGAAGTTATGGGAAAGAGTAGTGGAAGCCAGGCTGAGAGAAGAGGTGACCATCTGTGAGCAACAGTATGGTTTTATGCCGAGGAAGAGCACTACAGATGCATTATTTGCTTTGAGAAGGTCAGAAGGAGTTGCATTGACTGTTTGTGGATTTAGAGAAAGCGTATGACAGGGTGCCAAGAGAGGAGTTGTGGTATTGTATGAGGAAATCAGGTCTGTCAGAGAAGTATGTGAGGGTAGTGCATGACATGTATGAGGACAGTGTGACAGCAGTGAAGTGTGCAGTAGGCATGACAGACTGGGTCAAGGTGGAGGTTGGACTGCATCAAGGATCAGCTCTGAGCCCTTTCCTATTTGCAATGGTGGTGGACAGGTTTATGGACGAGGTCAGACAGGAGTCTCCATGGACTATGATGTTTGCGGATGATATTGTGATTTGTGCTGAGAGTAGGGAGCAGGTTGAGATTAGCCTGGAGAGGTGGAGGTAGGCAATAGAGAGAAAGGGGATTGAAAGTCAGTAGAAGTAAGACAGAGTATGTGTGTGGATGAGAAGAAAGGCAGTGGAAGGGTGCAGCTGCAGGGAGAAGAGGTGGTGAAGGTGGAGGAGTTTAGGTACCTGGGGTCAACAGTGCAAAGTAACGGAGAGTGTGTTAGAGAAGTGAAAAAAATAGTGCAGGCAGGGTGGAGTGGGTGGAGAAGAATGGCAGGAGTGATTTGTAATAGAAGGGTATCTGCAAGAGTGAAAGGGAAAGTTTATAGGACTTTGGTGAGACCTGCGATGTTGTATGGTTTAGAGACAGTGGCATTGAGTAAAATAGAGGAGAATGGAGGTGGAGCTGGAGGTAGCTGAGTTGAAGATGTTAAGGTTTTCCTTGGGAGTGACGAGGATGGACATGATTAGAAATGAGTTTATTAGTGGGACAGCGCATGTAGGACGTTTTGGGGACAAGGTGAGGGAGGCAAGATTGAGATGGTCTGGACATGTGCAGAGGAGGGACATGGTTATATCGGTAGGAGAATGCTGAGGATGGAGCTACCAGGAAGGAGGAAAAGAGGAAGGCCAAGGAGGAGGTTCATGGATGTGAAGGAAGACATGCAGGTAGTTGGTGTGACAGAGGCAGATGTAGAGGACAGGGGGTAGTGGAGACGGATGATCCGCTGTGGCGACCCCTAATGGGAGAAGCCGAAAGAAGAAGAAGACTTACTATTAAGCTGTAGCCACACCCATAGTTTAACTCTAATTTTTATGAATGTGTGTGTATGTATATGTATATAAATGGAAAGTTGTAATGAAGCCATTACATATATTTCCTTTGTGAAAAGGCTGTTGCAGTGTTGGTTCTGCTGTTGGAAAAGAAGCCTAATAAAAGAAAGCTGCTCTGTTTGACTTAACAATCGTGGTGTCCTCCTCATTCATCCTTCATACAAACACAAAGCAGAGATAAATGGGAAATCGGACCATCTTCCTCATGCCTGTATACAAACAAAGGCTGAAACAGGAATCTCTGGTTCAGAGGGAGGTCGCGCGCTGGACTGACCAATCGGTGGCCATTCTGCAGGATGCTTTGGATGATGACGCAGACTTGGACATGTTCAGATGCAGCTCTAATGACGTTAACATAACACACAAACAGCATGCACGCTGAGAGAGCCGGCGAGGTAAACACGTTCACCATCTCAGAGCATGACGTGAGCAGGGCATTCAGGAGAGTGAATACCAGGAAGGCAGCAGGACCATAAGGCATTACAGGTCGGGGTCTGAAAGCCTGTGCTTACCAACTAGCTAAACTAGCTAGTGTTTACTGAGATATTCAATGTCTCCCTGAAACAGTCTGTTGTCCCCTAATGCTTCAAACAGTCCACCATTGTTCCTGTCCCGAAGAAGCCCCAGCTCACCTGCCTCAACGACTACCCCCCTGTAGCCCTGACTTCAGTAGTGATGAAGTGCTTTGAAAGACTGGTCAGAGACTTCATCACTACTAGACACATTGGATCCACTACAGTTTGCGTACCAGCAAAACCGCTCTACTGGGGATGCCATTGCTCATCTTCTCCACACTACGATGAGCCACCTGGACTACAGGGAGTTGTGCAAAAATGCTGTTTGTGGACTACAGTTCAGCGTTCAACACCGTAATTCCCTTCACGCTCAGCTCTAAGTGAAGGTCCTGGGACTCAGCCTGCCGCTGTGTCAATGGATCTCCAACTTCCTGACAGACAGACCACAAGCTGTACGGGTTGGCAAACACACCTCATCCACCCTCACCCTCAGCACTGGAGCTCCCCAGGGTTGTGTTCTGAGCCCCCTGCTGTACTCACTGTACACATATGACTGGGTGGTCTCTTCCACCTCCACCGCCATCATCATGCTGACGGCACTGTTGTGGTGGGCCTGATCGCCAACAATGATGAGACGTTCTACCTACAGGAGATTAAAAACCTAGAGAGATGGTGCCAGGAGGACAATCTTCTCCTGATGTCAGCAATACTATAGAGTTGATAGTGGACTTCAGCCCGAAGCAGGAGCGGTCATACCAACCGCTAAACATCAACGGGACCCAAGTAGAGAGAGTGGACAGTTTCCGGTACCTAGGTGTTCACATCACATAGGACCTGTCTTGGTCCTGTTACACCAACACCCTGGTGAAGAAGGCCCGGCAGCGTCTGTACCATCTGATACGCGTAACGGACTTTAAACTACCCTCTCAGCTGCCAAAGACTTTCTACACCTGCACTATTGGGAGCGTCCTGACGGGTAACATCACTTTCTGGTTCGGGAAAACACCATGCAGGACAGACGAGCCCTCCAGATGGAGGTGCAGTCAACTTAACCTCACTGCTCACTGCATTCATTAAATACCTAATGTATAATATACAGTGCCTTGCGAAAGTATTCGGCCCCCTTGAACTTTGCGACCTTTTGCCACATTTCAGGCTTCAAACATAAAGATATGAAACTGTCATTTTTTGTGAAGAATCAACAACAAGTGGGACACAATCATGAAGTGGAACGGAATTTATTGGACATTTAAAACTTTTTTAACAAATAAAAAACTGAAAAATTGGGCGTGCAAAATTATTCATCCCCTTTATTTTCAGTGCAGCAAACTCTCTCCAGAAGTTCAGTGAGGATCTCTGAATGATCCAATGTTGACCTAAATGACTAATGATGATAAATAGAATCCACCTGTGTGTAATCAAGTCTCCGTATAAATGCCCCTGCACTGTGATAGTCTCAGAGGTCCGTTTAAAGCGCAAGAAGAAAGCCATTTCCTAAAGATATCCATAAAAGTGTCGTTTAAAGTTTGCCACAAGCCACCTGGGAGACACACCAAACATGTGGAAGAAGGTGCTCTGGTCAGATGAAACCAAAATTGAACTTTTTGGCAACAATGCAAAACGTTATGTTTGGTGTAAAAGCAACACAGCTCATCACCCTGAACACACCATCCCCACTGTCAAACATGGTGGTGGCAGCATCATGGTTTGGGCCTGCTTTTCTTCAGCAGGGACAGGGAAGATGGTTAAACTTGATGGGAAGATGGATGGAGCCAAATACAGGACCATTCTGGAAGAAAACCTGATGGAGTCTGCAAAAGACCTGAGACTGGGACGGAGATTTGTCTTCCAACAAGACAATGATCCAAAACATAAAGCAAAATCTACAATGGAATGGTTCACAAATAAACATATCCAGGTGTTAGAATGGCCAAGTCAAAGTCCAGACCTGAATCCAATCGAGAATCTGTGGAAAGAACTGAAAACTGCTGTTCACAAATGCTCTCCATCCAACCTCACTGAGCTTGAGCTGTTTTGCAAGGAGGAATGGGTGAAAATTTTAGTCTCTCGATGTGCAAAACTGATAGAGACATACCCCAAGCGACTTACAGCTGTAATCGCAGCAAAAGGTGGCGCTACAAAGTATTAACTTAAGGGGGCTGAATAATTTTGCACGCCCAATTTTTCAGTTTTTTATTTGTTAAAAAAGTTTGAAATATCCAATAAATTTCGTTCCACTTCATGTTTGTGTCCCACTTGTTGTTGATTCTTTACAAAAAATTACAGTTTTCTATCTTTATGTTTGAAGCCTGAAATGTGGCAAAAGGTCGCAAAGTTCAAGGGGGCCGAATACTTTCGCAAGGCACTGTATGTGATTTTTTTTTTTTAGTTGTTGTACCTTGTGGAATCTGTTGCAGATGATCTTTGATGTGGATATACAGTGGTGTAAAAAAATGTTTGCCCCCTTCCTGATTTTTTTTTTTTTTTTTTTTTTGCATTTGTCACACTTTAATGTTTCAGATCATCAAACTAATTTAGATATTAGTTAAAGATAACACAAGTGAACAAAAATCCAAAACTACATGGCTCTTTGTGAAAGTGTTTAACCCCCACTCTTGCCTCAGTAAAGGTCAGAGACTGAGCAAAAATAGTCTGCATGGCAGTGTTCCAAGACGAAACCTCTGCTGAGCAAAAAAAACATAAGGGTTTGCCTCAGTTTTGCCAGAAAACATTTTGATGATCCCAAAGACTTTCGGAAAAATACTCTGTGGACAGACAAGACAAAAGAAACTTTTTGGACGGTGTGTGTCCCATTACTGAAGCAAACTTGGGTTCTGCAGCAGGACAATGATTCAAAACACACCAGCAAGTCCACCTCTGAACGGCTGAAGAAAACTAAATGAAGCTTGTGGTGTGTCCTAGTCAGTTCTGATCTGAATCCTATTGAGATGCTTTGGCTTGACCTTAAAAAGGAAGTTATTGCAAACACTTGATTGCAGTTGTTGCTGCTAAGGGTGGCCCAACCAGTTATTAGCTTTAGGGGGCAAACACTTTTTCACACAGGGCCATGTAGTTTTAGATTTTCTTTTCCCTCAATAATAAAGACCTTTCATTTAAAAACTGCATGTTGTGTTCACTTGTGTTACCTTTTACTAATATTTAAATTAATTTGATGATCTGAAACATTAAAGTGTGACAAACATGCCCAAAAATAAGAATTCACAACACTGTATGTCATGTATTCCTTCTGACATTTTGTGTTTAAAAATTTTTTTTTTTAATCTCATATTTTAAAGTTTAATAAAATTTTTAATAAAACCTGAAATTAATTAACATAATTAATATAATTTTTAAACAACAAGATATTTTCTAAAGGTAAGGTATGGTGACTACATGCATATAGATATACAGTCCTAGTACTTGAAACATGCACAGAGGACTAGATGAAACTAGGAGTTAATTAATCATGATCATGAAGTTAGTAAAGGTATACTTTGGATGAATGTTTCTGTTCTGACCCAAAATCTACTAGATTGCTTCAGAAGACATTTATTAAACTCACAGAGTCTTATGGCTTACAATTAAGCTCGTTCTGGGTTTTTTTTTCAGAACATGGAGACTGTACCTATTCACTTGCATTGTATGGTTATATTCATGTCATACCTCCATCAAAATATGAGTCACATTTAGAACTTCCTAGATGCCTGGAGGGAGGAAACAGGAACCTGACACAAGTAAAAGGTGGTGTCTGATGGTGCTGAAAAAGACACTTCCCACTAAAGTGCAAGGACAACTGAAAGGAGTGATAGGTCTTCTGTGACATTGTACTTATGCCTTTCAGGCCAAGACTCTAAAACAATACCAGACAAAGAGAAAGGAAAAGAAAGAGGAAAGTGAGGCCTTAAGAACATAACTATACAAGGTCAATGGGGAAATGGCAAGATGCAAACATAAAACAGACAATAAAAATTATAATGCCATAAAACAAGCTGCAGTGCTAGTTCCATTAACTACAATTATAAGATCAGGTAGGGCAACCTCCAGTGCTAACAGCCGCACCCATTGCACACCCAAGAGTTCCTCCAGTATATGTGTTTGCAGGAGAACCGTAGTAGCCCCAGAAGAGCCGACCATTTGGCAGAGGAAGTGGTAGAGAAGGATGGGCCAGTCCTGGAGGTCCACCAGCAGCACGGACAAGAGATTGCGAGCTTGAGTGTTGGCAGTGTGTAGATCCAATTCACATCAATAGGAAGTGTCCACAGGCACAAAGAACTTAGGGAGACAGAGTAGAAAGAGCAGAAAGGCATGGCCAGATACTAGGACCACAAGGGCCAGCATCATCTGTCTAACAGGAGGACAGGGCCAAGGATGGGATAGAGTTAGTATGGGATAAACCCCAATGCCATTTAGTGGTCAATGATTAGGACCAATTGGAAGAATGCCACCATGTTACTATGCCCTTGCTGCAGCTGCATATGCCAAATCATACCAAAAAGTGTCTGTGATTAATATAGGGGTATGATATAATTTTCTCAGCACTAAAACTGACAATAGAGCGTTTTAAAACAGTCAACCCTGCTGAAAGAATGGTGACCCCTTAAGGATAAATTATTGTAGCACTATGCTTCAAAATACTTAGAAAAGCCCCATAGCGACCGGGGGAATTACACATAATTGATTGGATTAGGAAAAGGCCCCAGGTAAAAGCCCGATTATCAGTAAACAGAACAGAATGAAAATCCCAGTATAACCCAGTATGAGTGTAAGAAAATAATGCACAACTCATGACACAAGGTTCTGAAAATGTTATTAGATTTCACAAAACAAACATGACACAAACAGGAAAATCCTTAGTGGTGTTTGTCACTTAGTAGAGCTGCATAGTGACCGGGGGAATTACACATAATTGATTGGATTAGTGGATCTTAGTGTTAAGATGGGTTTTACACTGGTTCTCTAAACAAATTCCTATGTTATCTGTTCAGTGTCTGTAGGATCTTTACGATGAGAGTATGTAAGGTACACAGAATGTCTTTGTCTGGGCTCACACATCTTTGGTTACTATGTATTCTTAACCAATTAGAAACAGTTTAAGTCAGGTTTTTTCCAGTGTGCATATATACAGTTGTATGCAAATATTTAGGAACCCTTGACAATGTCCATGATTTTCATTTATAAATATTTGGGTGTTTGGATCAGCAATTTCATTTTGATCTATCAAATGACTGAAGGACACAGTAATATTTCAGCAGTGAAATGAGGTTTATTGGATTAACAGAAAATGCGCAATATGCATCAAAACGAAATTAGACAGGCACCCTTGTCATTTTGTTGATTTAAATACCTGTAACTACTTCGCACTGATTAATTGGAACACACAATTAGTTTGGTGAGCTCATTAAGCCTTGAACTTCATAGACAGGTGCATCCCATCATGAGAAAAGGTATTTGAGGTGACCAATTGCAAGTTGTTGTTCTCTTTGACTATCCTTTGAAAGGTGGCAACATGGGGGTCTCAAAACAACTCTCAAATGACCTGAAAACGAGGCTTGTTTAACATTATGGTTTAGGGGAAGGCTACAAAATGTTATCTCAGAGATATAACTGTCAGTGTCCACTGTGAGGAACAGAGTGAGTTCTTGTTAAGGCCAGAAGTGGCAGGCGACATAAAATATTGGCGAGGCAAACGCGAAGGATGGTGAGAACGGTCAAAAACAGCGCACAGACCACCTCTAAAGACCTACAACATCAACTTGCTGCAGATGGTGTCACTGTGCATCGTTCAACAATTTAGCGCACTTTGCACAAGGAGAAGCTGTATGGGAGAGTGATGCAACGCCACAAACGGAGTCGCTTGAGGTATGCAAATGCACATTTGGACAAGCCATCTTAATTTTGGAATAAGGTGCTGTGGACTGATGAAACAAAGATTGAGTTATTTGGTCATAACAAGGGGGGTTATGCATGGTGGCAAAAGAACAGAGTGTTCCAAGAAAAACACTTGCTACCCACAGTAAAGTTTGGGCATATTGGGCTGCGTGGCCAGTACTGGGAATCTGGTTAAAGTTGAGGGTCACATGGATTCTACTTAATATCAGCAGATTCTTGAGAATAAGGTTGAGGAATCAGACACAAAGATGAAGTTACGCCGGGGCTGGATATTGTTGTGTTAATGTTTAACAATAGATTAAATAAAAAGGAACAAGTTTAACCATGATTAACTATAAATCATTCTGAAGGTCTAAGCCTCAAGCATCGATTTTAGATCACAGTTTTTCAATGAAAGAATGTATAACGAATGTATTTGGCCAAAAGACGGAAAATTTAATTTGTACTTTGTGGGACAATGAAGAAAAAGTTAGATGACTGGGAAGAAAAGAAGAAGACAAAAAAATGTAGAAGGTGTTAAAGGGAAAAATGAAGGAAAAAGACAGCATGCAGAAAAACAGAAAGAGAAAGGAACAGCGCCACCCTCAGGGCTGTATGATGGGGACAATTGGCCACCGTCTTACAATAAAGCATGACTTCCAAAAACAGCAGGACTCTACCCAGAACTTCAGATTGATGGTAATAACTGGACCATGGAGAAATAAAAGTGCATGGAGTTCTAAATGGATGTTACAGACTTGAAGATGATGAACAAAAGAGCCGAACCATCAAGAATGCGAAGGGATTTGTGTCCCGGACCATTGCTCCAAACAAAACAAGCAGAAGACCAAGAACACACTCTGAGCATTACCCTTAGACCAGTACGCCCCAAGAACTTGTAAAAAGTAAACAAAACAGGAGACCATATCCGAATGGGGCGGAACCAACAGGGTTTAAACTTTTCGAAGACAGACAAGAAGAAGATAAGAGAAAGAGCAGATTTAAGGAATGAGTCAAGACCGGAGTCACGTCTGCAAGAGAGTGAAAGAGCATATAGCCAAGGAGAAGTAAACAGCAAACTAGTAAAAATGGAAAGAAAAGTAAGAATAACATCGCTGGAGGAAGACAAAGATCTGGATAAGATAGCGGAAGCAGTAGCAAACTCAGGCCAGAAGTGAAAGGAATGAAAGAAAGGACAAGAAAAAGAACTAATGTTAACTAATTATGAACTGATAAAAGAGAGCAGTAAGTTGCTGGATACAAACCTGAAACAGTTCGAAATGGCGTCAATGGGCCAAAGAAGCACAAGCCAAAGCAAAAAATCATGTGAAAGAGAGCCTGGATAAGACAAGCACCGAAACAACACCCATGACCTTGATAACACCAGAGGGAGAAAATAAACTAGTATTAAGGAACAAAAGTACATTAAGGACCCCGACACATTATAGTTGTGCTACAACTCTTGAAAGAGGGATAGAAGAGTTGTGGCAACCAAGCAAATCCAAGTATCTGAAGTGAATAAAGTAGTGATGAACAAAATGATGAAGAGGAAGACATGGAGCACAGAAAAAAAGGCACACACAGCAACAGATTGTACGATAGCTTACTATAACAGTAAAAGGAAAAGAGGTCCAATACATACCTTGGTCATTTATGGATGTAATAAAGCTGATAATTAGGCTGCCAGATATGTGTAAAGGAGCACAAAGATTCATTACACAGTTTAAAAAAAAAAACAATGGGACACCAACTGGCACATGGAGACATCAAGGCTATTCTAGCCCAAACCATGGGCAAAGCAAAAACAAATTTATCAAATTAAATTAAGCAAAAATTAAGCAAAAATAACTGGCTGCAGAGGACCCCAGATGGCCCATTTGGCCCATTTCAAACTGACATCTGGAGCACACTAAGAAAACAATACCCCACAAAGTTGGATCCAGAAAAACTGGAAACTACTTGACTGGGAAAAGAGGAAAATGTGGCTAAGTTCATCCAGGTCTTGCAAGATACATTGGAGAGACGAAACGGAGCACCCTGGGATTAGTCTGCCACAAGTAAAAGATGGTTCCGAATGGTGCTAAAAAAGACACTTCCTGATTAAGTACAATGACAACTGGAAGGGGTAATCCATTTTGTGAACCAGTACTGGAAAAAAAAAAAAAAAAAAAAAAAAAAAAAAAAGAGGCAAGTGAGGCCTTAGTAAAAGAATTGTATAAGGCCCAACTGGGAGAAATGGCAAGAGGACAAATAGAAGCGAAAGGATACCACTGTGAAACACCCAATACCCCAGTCACAAACCCAAGGGATACAGCCCAGAATGCAAGGAGGTGCATGGTGATTAATAAAAAGGATGCGAAGTATAGAATGCTTGACAATGTGTATTGGCTAGAGTATGCTCAAGCCCATGCATCAGAGTTATGGAACACATACACCCAATGGAAACCATGGCTTACACACATGCACCCAGACTGCAAAGAACCTGAGGGACTTTTGCACTGCACTATCAAGTATGATCCGTAAGGATCTGATGAAGTATACACCCTCTTATGGGAAGAACAAATGGAAGGACACAAGTATGATATGAAAACTACAGAAATAGTAATCGGGGCACAAAGAGTAGCAGCTTTTGCACAACTACCAGAAAACGTTTAAAACTGTTACCAAGTGGACAATGCAGTGCCCCATGTCTCATAGTGTCTCGGTTTCGTAGTCCAACGAAAGAGCAGCACCAACAGGATTCACGTTGTGTTAACACAACAATATGAAATGGGAAAGCAACCCTACCAAAAAACATCTGTAATTACCATGGGGCATCCAGTCATGCTGTATACCACACACGGTCTACATACATTTCTAACTAGCCAACCCTTTGTTATTAACAATTCGTGGCGAACAATATATGATGTAATCTTGTTAGTACCCGAACTGACAATATTTAAGAGAAATAGGCCTTTTGTGTAAATAGAAAAAGTCTTAGATCTTTGAGTTTAGCTTATAAAAAATGGGGGCAAAAACAAAAGTGTTGCTTTTTTTTTGCTCAGTATACATATCAGAAATGCTGATATTCATGAGCAAATACAATGGAAAAATGTGGGGCAATTAAAGAACGAGGTACTTACATTTAGTGTAATGTGGAAGGTCTGTTTTTAGCTCTGGTTTTATACGTTCCTCTTCTATTTAAAGAGGCACACAGGCCAGATCATTGTGGAAAGGTGGAGATCATTAGAAAGATCCGCAAGAACTGGTGGTCTCCATATTTAGAACATATGGTTGATCAGGCCCTCTCAAGGTGTGCACAATGTTTGAACACAACTATAGGAAAACATTACAGGTTGGAGAATTATTATATTGACCTATATGAGTATTCAAATGCAGAAATGGCTTTGTTTACTTCTTTGTACCTATCCTCGTTCCGCCTTGGACTCTGATGTGTACTTTTCTAAGTGGCATCAACCTGATTTTAATGTTTGTACTGATGTGTGGGCCTTGTTGAAAGTTCATGTGTGAGCTTGTAAAGGCTTAAAGGGATGAATGTAAAATAATTTGTTAAGTTAATGCTGAAACGTTATACAATAAACTGCACACTCTTAATTTTACAAGCCAAAACACAGAACACAGCAACTATGGGCACATTGTTCTGGAAGTTTATTTTGACCAGGTCATGTTGACCAGATCATAGTAAAAGAATGAATTGTTCTCAGCCAGCGTGGCCCATAAGAACCGAGTAATTACTTGAGGGAACATGCAGAAGGAATAAACATAGGACAACTCAGAAAGAATTCCCAGCTGAATCTCCACTGGCCTGACCAGTAAGATCCTCACATACAGGTGAGGTGGCCTCTAATCATGACCCATAGTCCCATGAATCAACACTGGGACTAGAACAGGATACAATACTATCATTATCAATATTCGAAAATAAGTTGGTATCAGGGAGCCATATGTCTGTTTGGGTAGAAGTGTCAGAGACTTAAGGGACAGAAACCAGTCGGTATGGTGGCCACATTCGTGAGTCAGGTGAAGATGTTAAATACAGTAGAGTATCAAGAAACAGTGCATATTCAGCAGACACATGCGTTAGCAGAAACTAGCGATACCGTCTTTTAAGTAAGTACATGTGCCCTTGTGCCAGGTTACGCTGTACATGGATTCACCTGGCTGAAACATATTATTCTTTAGCACTAATTTAAGCACGTATGCAGAATCATGTGTCATGACATGAGTATGCTCTCTGGTTAATTGTGGTTTTACTCCAAAAAACGATTCTGCTTTTTCTCATCCATGTTTCTTAAAGTCTTTTTTGAGAAGGATTATTTTTTAGACATTATTGGTACCAGAGGACCCAGCTTTTCTCGTTGCAATCTTTTTTGCTCCAACATTCTCACTGCAAAGCATAGTGGAGGCGGTGTGATTGTGTGGGATGCTTTGCTGGTGAAACTGTTGATTTAATCAACAACTTGCTATCCCATCTGGTTTGCACTTAGTGGGACTCCATTGAAGCTTAGAGCAAAAATGCTTCCATCCAGCATGTCTTTTTCACAGAAGGTTTTGTATATTTGAGCAAGACAATGTTAACTGCATAGTAAGTTTCTTTTCGGCTTCTCCCGTTAGGGGTCGCCACAGCGGATCCTCCGCACGTTTGATTTGGCACATGTTTTACGCTGGATGCCCTTCCTAACGCAACCCTCCCCAATTTATCCGGGCTTGGGACCGGCACTAAGAGTGGCTGGGGATGGTTCCCTGACCGGGAATCGAACCCGGGTCGCAGCGGTGGGAGCGCTGCATCTTAACCACTAGACCACCAGGGGACCTTAAAACTTTCTTTTCGGCTTCTCCCGTTAGGGGTCGCCACAGCGGATCCTCCGCACGTTTGATTTGGCACATGTTTTACGCTGGATGCCCTTCCTAACGCAACCCTCCCCAATTTATCCGGGCTTGGGACCGGCACTAAGAGTGGCTGGGGATGGTTCCCTGACCGGGAATCGAACCCGGGTCGCAGCGGTGGGAGCGCTGCATCTTAACCACTAGACCACCAGGGGACCTACAATGTTAACTGCATATTAAACCTAATAAAATGGCATGACTTCGTAGTAGAAGGTGCTGAACTGGCCTGCCAGCAGTTTAGACCTTTCACCATTTGACCATTTGAAAAAATCATGAAACAAAAAATACAACAAAGGTCACCCAAAACTGTTGAGCAGCTATAATCCTGTATTAGACACACATGGGACAACATCCCTCTCCCAAAACTTCAGCAAATGGTCTTCTTCGTTCCTACATGTATATGGAGAGAGGACATGATGCCACACAATGGTTACCATGGCCCTGTCCCATCTTTTTTTTGAGACCTATTGCAGCTAATAAATTCAAAATGACCTTGTATTTTCTTATATGGTAAATATATTTTCATATTAAACATTTAAAATGATCTTTTAATTTGAATTGTTTATAAAAAAAAGAGAATGCAATGATTTGCAAATATCATAAATACATATTTTATTTACATTTTAAAAAAGATTTTGTGTCCCAAACTACATTTACATTACTACATTTCAAAGTCAAATATCTTACTTTTTACTCAACTATCTTTTGCAAAATCAGTTGTTCCTTTTTATTTTGCGTGAATAAAAACTTACACTAATTAGGATAGAGTGCGTGCTCTGGTTTGAACTTGTTTCGATTGCTACTTGGTGGTATGTACTTAGCACAAACATACAGTTCAGCTTCAGTTCAAAAAACATTTTCAGAGTAATAAATTATGAAAGAAACTCCTGAATCTAGCTTGCACCTGTATCCTTATTTGCACAATTTTATTTTAAGTAGCTGAAAAGAAGGTTTTGGGGTCATGATCATTTTTAATAGATATCAATCAGTGTTTATCAGTGCTAATTTATATCATTCTATTAATATATTGGTGTGCTAAGAGTAACAAGAGTCTTTTCACATAAACTAAATTAATTAAGCAAGAGTTTAATAACAAAAATGATAAGACATTGTAGCCATAATAAATCATAATACTTTAGATACTTATGTACATTTAAAGGCAAATTTTTTTACTTAAGTGAAAGTTTAAAGGGAGCACTTTTACTATAACTGGAGCTACTGTATCTCTACTTTAACTCAAGTATATGGTTTGTGTACTTTGTTCACCACTGTATGTTTATTTCACTTAAAAATCTATTTTATGTCTTTTTTAAACTAATATTATAAATAACAAGTTCTGTTAAGTAAGGGACCTCCACCCTATTCCTGTGGTAAATGGGGTAGGATCATTTCACAGTCCACCCATCCTGGATGACAGAAGTCCACAACGTCACCCTCGTACCACCTTGGCTCACACAATGACCTCTCAGTATAACTGAATACTGCACCCAGCAAGAAATTACTTGTTTTAATGCTGTGTGCATACAGACTTCCAGATTAATACAACTTTCAGTAAAAAAAAAAATTAAATGTAATTAATTTAAAACATTTTAAATTTCCTTATAAAAATCACTTGCTAAGGTATTTTTGTTGCATGGCGATTTTTTTTCAAAAACAATTCAGTGGGAGTCTTTTTTTCAATGTTTCTATTGAACATTACAATGTGTGTTTTTGATTTTAAGTGGTAAGAGAAAGTCCTGGCAAAGACAAACTTTTAAACTATTACATATACAGTATATTATATGTATGTATGTAGGTATGTATTTATGCATGTATGTATGTATGTATGTATGGCTACACACATAGAATATTAAATGTTAAAAAAAAAAAACACACGCATTATTGTAGAAAGTTTAAAAAGGGGTCTATCATCTTATTGTATGACACTCTCTATGAGTGTTATGTCCAAAGTCTTAACACATTTAGCCTCAAATGACTTTAAATAAAGAGGTTTTTACAGTCTTATTAGGATCTAAGTACGACCAGGTAATAGTTTCCATAAATAACTAGATCTAATTTCATTTCTCTGGTGAATTATTTCGTTTGGACTGTGGCAACGGTAGTGATTAAAAGTTATAATTTTTTTCTTTACAGCAAAGCAAATAGTGCACTTGTATTCCTTATGCATCATTATCGAAATTAAGTTCACTACTACCTTTAAAAGTGAGCCAAATACGTTTCTTCTGTGTGAATAAACAAGAGAATGAAAGTTAGAAGTCATGTATGTCTTACCTCGTGAAGAGTAGAAATTGAGTATGCTGCCGTATAATTTCTGCAGCGTTTTCCTTTTACTCGCGCCTACGTCATGCTAGGTAACGACTGAAAGAAGCATACGTACTGCTTTTAATAGACAGTCCATTCATCCTTTTTTTTTTTTTTTTTTTACGATTACCTCCAGGGACAGACTGATGACAGCTTCACGACGTCGAAAATGCTCGTCTGTCAGGACAAGCCACTTTGGTGTACAGTGATTGGTTGTTTAAAAAAGTTTATAAAGTATCAATGTATGAAGAAGTTGTCATAAAGTGGCTGTGTGTGCCTGTATGTCCTTTCTTTGCTAGCGTGTTTAAAATATCTTTTAGCCTAATTTGAGACTTCTGTGCAGGATAAGACAAGGAAATGAAGGATAAAATGAATAAGATAAAAATCTTGTCATTGAAATTTCAAGCAGCAACAGTCCAGGACAAGAGTATGAGCAGTATAAGACTATACTATGCAAATCCGGCAGTATGACATGTAATTTCACCGATTACTTCAGTATTGCACTGTTTGTAACGTGCTATTCGGTTTGCCAGTATTCGAGGTGAAAAGAGTTGGAGGTACAGTATTTGCAGGATCCTTGTGTTTGTACTGAAAGAAGTATATAAGAAGAAAATATCCAATCATTCCAAATAAAAACTACAAAAATATTGTAAATACTAAAAAAAAAAAAAAAATGTGAGTGGTACACAGTTTTATAGCACTTTACTATAATTTTAAGATGTTTTATCGTCCAGGACAGCTTCAACTTATTTTACACTGGCTGTGTGACATATGACACCAACTGCATTAAATGCCTGAGTAAAGGATAATTGTATAAATCTTGAAATCACACGATTGAGAGCATCTTTAACAGTTAAAAAATGCTTAACTCATATAATATAATCAGTTAATGCTTCATGATATTTCCAAATTCTATGGGATCTGCAAATAAATAAGTTTGTATTGATAGTGATAGACATGTTCATGTAATACAATTTCCTATGCATTTAGTTTCTGTTTGTTAAGGGTAAAGCTGACTCTACGCATTACAATATGTTGTTTGGTATTTAGTGGGAAACCCGGAATCACAATTTACCCACCTGTGGTAGAAGTAATTTGCAGAACAGGGAGGTGGAGCAAGCATAGAGTTAGGGTCTGCCTTTGTTGTGGTGAAATATATCAGGAAATGTATCAATAATAAATATGAGATTCTCTTTTTGATAGATAGATAGATAGATAGATAGATAGATAGATAGATAGATAGATAGATAGATAGATAGATAGATAGATAGATAGATAGATAGATAGATCATATGTACAATGAATAAATATAAAGGCTATAGCAGTGCAGAGATGTGTGGACATTGTTGAGAAGATTATCGGTTCTAAGGCTATAGAATTGGAAAAAATAAATTTACAAAATATGTTCAGAAGTAGAAGGTTAAAAGGTTATTTTTAAAAGGTTATATTTAAAAAAATGTGCAAGCTAAATAAACAAGTCCACTTTATAAAAAAAAATATATATATATATATATATATATATATATATATATATATATATATATATATATATATATATATATATATATATATATACAGTGGGTACGGAAAGTATTCAGACACCCTTAAATTTTTCACTCTTTTTTATTTTGCAGCCATTTGCTAAAATCATTTAAGTTCATTTCTTTTCCTCATGAATGTACACATAGCACCCTATATTGACAGAAAAACACAGAATTGTTGACATTGTTGCAGATTTATTAAAAAAGAAAAACTGAAATATCACATGGTCCTAAGTATTCAGACCCTTTGCTCAGTATTTAGTAGAAGCAGCCATTTGATCTAATACAGCCAGGAGTCTTTTTGGGAAAGATGCAACAAGTTTTTCACACCTGGATTCAGGGATCCTCTGCCATTCCTCCTTGCAGATCCTCTCCAGTTCTGTCAGGTTGGACGGTAAACGTTGGTGGACAGCTATTTTTAGGTCTCTCCAGAGATGCTCAATTGGGTTTAAGTCATTGCTCTGGCTGGGGCATTCAAGAACAGTCACGGAGTTGTTGTGAAGCCACTCCATCGTTATTTTAGCTGTGTGCTTAGGGTCATTGTCTTGTTGGAAGGTAAACCTTCAGCCCAGTCTGAGGTCCAAAGCACTCTGGAGAAGGTTTTCGTCCAGGATATCCCTGTGCTTGGCCGCATTCATCTTTCCCTTGATTGCAACCAGTCGTCCTGTCCCTGCAGCTGAAAAACGCCCCCACAGCATGATGCTGCCATCACC